>NC_059429.1:119073979-119412979 GCF_021028975.2 Sphaerodactylus townsendi | reverse complement strand
CCACCCCCCCCCCCCCCCACCCCCCCCCCCCCCCACCCCCCCCCCCCCCCACCCCCCCCCCCCCCCACCCCCCCCCCCCCCCACCCCCCCCCCCCCCCACCCCCCCCCCCCCCCACCCCCCCCCCCCCCCACCCCCCCCCCCCCCCACCCCCCCCCCCCCCCACCCCCCCCCCCCCCCACCCCCCCCCCCCCCCACCCCCCCCCCCCCCCACCCCCCCCCCCCCCCACCCCCCCCCCCCCCCACCCCCCCCCCCCCCCACCCCCCCCCCCCCCCACCCCCCCCCCCCCCCACCCCCCCCCCCCCCCACCCCCCCCCCCCCCCACCCCCCCCCCCCCCCACCCCCCCCCCCCCCCACCCCCCCCCCCCCCCACCCCCCCCCCCCCCCACCCCCCCCCCCCCCCACCCCCCCCCCCCCCCACCCCCCCCCCCCCCCACCCCCCCCCCCCCCCACCCCCCCCCCCCCCCACCCCCCCCCCCCCCCACCCCCCCCCCCCCCCACCCCCCCCCCCCCCCACCCCCCCCCCCCCCCACCCCCCCCCCCCCCCACCCCCCCCCCCCCCCACCCCCCCCCCCCCCCACCCCCCCCCCCCCCCACCCCCCCCCCCCCCCACCCCCCCCCCCCCCCACCCCCCCCCCCCCCCACCCCCCCCCCCCCCCACCCCCCCCCCCCCCCACCCCCCCCCCCCCCCACCCCCCCCCCCCCCCACCCCCCCCCCCCCCCACCCCCCCCCCCCCCCACCCCCCCCCCCCCCCACCCCCCCCCCCCCCCACCCCCCCCCCCCCCCACCCCCCCCCCCCCCCACCCCCCCCCCCCCCCACCCCCCCCCCCCCCCACCCCCCCCCCCCCCCACCCCCCCCCCCCCCCACCCCCCCCCCCCCCCACCCCCCCCCCCCCCCACCCCCCCCCCCCCCCACCCCCCCCCCCCCCCACCCCCCCCCCCCCCCACCCCCCCCCCCCCCCACCCCCCCCCCCCCCCACCCCCCCCCCCCCCCACCCCCCCCCCCCCCCACCCCCCCCCCCCCCCACCCCCCCCCCCCCCCACCCCCCCCCCCCCCCACCCCCCCCCCCCCCCACCCCCCCCCCCCCCCACCCCCCCCCCCCCCCACCCCCCCCCCCCCCCACCCCCCCCCCCCCCCACCCCCCCCCCCCCCCACCCCCCCCCCCCCCCACCCCCCCCCCCCCCCACCCCCCCCCCCCCCCACCCCCCCCCCCCCCCACCCCCCCCCCCCCCCACCCCCCCCCCCCCCCACCCCCCCCCCCCCCCACCCCCCCCCCCCCCCACCCCCCCCCCCCCCCACCCCCCCCCCCCCCCACCCCCCCCCCCCCCCACCCCCCCCCCCCCCCACCCCCCCCCCCCCCCACCCCCCCCCCCCCCCACCCCCCCCCCCCCCCACCCCCCCCCCCCCCCACCCCCCCCCCCCCCCACCCCCCCCCCCCCCCACCCCCCCCCCCCCCCACCCCCCCCCCCCCCCACCCCCCCCCCCCCCCACCCCCCCCCCCCCCCACCCCCCCCCCCCCCCACCCCCCCCCCCCCCCACCCCCCCCCCCCCCCACCCCCCCCCCCCCCCACCCCCCCCCCCCCCCACCCCCCCCCCCCCCCACCCCCCCCCCCCCCCACCCCCCCCCCCCCCCACCCCCCCCCCCCCCCACCCCCCCCCCCCCCCACCCCCCCCCCCCCCCACCCCCCCCCCCCCCCACCCCCCCCCCCCCCCACCCCCCCCCCCCCCCACCCCCCCCCCCCCCCACCCCCCCCCCCCCCCACCCCCCCCCCCCCCCACCCCCCCCCCCCCCCACCCCCCCCCCCCCCCACCCCCCCCCCCCCCCACCCCCCCCCCCCCCCACCCCCCCCCCCCCCCACCCCCCCCCCCCCCCACCCCCCCCCCCCCCCACCCCCCCCCCCCCCCACCCCCCCCCCCCCCCACCCCCCCCCCCCCCCACCCCCCCCCCCCCCCACCCCCCCCCCCCCCCACCCCCCCCCCCCCCCACCCCCCCCCCCCCCCACCCCCCCCCCCCCCCACCCCCCCCCCCCCCCACCCCCCCCCCCCCCCACCCCCCCCCCCCCCCACCCCCCCCCCCCCCCACCCCCCCCCCCCCCCACCCCCCCCCCCCCCCACCCCCCCCCCCCCCCACCCCCCCCCCCCCCCACCCCCCCCCCCCCCCACCCCCCCCCCCCCCCACCCCCCCCCCCCCCCACCCCCCCCCCCCCCCACCCCCCCCCCCCCCCACCCCCCCCCCCCCCCACCCCCCCCCCCCCCCACCCCCCCCCCCCCCCACCCCCCCCCCCCCCCACCCCCCCCCCCCCCCACCCCCCCCCCCCCCCACCCCCCCCCCCCCCCACCCCCCCCCCCCCCCACCCCCCCCCCCCCCCACCCCCCCCCCCCCCCACCCCCCCCCCCCCCCACCCCCCCCCCCCCCCACCCCCCCCCCCCCCCACCCCCCCCCCCCCCCACCCCCCCCCCCCCCCACCCCCCCCCCCCCCCACCCCCCCCCCCCCCCACCCCCCCCCCCCCCCACCCCCCCCCCCCCCCACCCCCCCCCCCCCCCACCCCCCCCCCCCCCCACCCCCCCCCCCCCCCACCCCCCCCCCCCCCCACCCCCCCCCCCCCCCACCCCCCCCCCCCCCCACCCCCCCCCCCCCCCACCCCCCCCCCCCCCCACCCCCCCCCCCCCCCACCCCCCCCCCCCCCCACCCCCCCCCCCCCCCACCCCCCCCCCCCCCCACCCCCCCCCCCCCCCACCCCCCCCCCCCCCCACCCCCCCCCCCCCCCACCCCCCCCCCCCCCCACCCCCCCCCCCCCCCACCCCCCCCCCCCCCCACCCCCCCCCCCCCCCACCCCCCCCCCCCCCCACCCCCCCCCCCCCCCACCCCCCCCCCCCCCCACCCCCCCCCCCCCCCACCCCCCCCCCCCCCCACCCCCCCCCCCCCCCACCCCCCCCCCCCCCCACCCCCCCCCCCCCCCACCCCCCCCCCCCCCCACCCCCCCCCCCCCCCACCCCCCCCCCCCCCCACCCCCCCCCCCCCCCACCCCCCCCCCCCCCCACCCCCCCCCCCCCCCACCCCCCCCCCCCCCCACCCCCCCCCCCCCCCACCCCCCCCCCCCCCCACCCCCCCCCCCCCCCACCCCCCCCCCCCCCCACCCCCCCCCCCCCCCACCCCCCCCCCCCCCCACCCCCCCCCCCCCCCACCCCCCCCCCCCCCCACCCCCCCCCCCCCCCACCCCCCCCCCCCCCCACCCCCCCCCCCCCCCACCCCCCCCCCCCCCCACCCCCCCCCCCCCCCACCCCCCCCCCCCCCCACCCCCCCCCCCCCCCACCCCCCCCCCCCCCCACCCCCCCCCCCCCCCACCCCCCCCCCCCCCCACCCCCCCCCCCCCCCACCCCCCCCCCCCCCCACCCCCCCCCCCCCCCACCCCCCCCCCCCCCCACCCCCCCCCCCCCCCACCCCCCCCCCCCCCCACCCCCCCCCCCCCCCACCCCCCCCCCCCCCCACCCCCCCCCCCCCCCACCCCCCCCCCCCCCCACCCCCCCCCCCCCCCACCCCCCCCCCCCCCCACCCCCCCCCCCCCCCACCCCCCCCCCCCCCCACCCCCCCCCCCCCCCACCCCCCCCCCCCCCCACCCCCCCCCCCCCCCACCCCCCCCCCCCCCCACCCCCCCCCCCCCCCACCCCCCCCCCCCCCCACCCCCCCCCCCCCCCACCCCCCCCCCCCCCCACCCCCCCCCCCCCCCACCCCCCCCCCCCCCCACCCCCCCCCCCCCCCACCCCCCCCCCCCCCCACCCCCCCCCCCCCCCACCCCCCCCCCCCCCCACCCCCCCCCCCCCCCACCCCCCCCCCCCCCCACCCCCCCCCCCCCCCACCCCCCCCCCCCCCCACCCCCCCCCCCCCCCACCCCCCCCCCCCCCCACCCCCCCCCCCCCCCACCCCCCCCCCCCCCCACCCCCCCCCCCCCCCACCCCCCCCCCCCCCCACCCCCCCCCCCCCCCACCCCCCCCCCCCCCCACCCCCCCCCCCCCCCACCCCCCCCCCCCCCCACCCCCCCCCCCCCCCACCCCCCCCCCCCCCCACCCCCCCCCCCCCCCACCCCCCCCCCCCCCCACCCCCCCCCCCCCCCACCCCCCCCCCCCCCCACCCCCCCCCCCCCCCACCCCCCCCCCCCCCCACCCCCCCCCCCCCCCACCCCCCCCCCCCCCCACCCCCCCCCCCCCCCACCCCCCCCCCCCCCCACCCCCCCCCCCCCCCACCCCCCCCCCCCCCCACCCCCCCCCCCCCCCACCCCCCCCCCCCCCCACCCCCCCCCCCCCCCACCCCCCCCCCCCCCCACCCCCCCCCCCCCCCACCCCCCCCCCCCCCCACCCCCCCCCCCCCCCACCCCCCCCCCCCCCCACCCCCCCCCCCCCCCACCCCCCCCCCCCCCCACCCCCCCCCCCCCCCACCCCCCCCCCCCCCCACCCCCCCCCCCCCCCACCCCCCCCCCCCCCCACCCCCCCCCCCCCCCACCCCCCCCCCCCCCCACCCCCCCCCCCCCCCACCCCCCCCCCCCCCCACCCCCCCCCCCCCCCACCCCCCCCCCCCCCCACCCCCCCCCCCCCCCACCCCCCCCCCCCCCCACCCCCCCCCCCCCCCACCCCCCCCCCCCCCCACCCCCCCCCCCCCCCACCCCCCCCCCCCCCCACCCCCCCCCCCCCCCACCCCCCCCCCCCCCCACCCCCCCCCCCCCCCACCCCCCCCCCCCCCCACCCCCCCCCCCCCCCACCCCCCCCCCCCCCCACCCCCCCCCCCCCCCACCCCCCCCCCCCCCCACCCCCCCCCCCCCCCACCCCCCCCCCCCCCCACCCCCCCCCCCCCCCACCCCCCCCCCCCCCCACCCCCCCCCCCCCCCACCCCCCCCCCCCCCCACCCCCCCCCCCCCCCACCCCCCCCCCCCCCCACCCCCCCCCCCCCCCACCCCCCCCCCCCCCCACCCCCCCCCCCCCCCACCCCCCCCCCCCCCCACCCCCCCCCCCCCCCACCCCCCCCCCCCCCCACCCCCCCCCCCCCCCACCCCCCCCCCCCCCCACCCCCCCCCCCCCCCACCCCCCCCCCCCCCCACCCCCCCCCCCCCCCACCCCCCCCCCCCCCCACCCCCCCCCCCCCCCACCCCCCCCCCCCCCCACCCCCCCCCCCCCCCACCCCCCCCCCCCCCCACCCCCCCCCCCCCCCACCCCCCCCCCCCCCCACCCCCCCCCCCCCCCACCCCCCCCCCCCCCCACCCCCCCCCCCCCCCACCCCCCCCCCCCCCCACCCCCCCCCCCCCCCACCCCCCCCCCCCCCCACCCCCCCCCCCCCCCACCCCCCCCCCCCCCCACCCCCCCCCCCCCCCACCCCCCCCCCCCCCCACCCCCCCCCCCCCCCACCCCCCCCCCCCCCCACCCCCCCCCCCCCCCACCCCCCCCCCCCCCCACCCCCCCCCCCCCCCACCCCCCCCCCCCCCCACCCCCCCCCCCCCCCACCCCCCCCCCCCCCCACCCCCCCCCCCCCCCACCCCCCCCCCCCCCCACCCCCCCCCCCCCCCACCCCCCCCCCCCCCCACCCCCCCCCCCCCCCACCCCCCCCCCCCCCCACCCCCCCCCCCCCCCACCCCCCCCCCCCCCCACCCCCCCCCCCCCCCACCCCCCCCCCCCCCCACCCCCCCCCCCCCCCACCCCCCCCCCCCCCCACCCCCCCCCCCCCCCACCCCCCCCCCCCCCCACCCCCCCCCCCCCCCACCCCCCCCCCCCCCCACCCCCCCCCCCCCCCACCCCCCCCCCCCCCCACCCCCCCCCCCCCCCACCCCCCCCCCCCCCCACCCCCCCCCCCCCCCACCCCCCCCCCCCCCCACCCCCCCCCCCCCCCACCCCCCCCCCCCCCCACCCCCCCCCCCCCCCACCCCCCCCCCCCCCCACCCCCCCCCCCCCCCACCCCCCCCCCCCCCCACCCCCCCCCCCCCCCACCCCCCCCCCCCCCCACCCCCCCCCCCCCCCACCCCCCCCCCCCCCCACCCCCCCCCCCCCCCACCCCCCCCCCCCCCCACCCCCCCCCCCCCCCACCCCCCCCCCCCCCCACCCCCCCCCCCCCCCACCCCCCCCCCCCCCCACCCCCCCCCCCCCCCACCCCCCCCCCCCCCCACCCCCCCCCCCCCCCACCCCCCCCCCCCCCCACCCCCCCCCCCCCCCACCCCCCCCCCCCCCCACCCCCCCCCCCCCCCACCCCCCCCCCCCCCCACCCCCCCCCCCCCCCACCCCCCCCCCCCCCCACCCCCCCCCCCCCCCACCCCCCCCCCCCCCCACCCCCCCCCCCCCCCACCCCCCCCCCCCCCCACCCCCCCCCCCCCCCACCCCCCCCCCCCCCCACCCCCCCCCCCCCCCACCCCCCCCCCCCCCCACCCCCCCCCCCCCCCACCCCCCCCCCCCCCCACCCCCCCCCCCCCCCACCCCCCCCCCCCCCCACCCCCCCCCCCCCCCACCCCCCCCCCCCCCCACCCCCCCCCCCCCCCACCCCCCCCCCCCCCCACCCCCCCCCCCCCCCACCCCCCCCCCCCCCCACCCCCCCCCCCCCCCACCCCCCCCCCCCCCCACCCCCCCCCCCCCCCACCCCCCCCCCCCCCCACCCCCCCCCCCCCCCACCCCCCCCCCCCCCCACCCCCCCCCCCCCCCACCCCCCCCCCCCCCCACCCCCCCCCCCCCCCACCCCCCCCCCCCCCCACCCCCCCCCCCCCCCACCCCCCCCCCCCCCCACCCCCCCCCCCCCCCACCCCCCCCCCCCCCCACCCCCCCCCCCCCCCACCCCCCCCCCCCCCCACCCCCCCCCCCCCCCACCCCCCCCCCCCCCCACCCCCCCCCCCCCCCACCCCCCCCCCCCCCCACCCCCCCCCCCCCCCACCCCCCCCCCCCCCCACCCCCCCCCCCCCCCACCCCCCCCCCCCCCCACCCCCCCCCCCCCCCACCCCCCCCCCCCCCCACCCCCCCCCCCCCCCACCCCCCCCCCCCCCCACCCCCCCCCCCCCCCACCCCCCCCCCCCCCCACCCCCCCCCCCCCCCACCCCCCCCCCCCCCCACCCCCCCCCCCCCCCACCCCCCCCCCCCCCCACCCCCCCCCCCCCCCACCCCCCCCCCCCCCCACCCCCCCCCCCCCCCACCCCCCCCCCCCCCCACCCCCCCCCCCCCCCACCCCCCCCCCCCCCCACCCCCCCCCCCCCCCACCCCCCCCCCCCCCCACCCCCCCCCCCCCCCACCCCCCCCCCCCCCCACCCCCCCCCCCCCCCACCCCCCCCCCCCCCCACCCCCCCCCCCCCCCACCCCCCCCCCCCCCCACCCCCCCCCCCCCCCACCCCCCCCCCCCCCCACCCCCCCCCCCCCCCACCCCCCCCCCCCCCCACCCCCCCCCCCCCCCACCCCCCCCCCCCCCCACCCCCCCCCCCCCCCACCCCCCCCCCCCCCCACCCCCCCCCCCCCCCACCCCCCCCCCCCCCCACCCCCCCCCCCCCCCACCCCCCCCCCCCCCCACCCCCCCCCCCCCCCACCCCCCCCCCCCCCCACCCCCCCCCCCCCCCACCCCCCCCCCCCCCCACCCCCCCCCCCCCCCACCCCCCCCCCCCCCCACCCCCCCCCCCCCCCACCCCCCCCCCCCCCCACCCCCCCCCCCCCCCACCCCCCCCCCCCCCCACCCCCCCCCCCCCCCACCCCCCCCCCCCCCCACCCCCCCCCCCCCCCACCCCCCCCCCCCCCCACCCCCCCCCCCCCCCACCCCCCCCCCCCCCCACCCCCCCCCCCCCCCACCCCCCCCCCCCCCCACCCCCCCCCCCCCCCACCCCCCCCCCCCCCCACCCCCCCCCCCCCCCACCCCCCCCCCCCCCCACCCCCCCCCCCCCCCACCCCCCCCCCCCCCCACCCCCCCCCCCCCCCACCCCCCCCCCCCCCCACCCCCCCCCCCCCCCACCCCCCCCCCCCCCCACCCCCCCCCCCCCCCACCCCCCCCCCCCCCCACCCCCCCCCCCCCCCACCCCCCCCCCCCCCCACCCCCCCCCCCCCCCACCCCCCCCCCCCCCCACCCCCCCCCCCCCCCACCCCCCCCCCCCCCCACCCCCCCCCCCCCCCACCCCCCCCCCCCCCCACCCCCCCCCCCCCCCACCCCCCCCCCCCCCCACCCCCCCCCCCCCCCACCCCCCCCCCCCCCCACCCCCCCCCCCCCCCACCCCCCCCCCCCCCCACCCCCCCCCCCCCCCACCCCCCCCCCCCCCCACCCCCCCCCCCCCCCACCCCCCCCCCCCCCCACCCCCCCCCCCCCCCACCCCCCCCCCCCCCCACCCCCCCCCCCCCCCACCCCCCCCCCCCCCCACCCCCCCCCCCCCCCACCCCCCCCCCCCCCCACCCCCCCCCCCCCCCACCCCCCCCCCCCCCCACCCCCCCCCCCCCCCACCCCCCCCCCCCCCCACCCCCCCCCCCCCCCACCCCCCCCCCCCCCCACCCCCCCCCCCCCCCACCCCCCCCCCCCCCCACCCCCCCCCCCCCCCACCCCCCCCCCCCCCCACCCCCCCCCCCCCCCACCCCCCCCCCCCCCCACCCCCCCCCCCCCCCACCCCCCCCCCCCCCCACCCCCCCCCCCCCCCACCCCCCCCCCCCCCCACCCCCCCCCCCCCCCACCCCCCCCCCCCCCCACCCCCCCCCCCCCCCACCCCCCCCCCCCCCCACCCCCCCCCCCCCCCACCCCCCCCCCCCCCCACCCCCCCCCCCCCCCACCCCCCCCCCCCCCCACCCCCCCCCCCCCCCACCCCCCCCCCCCCCCACCCCCCCCCCCCCCCACCCCCCCCCCCCCCCACCCCCCCCCCCCCCCACCCCCCCCCCCCCCCACCCCCCCCCCCCCCCACCCCCCCCCCCCCCCACCCCCCCCCCCCCCCACCCCCCCCCCCCCCCACCCCCCCCCCCCCCCACCCCCCCCCCCCCCCACCCCCCCCCCCCCCCACCCCCCCCCCCCCCCACCCCCCCCCCCCCCCACCCCCCCCCCCCCCCACCCCCCCCCCCCCCCACCCCCCCCCCCCCCCACCCCCCCCCCCCCCCACCCCCCCCCCCCCCCACCCCCCCCCCCCCCCACCCCCCCCCCCCCCCACCCCCCCCCCCCCCCACCCCCCCCCCCCCCCACCCCCCCCCCCCCCCACCCCCCCCCCCCCCCACCCCCCCCCCCCCCCACCCCCCCCCCCCCCCACCCCCCCCCCCCCCCACCCCCCCCCCCCCCCACCCCCCCCCCCCCCCACCCCCCCCCCCCCCCACCCCCCCCCCCCCCCACCCCCCCCCCCCCCCACCCCCCCCCCCCCCCACCCCCCCCCCCCCCCACCCCCCCCCCCCCCCACCCCCCCCCCCCCCCACCCCCCCCCCCCCCCACCCCCCCCCCCCCCCACCCCCCCCCCCCCCCACCCCCCCCCCCCCCCACCCCCCCCCCCCCCCACCCCCCCCCCCCCCCACCCCCCCCCCCCCCCACCCCCCCCCCCCCCCACCCCCCCCCCCCCCCACCCCCCCCCCCCCCCACCCCCCCCCCCCCCCACCCCCCCCCCCCCCCACCCCCCCCCCCCCCCACCCCCCCCCCCCCCCACCCCCCCCCCCCCCCACCCCCCCCCCCCCCCACCCCCCCCCCCCCCCACCCCCCCCCCCCCCCACCCCCCCCCCCCCCCACCCCCCCCCCCCCCCACCCCCCCCCCCCCCCACCCCCCCCCCCCCCCACCCCCCCCCCCCCCCACCCCCCCCCCCCCCCACCCCCCCCCCCCCCCACCCCCCCCCCCCCCCACCCCCCCCCCCCCCCACCCCCCCCCCCCCCCACCCCCCCCCCCCCCCACCCCCCCCCCCCCCCACCCCCCCCCCCCCCCACCCCCCCCCCCCCCCACCCCCCCCCCCCCCCACCCCCCCCCCCCCCCACCCCCCCCCCCCCCCACCCCCCCCCCCCCCCACCCCCCCCCCCCCCCACCCCCCCCCCCCCCCACCCCCCCCCCCCCCCACCCCCCCCCCCCCCCACCCCCCCCCCCCCCCACCCCCCCCCCCCCCCACCCCCCCCCCCCCCCACCCCCCCCCCCCCCCACCCCCCCCCCCCCCCACCCCCCCCCCCCCCCACCCCCCCCCCCCCCCACCCCCCCCCCCCCCCACCCCCCCCCCCCCCCACCCCCCCCCCCCCCCACCCCCCCCCCCCCCCACCCCCCCCCCCCCCCACCCCCCCCCCCCCCCACCCCCCCCCCCCCCCACCCCCCCCCCCCCCCACCCCCCCCCCCCCCCACCCCCCCCCCCCCCCACCCCCCCCCCCCCCCACCCCCCCCCCCCCCCACCCCCCCCCCCCCCCACCCCCCCCCCCCCCCACCCCCCCCCCCCCCCACCCCCCCCCCCCCCCACCCCCCCCCCCCCCCACCCCCCCCCCCCCCCACCCCCCCCCCCCCCCACCCCCCCCCCCCCCCACCCCCCCCCCCCCCCACCCCCCCCCCCCCCCACCCCCCCCCCCCCCCACCCCCCCCCCCCCCCACCCCCCCCCCCCCCCACCCCCCCCCCCCCCCACCCCCCCCCCCCCCCACCCCCCCCCCCCCCCACCCCCCCCCCCCCCCACCCCCCCCCCCCCCCACCCCCCCCCCCCCCCACCCCCCCCCCCCCCCACCCCCCCCCCCCCCCACCCCCCCCCCCCCCCACCCCCCCCCCCCCCCACCCCCCCCCCCCCCCACCCCCCCCCCCCCCCACCCCCCCCCCCCCCCACCCCCCCCCCCCCCCACCCCCCCCCCCCCCCACCCCCCCCCCCCCCCACCCCCCCCCCCCCCCACCCCCCCCCCCCCCCACCCCCCCCCCCCCCCACCCCCCCCCCCCCCCACCCCCCCCCCCCCCCACCCCCCCCCCCCCCCACCCCCCCCCCCCCCCACCCCCCCCCCCCCCCACCCCCCCCCCCCCCCACCCCCCCCCCCCCCCACCCCCCCCCCCCCCCACCCCCCCCCCCCCCCACCCCCCCCCCCCCCCACCCCCCCCCCCCCCCACCCCCCCCCCCCCCCACCCCCCCCCCCCCCCACCCCCCCCCCCCCCCACCCCCCCCCCCCCCCACCCCCCCCCCCCCCCACCCCCCCCCCCCCCCACCCCCCCCCCCCCCCACCCCCCCCCCCCCCCACCCCCCCCCCCCCCCACCCCCCCCCCCCCCCACCCCCCCCCCCCCCCACCCCCCCCCCCCCCCACCCCCCCCCCCCCCCACCCCCCCCCCCCCCCACCCCCCCCCCCCCCCACCCCCCCCCCCCCCCACCCCCCCCCCCCCCCACCCCCCCCCCCCCCCACCCCCCCCCCCCCCCACCCCCCCCCCCCCCCACCCCCCCCCCCCCCCACCCCCCCCCCCCCCCACCCCCCCCCCCCCCCACCCCCCCCCCCCCCCACCCCCCCCCCCCCCCACCCCCCCCCCCCCCCACCCCCCCCCCCCCCCACCCCCCCCCCCCCCCACCCCCCCCCCCCCCCACCCCCCCCCCCCCCCACCCCCCCCCCCCCCCACCCCCCCCCCCCCCCACCCCCCCCCCCCCCCACCCCCCCCCCCCCCCACCCCCCCCCCCCCCCACCCCCCCCCCCCCCCACCCCCCCCCCCCCCCACCCCCCCCCCCCCCCACCCCCCCCCCCCCCCACCCCCCCCCCCCCCCACCCCCCCCCCCCCCCACCCCCCCCCCCCCCCACCCCCCCCCCCCCCCACCCCCCCCCCCCCCCACCCCCCCCCCCCCCCACCCCCCCCCCCCCCCACCCCCCCCCCCCCCCACCCCCCCCCCCCCCCACCCCCCCCCCCCCCCACCCCCCCCCCCCCCCAAGGTGTTAAGGGCTTATAGAAATCAAGGTCCGAGTCTGGTAGCCTTGTTCTTCTGCAAAAGAGCTCTTTCAGCCTCTCTGCTGCTCCGAGTCTCCACCCCTTACTGGGTCAACCCATTCTGGGCCAACCCATTCTGGGCATGGGGGTTACACAAGCCATACAGAAACATTACTAAATTGAACGGACGTTGCAACTGCTGGTGAATGTTTAATGAGGATTTTTTAAAATGGGCTGTATTTAAGTTCTGTATACATCCTACTATGCCTTCATTTCTACGTTTGATGGAAAATATTCTAAGTTGGAGGAAATTCGGGAGCTAATCAAATCTGAGTACCATAAAGATGTACAATAAAGATGCAAATGCCAACAGTTGCAAACAAGCTTGCGTTGTTTCATACAGGCAAGATGATTTTTCTTCAGAGAGCCGGTGTGGTGTAGTGGTTAAGAGCAGGTGCACTCTAATCTGGAGAACTGGGTTGGATTCCCTGCTCTGCCACTTGAGCTGTGGAGGCTTAACTGGTGAATAGGATTCGCTTCTGCACTCCAACACATACCTGCTGAGTGACCTTGGGCTAGTCACAGTTCTTCGGAACTCTCTCAGCCCCACCCACCTCACAGCGTGTTTGTTGTGGGAGGGAGGAAGGGAAAGGAGATTGTAAGCCCCTTTGAGTCTCCTTACAGAAGAGAAAGGGAGGGATATAAATCCAAATCTTTCTCTTCAAACTCTCTTCAAGAAAGCAATTTGATTTTTGTGTGTGTTCTGTAACACAACCTGATAACAATCAGAAGCCTTGGCTGATTGTCTCTGTATATATGACATCAGATAGCAATTTATTTAATGAATTGGACACAAATGTTGTAGAAGGGTGCATTTAACAAATAGAAACCAAGTAGAAATAAAAGGAAAGGGGAAATTATGTTGCCAAACAGGCAATAGTGAAACTGAAATTGCTGCAGGTATTGTCTTATTATTAAGACATTTACTAAACGTGCCTACTCTTTCAAAAAAATGATTTGCTATACATTTTGAGAATAACCTATGTGCTTTCTTGCGCCAAGATGAGCTGTATTGCTCAGGTGCTCTAAGAAATGGAGTCTTTGAGCTGTTTTGCCAGGAACCAAAATCCTGTACGGCCAAGACAACTGCTGATCAGAAATCTCTGGAGCTTTGGTAAAAGGGATTGTCTCATCGTGATGCAGAAGTATCAAAGTCTGCATGACAACCTTTTTTTCCATATTAATTTTTATTAAGATTTTTTACGATATAAATGACCTCTTACATATAATACGCATTAAAAATTTGTAACAATATAATGCAATACTACTTATTCAACGAACTTATTGAGCAAATATAAAACAAGCAGTCCAGTTAAACATCACATAGCCTCCTAACAGGTCTATACCTCTCTCCAGCTCATACTCTATTATAACTTAGAACAGGGGTGGGCAATTATTTTTTCCATGGGGCCGCATAAGAAACAGAAAAAATTGTGGAGGTGTAACCCCCATGCCCAGAATGGATTGGCCCAGAATGGGTTGACCCAGTAAGGGGGTGGAGACTCAGAGCAGCAGAAAGGCTGAAAGAGCTCTTTGCAGAAGACAAGGCTACCAGACTCGGACCTTGATTTCTATAAGCCCTTAACACCTTGTTAAGGGTTTCTTTTGTGGTTGTAAATGGGTGAGAGTTCTCCTGGAGACCTTCATCATGTTGCAACCTGTTCATCAAGCCCTTGGAGTCTTCAGGAGCCAGCCAACTTGCAAAGAAGAATTTGGACTTGGCAATATCAGTAGACTGTAAATAAGGACTTGAAATGCAACCTGAACAGGACCTTGAATTGTAACGTTAAATGTTGATGTTTTAAAAGTGTTAATTGTAAAGAAAAGTAAACCATTTTGTTGTTTAAAATTGTTGTTGCAACTCATTCCAAGTACTGCCCCACAGAACCCACAAGCTGAGGTTACAGAGGGCCGGGCCTTCATCCCGTCCAGAGGGGTATGCTCAGGTCAGCCTTTCCCGCTCCTTGCCCTTCGGCGGCAGTTCGCATAGCAACAGTCACTCGCTCTCGCCACCCTCGCCACCTTTTCTTCTCACGGCGCTTGCGCAATATGGCAGGGCTCCGGGGGTGGGGAGAGAACTACAGCTTTTTAAAACTCTCTCGCGATCCTCCCCGTCTGTTCCTGACACCGCGCCTGTGTAAGAAGGCGGGGCTCCCAAGAGGGGGAAGTGCGCATGCGCGTGTGAATTACCGAGAGAGGCTTTTTAAAAATAATCCCAGTCTCGCACCACTTCTCCTGGCTGCCATTTTGACAACAGGTTCTTCTAAAGCAGGGGCCAGTCAGGGTAATCTGGCGGGCCGGATGTGGCCCGTGGGCCGTATAATGCCCAGGTCTGACTTAGAAGATGTTGTCGTCTTAATAAACCACAGATACGACTTGTACCCTCTCCTCCCAGTTAATATACCTTGTCCAACACTCCCAATTCTGTTTGTACGTTTCATAAAACAGATTACGAATTTGATGCGCCAATTTATTCATCACATAATAGTGATGTACTTTAAGTTTCCACTCTTCCAACTCAGGTATTTTGTCTGACTTCCACGTCTGCGCCAGTACCACCTTTGCCGCCATCATCATATGGAATAATGCATGCATAAGTGGCATTAATGCCTCATCTGCAAACAACGCTGGACCCAATAAATACGTGATGGGGTGCAAAGGGAAGTTACATCCTACTACTTTCACTACCACTTCGTGAATCTTCTTCCAGAACTCTAACACCCTGTCACAAGATTACCACACATGATGGAATGTACCTATTTTTTCCTTACATTTCCAGGACAGCATGGAATTATATTTATCAATTTTAGATAAGATAAGTGGAGTGGTATATCCTCTGTAAAACATTTTAAAACTATACTCCCAGATGTAAGTATTCGGGGTATATGTATAAATACTACCCAATACCTACTCCATTGGTCTAACGTAATTGGTTTAGTATTAACTTTGGCCCATTCTATCATACTACCTTTGATTACCTCTTTTTCTGTCGCTTGTTCCAGCAACATTTTATGTAATTTACTTATCGTTTTTGTGGTGCTCATCACCATCATTCTGTCAAAATCACTCCACCTTGATGATATCCCCCACAAGTCCATATCTGTCTTCATGTTGTTCAAAAGCTGTAAGTATGTGTACCATTGACACTTTTAACCATTGAAGAATATCTGCTTTCTTGGTTTCAAGCACAATTGTCCATTTATTTGCACTATTAAATCATGGTAATTGGGACAGTTTTTCCCCTCATTTTTGTCTCTTATTTGTAACGCCTCCATCCTTGATATCCAGAGTGGTATTTTGACACAAAAAAATCCTTTTATACTTCTTCCAAATCTGAAACAATGCAATGTGATTGCATTTCCTTGTCTTTTGTAGTACTCTTATTGGAATTAGGCCATAAATAATGATGCCAACCTGATGACATTTGATATTTCTCCAGTGCTAGAATGGAATAGTCCTTCAATCTCACCCACGTTTTAACCTACATTAGAGCAGCCGCATCATGGTAAACACATAAATCTGGAAGCATATATCCTGCTGTTTTCTTAACATCAGTCAGATTAGTATATTTAACTCTTGCTTTTTTCCCTTTCCATATAAATCTTGTAAGCTGCGCCTTCCACTCTGCAAATAACTTATTATTAGTAATAAAAGGTATATTTTAAAAAAGAAAAGTTAATTTAGGCAAAGCTATCATTTTAAATATCGAAATCCTTCCGTACACAGAGAAGTTCATGTTGACCCACTTGTCCATATTTTTCTTTATTTCCTTCTGTGTTGAAATATAGTTAATTTCTATTAACTTGTCATTCCTGTTTTCAATAATTACTCCCAAATATTTGAGTTTCTTAGTGATCTGAATTGCAGATACTTCCTCCAAAAAGTCTTTATCCTTCTCTGACTGCTATAATTTTTGTTTATTACCAAGACCGCTACTGCACCATACTCTTGAATTAATTCTATTATTTTTCTTATATTCCTGGGATCAGCTAAAAATATGACAATATCATCTGCATATGCTCTCAATTTGTATTCTTTTTTGTCGCACGCAAACCCTTTTATCTCCATGTTCCTTCGGTTGTTAATTAATTAGATCTCCAGAGTGGCTATGAACAACAGTGGAGAGAGGGCCATTGTGTGCCTCTTTCAATATTGCCATGTGTCTCTTTCAATATAGAACTTTTCTGTATAACAGTTATTCACTTTAATTTCTGCCTCTTGCCATGTATAAATATTCTGAATTGTCTCATGGAAGTTCTCTGTAATTCCCATTACTTGCAGAGATGCTAAAAGAAAATTCCAATGAACTTTGTCAAATGCTTTTTCCGCATCAATAAAAATCTTAGCTAGTTTCTTGCATGAGTTCAGCCTTCCAACCTCAATGATATTCAAAACTGTCCTCACATTCTGCATGACAACCTTAATTCTGTGAGCCTTGACACTGGGGTGGGGGTGCTAAGTAAATGCATAAGTCTTACCTCTTGAATCAGAAGTTCCTCTCTTTGTCTGAACCTGGGAGCTGTCCTCTGACCCTTCCTCCTCCTCTCTCAGTAGCCACTGCTCTTTGCCTTTTTGCACACATCTCTCAATGGAGGTGGATGCCTGTATAGGACTCTCCTGCTGCTTCAGAACGAAATATTCCATACTTGCACTCATGTGACACTGGAAAAGCTGACCACTTGTTTAGAGAAGTGCGTTCTCTAGATTAGACTTTCTGTCTTTCTACAACTGCAACAAGAGTGTGAACAGAATCTAACTTGAATAAATGTCAAGTTTTACTTTTTTGCAGCTTACTTCTTGGGAAGATTGATTTTACTGCACTCAATATTATACTTCCCTGACTGAGCAAACCCTGCCATATTAACCAAATAATATTAAATCATTATTAATAACTTCCTCGCTACTCTTACAGCAGAAGAATTAATCAAGGTGATACCTTATATAACAAACCAAGCTTCCACATGGCTTTTTAAATTATTCATGTGAAACATAAAAAAAAATGCTTGTGAATACCTCCCACCTCAACTTGGTTTAATAAAGCATCTCTCAAGGAAACTTCAGTCCAGCTTTGTATCCGGTTTTGCACATATGGACCACAATTCTTTATTTATGTGTGTATACAAGGACATATCCAAGAGTCTTAAAAGCTGCATTTAAGAACTATTCTTGGTTGCACAGTTTGCCATTAAAATGGGGAGCGGGAGTGGTGGAGGACTGAAAAAAACCCCTGACTGATTATGCACAGCATAAACAAAACATCCTGAGGATGCAAAAAGGGGGTCTTGGCAGAGACATAGCTAGGGAAAATGGAGCCCAGTGCAAAATCTGAGTTTTGCTGCCCCCCATGTTTGTTTGTGTTATTAGCTCCCATTGGGGCACCCCCTTTAGGAGCCCATAACTTTGGACCCCCTGAACCAAAATTCACCTAACTTGGGTGGTATCATCAGGAGAGTCCCCCAAAAACTCCTTGAAATTTTGGTGCTGCTAGCCTAAAAACTGCGCCCCCTGGTGGCCAAAAACTGAAAAACACGAAAAAATACAAAAAACAAACCTGAAATTTTTGCTGCCCCCCCAGGCATGAACCCAGTGAGACGTGACCCCCCCGGCCCCCTTGTAGGTCTTGGGTAGGAACTTCACACACCTTTCTTTGAAGACACAAACACAAGATCTGCAAATCAGCATGGATTCTCATATCTTTTCTTCATGTCTTTGAAGACATCTCATCGGAAATTTTAAAAAGGGGGAAATTATATATTGCTGGAATTGGCCAGATGAGTGGAGTACAACCATGTACTTTTGGGGCTGAAAAGGTGTGCCCAACAGTATAGCAAAAAGTCCCAGGGAAACCTTCAGCAATTGGGTACAGGCACTGCAGCATCATAAAAGGTTGGGGATGGTAGCTTTAAATTTGGGCGGGAGGAAATGGCAGGCAGGAAGGGAAAGCCTCTTTCTCCTCTGACTTCTTTTTTGCCTGTACTGTCTGGACAAAAAATAAAGAGGCGGCTTTTTTAAAGACGTCCCCAGGATGCCTTGTTTGTGCTGTGCACAATCGGCCATTGTCAAAAGAGGACCTTCAGTTCCTGGGTTGGTTTGTCACTGGAGAAGAAAGTGCTCCACTCCCAACAAACACTCTCTAGACCCACCTAATTAATTTTTATCCTGTTCTTCCTCAAAGAAGCAGTCGACATTGTTATCACATCATAATAATACTGAGGCAGGGAGCCGGATTTTAACTAGTGAAACTGAGTGGTATTTGAAGAGTTTCTTTCTCCCTTTTCTGTATGGTCTCGAAGCGATTGAGGCTGCACGAGTCCGCAGTTTGCATTTCATGTACAGAACACTACTGAGGATTTTCACTTCCTCTGTGAAGGGGCTTGGACAGATTTATGGAGGAGAAGTCGATTTATGGCTACCAATCTTGATCCTCTTTGATCTGAGATTGCAAATCCCTTAACAGACCAGGGGATCGGGAGCAACAGCCGCAGAAGGCCATTGCATTCACATCCTGGATGTGAGCTCCCAAAGGCACCTGGTGGGCCACTGCGAGTAGCAGAGAGCAGGACTAGATGGACTCTGGTCAGATCCAGCTGGCTTGTTCTTATGTTCTTATGTCCTTATGTGTAATCCAAAGCAATTGCACCCTTCAAAATCCAGTGACTTCAACTGACCTAAAAGTGTGTGTCTTTGCTTAAGAGGACACTGCTAGATTCTAAACCAGAGTTTAATCTAAGTTTAGAATTCTGATTTTTTTTTAGTGGGAGGGGTGTGTGTGACTAACCGTGGTTCTGCCGCATGCCTGCATATGCTATGGCTACCCAAAGTTAGTTGTAATCCAAGATTCTATCATTGCCCCCACCCTCCATGCAAGAAGGGAGGGTAGAGGAGACAGTTGGAAGGGATATGCATCAATCTGGCAGTAAGCCAGGTTCGTGCACATTTGGGCTTTGTTTCAGCTTGTCATGGTGTCCAAATGTAATCTTTGTCTTTTCAAATTAAAAAAAATGCAGCTTGGGGAAGCCTTTACATATGACTAGCAGTAAAGCCCATTTTAAGTCCTCATAAAATAGTCTGCAGACAGAGGGGAGAGCAGGCAGGGGACTGTTGGAAGGGCCACAGCTTTTCATGGCCACCTGCCTTTTTTCAACCCCCGGGTGGTTCTGCCACCATTTCTCCCCCTTCCAAATTGCTGTGCTTCAGTTGCTGCTTTTCCTGGCTATGCAGCTTTACCTACCAGCCCCGCTGCCATTTCTTCTGTGCTCCCTCCCCAAATTGCTAACTTACTCCTTTCTTCGAGGAGAGGCTTTGTGGCTTGGAGTCGCCCGCTGTTGGCCTCTACAGCTGCGCCTCCTCACTGTCTTTGGTCAGGGCTATAAGGGGCTCCTTGATAAGTGAAGATAGGTGTGGGATAGGAGGGTGGGTTCGGAATGGGGACCATTATGCTGGGCTGAGTGGCTTGCTGCCTCTGCCCCGCTCACTTGGCTTTGGGGCTGGGGGAGGGCTAGTGGGGGAATGGGGAAGCGTCTGTTGAGCCCGGCTGGGAGGGCTGCTGCTGTCCTGCTGTCCCGCCAGGTCCAGCTTGGTCCTGGGTCAGGGAGAAGGTGGGCAGGGGACTGATGACTGCTTTCAACCAATCACCGAGGAAGACTCACTTCCAAGCCTGAAAGTGAGTCCTGTGTGCCGATTGGTGGGAAGTGAGTCGTCAACACGTTCCATCCCTTAGTGAATTATATTAGTAGGTATCAAGGACGTAGGTAAGGGGTTTTTTCTCAGGTTCAACCCCCCCCCAATTACAAGCCCGAAGCTTCGCCCCCGTTTGTGGGTTTTTTGTATTTTTCAGTGTTATTTTTGTTTTTGGCCTGCAGGAGGCACAATTTCTAGGCTAGAAACACCAAAACTTCAGGGCATCTTCAGGAGACTCTCCTGCTGATACCAGCCAGGTTTGGTAAAGTTTGGTCTAGGGGATCCAAAGATATGGAATCTCAATATGGACTCCCAAATGGAGAGCTAATAGGAGATGGAGGCTACATCTTTGAGGGTCCATAACTTTGGACCTCCTGAACCAAACTTCACCAAACCTGGGTGGTATCATCAGGAGAGTCTCCTAAAGATACTCTGAAATTTTGGTGCTAGCTTAACAATTGCACCCCTGACAGCAGGCACACCCCAAATTCCCCCAGATTCTCCTTTTAAATCCACCCCCTTCAGCATGGATTTAAAGGGAGAATCTGAGGTCTCCAGTTTAAACATTAAAACTCATACTGTTTTAGGGTGGGGATAATACATCTCAAAACAGCATCACTTTCAATGTTTAAACTGGGGACCTCAGATTCTCCCTTTAAGGTGGATTTAAAAGGAGAATTTGGGCTCCCTAGTTTAAACACCATTGAAAGTGATGCTGTTTGGGGGTGGATTCCAGCATCACAGTGGCCGCCCATGGGGGAGGGGCCCACAAAACTCAGATTTTGCACTGGGCTCCATGTTTCTAGCTACGCCTCTGCTCAGAGGGGAGGGCAGAAAGGACTGCTGGCTTCCAGCTGGGAGCCCAGCCGGTGTGGGGCATGCGGGGCGGGCGGGGCAGGGGAGTCTGCTGTCCCTGGCCTCGGAGAGCTGCTTTTATAAGCACTGAGGCTAGGGGCGGTTGGGGGCGTGGCTCTCCTGAACCCCCGCCATAAATTAGTTATACCTACGTCCCTGGCAGATATTCTTTATATTGGTAGCTCTGCACTGTGCCAGACAATGTTCACCCCAAAGACAAGCCTTTCTGAAGTTGCTGATTGCAACTGTCTCTGTTTCTCCGGCAACCATGTCAAAATCAGCTAAGAGTCTGCTTCTTGCTGAGATAATGAGGAAAATGAGTAAAGCAAAACTCTAATCAAAGTATGGCATGATGTCTGGCCAACCAGAAGGAACTTCTTCAAGAATCTCTCTTTCCCACTTGGGACATATGCAGAGATTGGAAGAGCAAACTGAGCCGTGTTTTCCATTCAACAAACACAAAAATCAGAATCTACCTGCACTTGATAGTGCCCTTGCTGTTATGCCCAGTAACCCATATTTTATTTTTAATTTTATTACATTTCTAGATTGTTGTTCCCCTTACTGTTTTATTCCTTTATTTTTCCTTTGGTGGGAAGGTCAAGAAAACCACTCGGATTCCAGACTGGCATTCCTATTTGTCTGTTGCAGCCAAACCTATGACAGAGTTGTCTGACCTTAATGACTGATAGATGTATTGTGGTATACAATACAAAGCAGCTTACAACCCCCTTCCTTTCCTCTCCCCACAACAGGCACCTCGTGAGGTGGGTGGGGCTACGAGAGTTCTGAGAGAACTGTGACTAGCCCAAGGTCACCCAGTAGGCTTCATGTGGAGGAATTGGGAAAACAAACTGGAGGAGCAGGGAAAACATAAATAAATAAACAAATAATGCTGTTAACCACTCTTTGTTTATCATCATCATCATCATCATCATCATCATCATCATCATCATCATCATCATCATCATCATCATCATCAGCAGCAGCAGCAGCAGCAGCATCAGCATCATCGCCGCATGCTTTCAAGTTACAGTCAACTCATGGAGACCCTGTGAAGATTTACCTCATGGGGAATCCAAGGCAGAGGTGATTTGCCATTACCTCCCTTTGAACAGTAGCCCCAATCTTTCTTGATGGTCTCCCATCTAAGTATTAACCGTGACCAACCCTGATTAGGTTCCAAGCTCTGACAAGAGACAGCTATGCAGGCTTTGTTTGTAGGCCTTTTATCATGTCTCACTTTCTCAAAGCACTTCATCACTTGTCACAGTTTGTCCGTTAAGCTGCTAAATTGGTTGAAAAGTTGGCAGCCTTTCCCAGTTGGGTGAGAAAATTCGGTGCTGTGAACTGGGGACAGGACTTGGCTGTTACTGCTGGGAATGGAGGTTCACCTAAGAAGAACAGTTGGTTTGTACACCCTGCTTTTCTCTACCTTAAGGAGTCTCAAAGCAGCTTACAAGCTGAGGTAGAGATTGTGATGGGGCTGAGAGAGTTCTGAAAGGACTGTGGGCGATTCCGCACATGAGAAAAATAGGTTCGACCCAGTTCCCTGAGAAGGGTACTGACCTAGGTCGAAGCCATTGTTGTTCCCCACTGCAACCAGCTTGATCCCAGCTTGGAGGGCGGAATCATCCTGTGCCTCTTCGCTGCTCCGTTCCGATTGGCTACTGTTCTACAGCCATGTTCCATCTATCCCCACACATGTTATTAAAAAAACTGCCACAGGAATGGAGGGACGAAGGTGGCGTTTTTTTGATTGGCCAGCTGTACGCATGCCTGAAACACTCAGCTGTCATTGGCTGAATGGGGGACTCCTGGCACCAGAGATTCCGCACTTTATTGGAGAATCGAGGCTGTGGAGTTCTGAAGTGTTAGTTCCCTAGAAAAGTAGTAGTTCCCCAACTGGAGTCGGAAATTTGACTGTCAAGCATGGGGCTAAGTGACTGGTACAAAACCAAGTCGATCCCAGTGGTTGTGCGGAGCACTTAGGTCAAAAGCAGCTCGAACTTAGGTCGATAACGCAAGTGCGGAATCGAAGCCACCAATGTGTCTCATCCAAGGTCATCTAGCAGCCTTCATGTGAAGGAGTGAGGAATGAAACCTGGTTCTCCAGATTGGACTCACTCTCTCTTAAGTACTACACCATTCTGGCTGTTATGCCATCAGAGGAAAACTGGTATCAAGCAAATTCATAAGTCACTTCCTTTCTTGTTAACAACATGAAGCTTGCACCATTTAACAAAGACAGTTTGGGCTCAACCATTTCCCTCCCCCCATGCAGAGAAGGCATCAAGATGGCTGGTTTGTTCTCTTCAGAGGCACAGTGGGTGGACATCATCAATCAGAAATCCTTTCCTATTTCAATATTGACAACATCCCACCGTTTGGCATGCTGATTCAAATTACCTGCTCTACTAGCTTTGCATAATCTTTGATCAAACTGATGAGTCACCTTTGCAGTCCCTGTGATTATGAAGAACTCAGCTTCCCAGACTGCTGTCAAATGGTCTGAAAGTTGGCTTTGTTATCTTCTATCCATTTTCCGGTTTCCTGTAATCTCTGCTAAGTTTATACCCTGAAAAACATGGTGGTTTCAAAAGATGTTACTGGACACAACTCTAACAGTTCTACTGCTAGGATTGCCAACCTCCAGGTGGTGACTGGAGTCCGCCTGGGATTACAAGGGATCTCCAGGCGACAGATCAGTTCACCTGGAGAAAATGGCCATTTTAGAAGGTGAGGTCTATGGCATTATACACCATCAAAGCCCCTTCTCTTCCCAAACTCTACCCTTTTAAGGCTCCATCCCTCAAAATATCTAGGTATTTCCCAACCCAGAGCTGGCACCCCTATCTACTGCAGACTGACATGGCTACCCTTTGAAATTAGTAGAATTGTAAAGCCATAGAGCTGGAAGGGGCCGTCTAGTCCAGTGATGGCGAACCTTTTTGAGACCGAGTGCCCAAATTGCAACCCAAACCCCACTTATTTATTGCAAAGTGCCAACCCGGCAATTTAACCTGAATGGTGAGGTTTTCGTTTAGAAAAAAACCAGTTGGCTCCCTCTTCCTCTGCCCCACCCACTCGAGCAGGGGCCAGCCTGCTCTAGCCTCCAGCAAGTCCCGTGCACACCGCTCTGTGCCTCTCTTGCATCTCTGCCTCCTCTGCACCCCCCCTGCCCCTTGGGCAGCAGCCACCTGGAGCACAGGCACCAGGCCTGCCAGCCGAGTCCTCCCTACTCACTGTGGTGTGTGCACGTCGTGCTCAGTGGCCCAGGCCAGCCTAGATGTGTGTGTGTGTGTGGGGGGGGTGATTTTCGGTACCCCACATGATGAACTCTGTGTGCACGTGCCCACAGAGAGGACTCCGAGTGCCACCTCTGGCACCCGTGCCATAGGTTCGCCATCACTGGTCTAGTCCAACCCGCTGGTCAATGCAGGATCATTAAAGGATGAAGGATCTCTGATCAGTGTTTGTCAACCTGGTTGTCTTCTTTGTTACTCACAGACAATGTTTCTTCACCCACCCTGGACACTCCAACAGTTATATACTCCACTTGCTTTCCCAACATCTGATCCTCTGAAGATGCCAGCCACAGATGCAGGCGAAACATCAGGAGAGAATGCTGCTAGAACACGGCCATACAGCCCGGAAACCACACAGCACCCAAATGTTTACTTTCCAAAGTATTCATTTTCTCCAGGGAAACTGATCTCTGTTGTCTGTAGATCAGCTATAATTTCCACCCTTTCCGAAATGTTCCACAAGCAAGTTTTCTGCCCTTTGACAGCTCTTCTGGGAGCCAGGCAAGCAAGCTCATGTGGGAAAGCATGAGCTCTCGCCCCGTTTCTGCTCACCAAGCACTGCTCACAAGCCGAGCCACAGCCCGGAGAGCCCAGCCCTGCAACTTTGGGCTCATGTTCCCAACAGGGTCCTGAGGGGGGGGAGGGGCGGGGAAGCACCTGTATGGAAGGATGCTCTCAAACACCCCCAAAGACCAGTCGAATGTTATTTCATATAGCTTAGTTATAAAGATAGGTTAAGTGTATAACAGATCTTGGATCTATAGTTGAAGGGGAAGTAAATTAAGACAAGATGTATGTATCTTTGTTGTTGTTGTGTCTTGTTCATTTATGGTTGCATTAATAATTGAAGGAGAAGCTAAACACGATGAGAATATATTCTTTGTTGTGGCTACTGTTTGTTTATGTATATTCTTTTAAAAAAATCATTCTATCTTCTTTTTTCCTCTCTTTTTTACTTTTTGCAATTTTCTCTCTTTTCAAAAACTCTCAATAAAGTCCATTTATAAAAAAATGTTATTTCTTATATTTGGAAGGAGGGGGGCGGTGAATGTCTCATGCTGTGGTTTCTTGCACACCTTTAAATGTGGCTGGGACATAGTGCTCTGCCCAGTATTGGTCAAAAGTTTTTACTTTGCATAGCACAACATGTTTGCCGTGTTGCTTACTGAACTAGCTCCTTTCCAAAGCTAGAGAAATGGGGTGTCCTGCCTGGTTTTCCCGCAGTTGCTGTGGATCCGCCCTTCAGGGGAGGGGGGAAGGAGCCAATCAGAATACAGCACACTGGGGATGTTTGAGCATGTGTGGCTGCGTCTGTGTAAAACAAAAAACAAAAAAAGTTGGGCTCGTGTGAAATAAATCGGAGTATTTCCTCCCAGTCTTAACTTGATTTTTTTGTGGAAATGGGCAGTCACGCGAAGGGAGAACCCGGGATAAAATAGACCCGGATTTTAAAATACCAAATGTGACCCAGCATTATTATGCTGTGTGGAATCAGCCATAAAGAACTGACTGCTTATCATGGTCAACCTTGGCCAAAATCATCAGAGATAAGTTTTCTGTACATCTTTAAAGTTACCCAACAAATCTCTCTTTAAGGCTCTTTAGTTTGGAGAGGAGACGTCTGAGGGGGGATATGATTGAAGTCTATAAAATTATGCATGGGGTAGAAAATGTTGACAGAGAGAAATTTTTCTCTCTTTCTCACAACCCTAGAACCAGGGGGGGCATTCATTGAAAATGCTGGGAGAGTGGGACTAATAAAAGGAAACACTTCTTCACACAGCGTGTGATTGGTGTTTGGAATATGCTGCCACAGGAGGTGGTGATGGCCACTAACCTGGATGAAAAGCTTTGAAAGGGCTTGGACAGATTTATGGAGGAGAGAGTCGATTTATGGCTACCAATCTTGATCCTCCTTGATCTGAAGTTGCAAATGCCTTAGCAGACCAGGTGCTCAGGAGCAGCATGGCAGCAGAAGGAGCCATTGCTTTCACATCCCTGCACTTGCCAGGCTCCCAAAGGCACCTGGTGGGCCACTGCGAGTAGCAGAATGCTGGACTAGATGGACTCTGGTCTGATCCAGCAGGCTAGTTCTTATGTTCTTATGTTCTTAAATATACAATTTGATCTTTTTTTTTAAATTTTATTACAAGAAAATAAGACATGGTCAATACAGATACATGTCAATCTAAAAGATTACAATATTTATCATTTACATTTGTAAATTTATTTCTATACAAAACAAATAGACACAAACTCAGTAGAGAAAGTAAGAAAGTAAAAAAAGGAGGTAGAGAGAGAGAAAGATAGAAGATCTTTAAATGATGAGTTCTCTCCCATTGTGGTAACTTGGTTTGCTTATCATCATGTGAAGTTGTAAGGAGGAATTTACCAGACTTTAGCTGCAGATAGACTTCCTGAACTCCCGGTTCTTGCAGCAGAAGAAAAAAAAAAAAGGGGGGGGGGAAGCATTAACAGAGTACAGTTTGGCTCAGAGTACAAAAAATGCCAAAATTGAATGGTTTGACAACTTCCACGCTAGTCGGTTAACAGCTGAAACCTGCTTTGAATATAATACCAGCAAATTAAGGAAAACATTTGGCATTTCATGCACCTAATGACCAACCATTTTGTTTAAACCAGATAACACCCTCACCTTTGCACACGATGCTAGCGCTCTGAATATTCATGCCCCTTGAGGGTTGGTGCAATGACAACTGAAGTCATGACACTACCTTAGAGTTGGTTTTTATAGCCCGCTTTTCTCTACTGTTAAGGAGTCTCAAAGGGGCTTACAAACTCCTTCCCCTCCCCACAACAATGAACACATTTTTTTTTTTTTTTTTGGGAGGAGTAGGTGGTGGACTGAGAGAAGGTTCCTGAAGAGAACTTTGTGCCTTAGAAGGTCCCCCAGCTTGAGACTTGATGGTGTGTTAGTATTGCTGGAAGGGAAACAATCCTGGTACTCCAGATTAAAGTCTACCTCTCTTAACCACTACATCACGCTAACCCTTGTATTGAATCAGGCCATTGGTTTATTAAGGTCAATATAATTGCATCTACTGTGATAGGCAGCAGCTTTCCAGAGTCTCAGGCAGAGTCTTTCATGCCGCCTGTTCCTTGTTTCTTTTAATTGGAAATGCAGGGGATTGAACCTGAGCATTTTTGCCTGCTAGCTGGGCGTTCTTCCACCTCCCTTTAAGCAGTGGCCTAGATCTCTGCAGCAGCAGCAGCAGGCCATTGCTTTCACATCCTGCACGTGAGCTCCCAAAGGCACCTGGTGGGCCACTGCGAGTAGCAGAGTGCTGGACTAGGTGGACTCTGGTCTGATCCAGCAGGCTCTTTCTTATGTTCTTATGATCTTATGTTCTCAAATAGAAGAATGTAAGGGTGGCTGAAATGCATCAGACCATCTAGTGCCCTAGATTTTCAAGGTGCTGGTGCTGACCTTTAAGGCCTTACGCGGCCTGGGGCCCTCATTATCTTGAGGACCGCATCACCCATTATGTCCCTGCACGGCCTCTTAAGCTCCAGCAGGAGGCTAATCTGTTAGTGGTCCCTGGCCCCTGTGTGAAGTCACGGCTGTAGCCTCCCGCACGCGGGCCAGGGCCTTTACAGCCCCCTGGCCCCGGCCTGAGGTGGAGACACCCACTCCCTCCGGCAGTTCGGGCCCTGCCGGACCTTGGTGAGTTCCACTTGGAAGGGCCTGTAAAACGGAGTTGTTCCTTGAGCCGGAGGGACCAACCCCAGCTGGAAAAGCATTGCCCAACCAGTTTACCATCTAGGCTACCATCTACTGTGGCTCGCCTCCCCTCCCTCTCCCCAATTTCCCCTGGAAATTTTAATGAAAAATGGGGTTGGTCGGACGCCTTCCTATTATTATATTATTAGTATAGTGTTACCGCTGTTTTAAAGATTTTAATAACTTATTTATTGTATTTTAAGTCGTTGTACACCGCCCAGAGCCCCTAGGGGATGGGGCGGTATAAAAATGTAAACAATAAATAAATAAATAAAAATAAATAGTCCAGCATCCCGTTTCACACAGTGCCCACTCAGGTGTCTCTGGGAGAACTACAAGCCAAGCAAAGAGGCTCCACCGTATTGCTACCTTCCAACACCGGCATCCAGTGGCCTTAGATAATGGATACAGTGTTTAGTAGAGAGTGTGGTGTAGCGGTTAAGAGCAGGTGGATTCTAATCTGGAGAACCGGGTTTGATTCTCCACCAGAGTGGCAGAGGCTTATCTGGTGAACCAGATGTGTTTCCGCACTCCTACATTCCTGCTGGCTGACCTCAGGCTAGTCACAGTTCTTCGGAACTCTCTCAGCCCCACCTGCCTCACAAGGTGTCTGTTGTGGGGAGAGGAAGGGAAAGGAGCTTGTAAGCCCCCTTTAGTCTCCTTACAAGAGAGAAAGGTGGGGTATAAATCCAAACTCTTCTTCTAGTAGCAGTCACTGAAAGACCTGGAGGTGGCATCACAAGCAGCTGCCCACAGTCAAGTTCTTTTATTTGGCACCCCATGTAATTGGGTCTGTGAAAAAAAAGGAGTTTATTAATTTATTTACAGATCCATACCATGCAGCTGAGGCAAACCCTGTGGTCTGGTAGGTTCCTATGGGAGTAGGCGGTCCTTCAGGGATGCTAGTGCCAAACCATGCAGGTCTTTTAAAAACAATACCAGCACCTTGAATAATGCCCAGAACCAGGGACGTGGGTATAGATTTTTTATGGGGGGGGTTGGGGGGGCCACACCCCCACCTGCCCCTAGGGCATGGCCACACCTCCCCAAGCCCTGCCCCTGGCCTAGCGCTTATAAAAGCAGCTCTCCAAGGCCAGGGATGGCAGACTCCCCTGCCCTGCCTGCCCTGCCCTGCCCTGCCCCTCCCCGCCCCTCCCCTCCCCTCTGGGCAGAGGCATAGAGGGAAAATGGAGCCTGGTGCAAAATCTGAGTTAGCCCAAACAATGCGCCCCCTGCAGGCCAAAAACCTAAAAACCTAAAAAGCACTAAAATGTTTTAAAATGATGATACGGCTGGCCTCCACGCGGGCCAGGGCCTTTACAGCCCTGGCCCCAGCCTGGTGGAATGCTCTTCCACCAGCTGTCCGGGCCCCCTCACGTGACCTATATGGAGATTCCCTTGGAGGCCTGTAAAGGCCGAGGCTGTTCAGCTGGGCTTTTGGAGGTACCAACACGTTGATGGTAACCCCTATAGCCATACATCCTGGAGCCTTATCATCCCTGGGATTGCTGTCCCCTTCCCTCCGGCAAAGAGGGTTTAGAAAGAATTGAGACTCTTGCTTGGGCCATTCTATGAATTAGTTTAACTATTATAGTTAGTTTCCTATTTTACTGCTGCTTTTAAAGGTTTTAGTTGTTTTTAGCTGTACACGGTGGTTACTGTGTTGTACACCGCCCAGAGCCCCTAGGGGATGGGGCAGTCTAGAAATCTGAAAAATAAATAAATAAATAAATAAAAACCCACAAATGAAGGGGCGGAGCTTCGGACATGAATTGGGGGGATTCAAACCCGAGAAACCCCCCCCCCTTACCTACCTCCTTGCCCAGAACCAATTCAGGGGCCAGCATAGATGGGCCAAAAGTAGCGTAATATGGTTCCTATGACCCACTCCCATAAATGTCCTGGCTGCAGCATCCTGTGCCAGTCGAAGTCACCCAACACTTTTCAAAGGCTGCTCAACACAGAACGCATCGCACTAATCTAATCTAGATGTTGTGTGACTCTGTGGAATGACGTTTCCACCCCTTGCCAATGTTCCAAACACCTCAAGTCTGATGCTTCTGCTGTGGGGGATAATAAAATTAAACATAAACATGTCTCGAATTGCTGCGGCTGAGATCATTGCTGAAAGAGCAAAGCTTCCTACGAGCTCGTCACAGTTCATTACTTCATATTACTTTATTTTTTTAACGGTCTGAACAATTTGTCTCTTTCTACTTGCTTATACCAACTGTTTGATGTTTTTAAGTACCAGGATCTGTTTTGATGTCTCCTCTTGAGATCTTCATGAGGGAGAGTTACTCACAAGGCAAATCAATGGAATAATACTATCAAAATTTTTAATGAATCAAGCACAGCCGTGTTCCTGAGGTAGGATTAAAATGCAGAGAAACTACAAACCAAATTAGCCATGTAACAGAACTAGCCCCATGTTCCTACCTAGGAATTAAGATCACGAAGGGAGGTCCTCTTGACTGTTCCATCAATCAAAGAAATTCATTGGGTGGGTACCTGAGAGAGGGCCTTTTCAGTGTCAGTCCCACAATTATGGAACACTTTTGATCTTTAGGAGGCAGCAGAATACAGGCCCATTCCACACAAGTCCACGAAAATGTTTGCAAAGCATTTTCAGTCTCCCTGTTTGTTTGCACTCACCCCCTCAAAATGATTCTTGGCCGCCATTTTCTGCTTGTTCCATTTTTTTTTAAAGCTCTGTGGATTCGATGCTTCAGAGGTTCAAAGCCTCATGCTGTGATTCTTCAGGGGTTGTGTCTTCATAGATGCAAAGACATCACACACACACCCCGATTAAAAAACCTAACAAAAATAAACAGGCGAGACGATGGAGAGAGCTCAGTAAACGGTGCTGAGGAGAAAGCATGCGGACTGCAGAGAGACATGGGAAATGCCCTGAGGGGATCACACAGCAAGTGAAAACATTCTCAAAATGTTTTCAGAAAAAGAATTGCTAAAATCCAGCATGCATTTAAAATGCTTTCAAGCTGGAATTAAAACATTTTGGGCTAAAAATGCTGCGGAACTCCTTGGAGAAAATGTTTGATTTCCTGCCTGAAAATGTTTTATTTTGTTTGTGTGGAATGGACCTTAGCCTCATTTTGAACTGCATTGTATTAAAGTAGTTCTATATCGTGAGATGAAATGTTGGTTGTATGATCTGTTTTGGTTGTGTGTTCTATTTTATATATTTTCTTTATATTGTAAGCTGCCTTGAGATCTATAAGTAAGAAAGGGGGCTAATAAAGGTTTTTAATAAACGCATGTGTGTGCTTACAATTTGTGCAAGTAAAACCCAAGACTTTTGGGTGCACTTCTCTGGACCTGGGAGGCAATCTGGCAAGGAAAAGATTTCATCAAACTGCAAATTGTGACAGGGGAACACTGATCCTCCTCTCCCCTAAATGTTGCGGCAACAGAGGAGGAAGGAAAGAATTTAACAAAATGGGATGGAAATGTAGTTTCAGCAGAGCTCTGTGTAATAAACTTCTCCCAAGTCCTTCAAATGGTAATAAAATATGCATGCCGAAAAATGATAAATGCCTAGCTGTAAATTTCATTTGTATTCGTTTGTATTCCTGCCAAAGGTTTCCAGTAGGGCAATAATTTACCATAATAACTTACGAACAGTTGCTAAAATAATGTGTGGGCGGCAATGCACTGCTCCTAGCTCAGGTGCCAAAACAGAGGCTATTTGCAGGGAAATTGTCTCCTAATTCACCTCCTTACGGTTTTTAACCAGATATTGTTTCACATTCCCAGGGAGTTTGCTGGTACAATACAGCTCAACTGCAGGAAAACCCAGTTTAGGAATACATCAACATGCCTCTAATTTACAAAGCGAATGATGTGTGCTCTGACATCTATCAAAACCATTTGACTGCTTCCGTCTGATTGAGGTGGAAGCTGCCCTTATTGCCTATGAATACATTTTATTAATTTATGAGATTTTTCCTTGGTGTACCAACATCATGGTCCACAGGCATGAAACTCTGTATGCTGAAGGACGCCCAAAGGCATAATTGTGCTCTCTACCTTGAAAGGCATACAGTTAGTACATCAACCTAGTATTGGGAGAGTTGTACACACTTGCTATAACTCCCATACAATGTATGCTAAACACATCATAACCCTTTATAAGGATAACTGATAACTGTTTGGGAAACAATAGGATTTACAGTGTAGTCTTAAATAGAGTTACACCCTTCTAAACCCAGTCACTTCATTGTAACTCTGTCTAGGATTGCCCTGTTAATCTTAATTTTGGGGGTGATGGTGGTGTAGTGATTAACAGCAGCAGACTCTAATCTGGAGAACTGGGGTCTATTCCCCGCTCCTCTGCATGAAGCCTGTTGGATGACCTTGGGCCAATCACAGCTCTCTCAGAACTCTCTCAACCCATGAGGAGGCAGGCAATGACAAACCACCTCCAAACGTCTCTTGCCTTGAAAACCATGTGGGGTTGCTGCAGAGGCGTAGCTCCAAGGGACCTGGGGGGGGTGCACAATGCACCGGGCATGTGCCCCTGTGGGGGTGTGGCAAGGGTGTCCCAGGGGCATGACAGGGATGTTCTGGGGCAGGCCGGGGGCGCTCCGGGCCAGGGGCATTCCAGAACGTGGCGGAGGACACATCAGTGCACTGGGTGCTTTCCCCCCTTGCTACACCTCTGGGTTACCATAAGTTAGCTATGACTTGATGGCATACACACATACACACAATGGTCGTCACAGATGTGGAAACAGCTAAAGAAAATATCAGACCCATCGAAGTAGTTTGGGCTGGGTGGGGAAACTGCAAATTCTAAACAAGATGAGTTCTTATTCAAATGATTGACTCCTTGGCTTACTGATTGATTGGAGTTATGCCAATTTTTTAAATTGCTGGTCTTAAGACTGTAAATAAAGTTGTTTGTATTTGTTCTCTTATATTTAACAGTCTTGAGGAACTAATAATTTGTGGGGTTGACCGAAGACCACATGACCACATTAAATTCTAGAACGGTGCTTAGTGAGTGCATTAGAACAGCTTGCTTATTTCAAATGAACATTGAAAGGTGTAACTCTTAGTACTGCTGTGCTAGTTGACCTTTGCACTAAATCTATTCTAACCTGTTTCTGATTGCTCCTGCCAGTATTTTTCAGTGGGTTCAGAAACAGTACATGATGACTCAACAGGATACCTACTGCTGCAAGGTAAATTCTTATGGAGATCGCTGCCACCATACACATCCAGTCTTGGATGAGATTCCTCAAACATGGCAGAAAGAGGCAGAAGGAGCATCAATGGTGCCAATGCCACCAGCTTACAATTTCCATCTTATTGCCTTGGATCTTGCAAAAATATTTTTTCCCATGGCCAAGTTGGACTATATTCTATTCCTTGAACATATTGGCAGATTGAACTTCGAACAGAGTTTTTGAGGCAATTCCCTACAATCAAACCCAATTACCAATACAGCAGCACCCAAATGGGATGAGATTTTTTTTTTGTTGGCTAGGAAGTTGTGGATTGTGGCAATAGATTGCCATAATGCTACAGCGATCTAGCAATTCCTGATTTTTTTAAAAAGCCCTTTCCACCTCAATTTGGTGGAGCTGAGGTGGGCTGAGCAAGGAAAATGGAGTCCACCTGGGTTAGGTCTGCAAAAGATGTGCCTCTTCCCATCCACACAGTGTCTAAAGGGAGGGAGTAAAGCAAAGACCCCTTCTGCACATGCAGAATAATGCACTTTCAATCCACTTTCACAATTGTTTGCAAGTGGATTTTGCTATTCTGCACAGTAAGATCCAGCTGCAAAGTGCATTGAAAGTGGATTGAAAGCAGATTGTTCTGCATGTGCGGAAGGGGCCAAACAGACTCCTTAATAAGTGGCAATACATCTTCAGATTTGGTACCCTTAAATGGGGTGCTGCTGCTTTGGCTCTCAAAAGGTGAAAGCCATGTTAGGCCTTCGTGCTCTTTCAGGGTGTACTAGTGTTACAGGCAGCCTTGCTAAGAAAAGAAAACCATATTTCTAGAAAGTCTTCAGCTCTTCAGAAGAGGAAGACTTGGCTCCCTAGAAGACTTCAAGGAGGAAGAGGAGCAGTTGATAGATTCATTTGTCAAGTCTGTTTGCCTGGAACAAAGATTTCAGACACTGGTCAACTGTGTTGGTGGATGTTCACTAAAAAGGTGACACAAAGTGAAACTTAAGAGAGAGAGAGTTTGGATTTATATCCCCCCTTTCTCTCCTGCAGGAGACTCAAAGGGGCTTACAATCTCCTTGCCCTTCCCCCCTCACAACAAACACCCTGTGAGGTAGGTGGGGCTGAGGAGAACTCCGAGAAGCTGCTTGACTAGCCCAAGGTCACCCAGCTGGCATGTGTGGGAGTGTACAGGCCCTAATCCTGAATTGCCCAAGATAAGCCTCCCACGGCTCAGGCTGACAGAGGCTGGGGAATCAAACCCAGTTCCCTCCAGATTAGATACGAGCTCTTAACCTCCTCATACGCCACTGCTTGCTCCCTTGCCACTTTGACAAGTTGCTGTCTCCTAACTTACCCTTTGGCAGCCTTAAGGGTTTGTTATGAGAGGATGGTGTTGACGGATCTAAATAGATTCATAACAGCAATGAAGTGGTGACACACTGATCAACAACACCAGAATCTTCCAGAGCCATTTGAGTGGGAGACAGCAGAGCAAAACTACTTTCCTGTCATGAGTACTCTTCCATGTGCACCAGAGTCCACTTTTCAGCTAAAAACATGTTCTTGTCATAAAGGACGATGCACTCTAAATGGCAAATGATGAAGATGCAAAGACCTGTGCAGGCAGGGCAACAAAGAGCTGTGTGAGAACGTTGAGAACGATGAGGAGGAAAAAAACGACCTTCAGGACTCCGATAACCACTTGTAAAACCTTTTAAGCATTCTTTCATTTGTATTTATTTACACCGTTTCAATGCATCGAATATTTCACTTTCAATGTTACAAATTATTTCATAAAAACCTATAGAGAGATGATTCATCACGGAATAAACAGTACAGCTGCAGTGTTTAAACGTTCTTCGTAACATTTTCTTTGTTCCTTTCTTGTTGACCAAAAAAAGTCCGTAGCAAAATTTTCAAAAGGCCATTCTGAAAGAAGTTCACGAAAGCCACATTTAAATATTTGAAAGGATGTTGAACATGGAGCAAGCTTTTTTTTTTTTTTTTACTGCTGCTTCAGAGATTAGGACAAGGAATAACAGATTCCAAGTACAGGAAAAGGGATTCCATGGAAACCTTAGGAAGAACATCCTAACGGTTGTTAAGATTTAGTTTAGAGTCATGGATCTGCCCAGTAGTGTGTGTGAGTGCAGTTTGCTGCAGATGGTGAGACCTTTCTTCGCTCAAATAAAGACACAACAACGACAGGCTGGAAAAGGATTGGGCCGCAGCCCAATTTATTAATATATATTTATCAATAACATGAAGTCAAAGGCACTTCCAACTATATATACAAAGGCTGCCTGGAAGTGACAGAACCGATTAGCACTTTGTCCAAACAGTCCCAATCTCCATTTGGGAACTGTATTTGGGAAGGGAAGCCCCAGAGATATTATCACTCCGGCTTCCACCCCTTCCACTTGCCTTTGCCTGAGGAGGCGGGCACCGGCTAAGCCCACATGGTTGCCTACGGCCCAGCCCTCCCTCTCCGTGCTTGCTGGGGGTGGCCGGTGCACGGCTACAAGCCCATGGCCGCCTATCGGCCCGACCCAACCCCACTCCCTGGGGTGTCGGGCAGCGGCCCGGCCTGCCAGCCTGCCCGCCCCACCCCCGGCCCTTCCATAGGGCACAAGCCTGGGAGAACCTGCCGGAAGGCTCGTTTTCTCCCCAGATGTGCGACTCCCGTTGCCAAAACCCGCCAGGGCTGCGACAGTAATAACCACAACCCCAACCCCCTGAAAATATAGGGAGGGTGGGTGGGCCACGCCTTTCTGAGTCTGCCCCTGGTTATTCGGTTGCTGCCCCCGGTTATTCGGTTGCTGCTTTTTGCTGCACATGGTGAGACCTTTCTTCGCTCAAATAAAGACACAACAACGACAGGCTGGAAAAGGATTGGGCCGCAGCCCAATTTATTAATATATATTTATCAATAACATGATCAAAACTTCAACTATATACAAAAGGAAGCTGGGCGGCAAACGGGTCGCACATCAAACATCCCAATCTCCATTGGGAACTGTTGGGAAGGGAAGCCCCAGAGATATCACTCCGGCTTTGTTCACCTTCTGGCGAGCCCTGTCCTCAGCCGTGGGGTCGATAGCCCCCCTCCAATGCACCCGCTGGAGGAGATCGGACCACACCAGAGTCATGCCCGGCCGGTGCTTCGCCAAGCTCTTTAGCGTAGTGGCCACCGCCCATCTCAGTTCAAGGCCCGACCTGGCCGGGAGATCCTCCTCCCCCAGGTGGACAACCAAAATGCCCGGGGTGGCCAGTTGAAAAATATATTCAATCAGCTTGCACTCAAGCTTGTCCCACTTCATGTCCCCTTGCCCTAACCAGGTGATTCTCACGTGTGCCACAAGTCCAAGATGCCGGCCCCATTCAGATGAGCAGGCGTAGTCCCCGGCTTGATTGACGATGCTGTGCCCCATGACCCGCACCTGTCGGAAAACAGTCTGCGGTGTCCTTGGAGGCACTGTGAAGAAAATTAACAGGATAAGTGGGGGCGGATGTAAGCCCGGAATGCGTCCGAGCACCACCTGCCCAAGGTGCGGATTTCATCGTGGGCACTGCCCTCCTGTGCCGCAGTTGTGGCGGCCCCTATCCTGAAGGAGTGCAGACCGAATTCAGTGGCTGGCAACCCAGCCCGGGCCAGGCAGGCTCACAGCACCGCCAGCATCTGGAACCTGGTGAGGGGGGACCCATCCTTGTGCACCAGGAGCATCCCGCCTTGCAGTGGCCTGTGGCGGATACAAATGGTTAGTGAGGCAAGGGGGCAGGTCACATCGCCCGGCAAAACCGGCAAAACCGGCATCGTGACCCAGGCACCGTGGCCCTCCTGGTCGGTTTTGGAATGGGCAAGCCATGCATAGACCCTATCCCCGGACAGGACCAGGTGCTGTCTCTGTAGCACCATGTTCGACAGCCGCTCCCTGGTGGGGGCCACCAGCTCCCCCGGCCTGAAAGCCCCCGTGAGGGCACCCTTTGCCTGAAGGCCCACTCCAGGAAAGTTCTGAAGGCCTCGAATGCGGCACAGGCTATGGAGCATCCCATGGGCATTGCCTTGTCCACATACCACCGCCCTTGGAAGTGGATACCCAGCAGCTCGAAATCTAGTGGGGAAATGGGCAGGAGCCGGAAGGCAGACTGGATGTCGCATTTTGCTAGCAATGCGCCTGGGCCAGCTTGCCTGATAAGGCTGACAGCCTCGTCCAGGATGGCATACCTCACAGTGCATACCTCTGGGTCTATGAAATCGTTCACTGAGTCGCCCCGGGGATGGGAGAGATGTTGTATCAGGCGAAACTCCCCTGGGGCCTTTTTTGGCACCACGCCAATGGGGAGACCCTCAGGTTGGGTAGGGGAGGCTGGCTATAAGGACCCGTGATTCGACCGGCCCTCACTTCCTTACCCAGCTTGTCTGCCACCACGTCGGGGAGATCCAAAACCGATTTCAAGTTGTTAGCCTGGTAGGCCTTCCTGCACCCCCAGTAAGGGATTCTGAAACCCGCTGCAAAGCCATCTCCCAAAAGGCTTGCTGCGCGCTTGTCAGGATATTGCCGCAGCCATTCTAGCAGCACCCCCAGCCGGACGGGCGTGGGGGCCAGGGTCCGCAGCGAGGCTAGGGTTTTAATGCTTTTGGGAGGGGTTGCCGCTACCCTGGCCTCCGGCGTCCTTCTGAGGGGGCCCGGCGCCAGGGAACTGGGCCTGCCGAAAGGGAGGGCGGCCAGCTGGTTTTGTGCAGCCCATCCTGATATGGTTTCCAGAACAATTAGAGCAAACGTGCTCATACTTGCATTTGGGTCGCTGGCAAGAACCCCTGTTGAACTCCCAGCAAGTCCCTTTTGCCACCCCCCGTCCCTGATAGCCTCTAGGAGGCCTGTTGGTGGCAGGGAGGTCCAAGGCCCCTTTCATGGCCAGCTGGACCACGACCATCCATGTTTGGTCATGGATGAGGTCCCAGCGAAAGCGGCTCTTATGGGAAGCGTTCCTGCGGACCCATGCGCAAATGCGTCGTGAAGGCTATCGCTGGGTTAGCGCCAGCCAGGATCAGACCCCCGCCCATGGCACATGCGCCATATGGGCCGTCAAGTACCAGGCCCGCAGGGGGTAAGCGGCTGCTATCAAGGCCAAATATTCAGTAAAGCCCTGCAACCAGTTATTAAAGGTCCGCTCGGCCGCTGCGGGGTCCTTCCTTTTCTTATCGGCCTTGCCCCCGGCCAAGCCATGCTCACCCTCCCGCCTCAGGCATTTAAATACGTCCACGTAATACCCGTCAAGGGCTCGCTCCCGGAGCTTCCTGGGGAGATGCGACCCGGGAGGGTTCATGTTGTCGTCGGGGGACTGGCCGGTAGATGGCGCCTCCAACCCCGGAAGGCGCCTGCGCTTAGCTAGCCAGGGGGGGAGAGCGGGCACCTTCTCCCCCTGATACCAAAACTCCCCGCTAGCCTGCATTTCGTCGTCCTCAGTTGACTCACCCGACGAAGAAGAGCTGGGCGACCGTCTGGAGGACCGGGAGTGCCACGACGATCGCTTTCTCCTCCGGCCTTCCTGTTCCGAGGGGCCCACGGACGCATCGACAGACGTGGACGCGCTCACAGGAGGGGATAACTGGAGTTCCTGCACCGGCCCGCCCGCCGGGCCCGCTCCCTTCGCGCCAGCGGCTGCTGGCGCAGACGGCTCGGGATCCCCTGATCCGTCAGGGGTCCCGAGGATCCCGGACGATCCTCCGAGGGCTTGGGAGAGATGGAGCAGGGTGTCCGCTAAGTTCCTCACCAGGGTGGGATCAGGGGCTGGATTGCTGGCAGGCGCGGAGGTGGCGGCAGCCGAGCCAAGGCCCTGCGATGCCACTGGGGTCGCCTCCCCTGGTGAAGCAGGCTGCCCCACCGGGTGCGTCGCCCTGCCCCTGCCTATTGGGGACAAACCCAAGGCCGTGGCGGTTGCCACCTGTGCGGCCGCGCCGATCTATCCGACCACAGGACCCTCCCCCACTGCCTTGGGTCCCGTCTGAGCTCGGACCCTGTTGAGGAGGGCCCGCGCCCTACCCGAAGGTGGCTGCACCTCCGGGGAGGACCCCTTACTTTTCGCACGCTTTGGAGCCATTTATGCCCCAAAGCTAAGCTCCTGTATCGCAGGCGGGCTTTGAGAGTTGAAATTAGGAAAGGCGTGGTAGAGGAGAAGTGGATGAAAAAAGAGAGCGAAGCACAAAAGAGTCAGACTAGGAGGAGAAACTGAGCAAGAAAGCAAGAGGTAGACCAAGCAAAGCGGGAAGCGGCCGTGCCAGGCTCCTTCCAGGCCGTACGCTCGACTCAGTTCTGCACACCACGCCTTTCTGAGTCTCGCTGCCGGGAAGGGCGAGATCTGGGTGAGGCGTTCCTTATATACACCAGGCTCCTCCCGCCTTTAGCGGCTGGGAGCCAATCAATGCACCCCAATTCTGCAGCATGCCGCCAAGCCATGCTTGCAACTTATTTTTGCTCCTTGGCTCACCCCGGCAGCAATGGCTGCCCCCGGTTATTCGGTTGCTGCTTTTTATAGAAACTTCCCAAGAGATAAATGTAAAAGGTAAAACTTACATTTATTCAAGCATCTCCAGTTCACAGCTTTGTTCCAGGAAAAAGGTAGATAGAAAGAAACCCTAGTCTAAAGAGATTACTTTCCCTATGACAAGTGGGCACAACTAACGCGCCATCACGTGTGTGCGGGTGAGAGGATGCTACAGTGGGAAAGGCCCCACTGTGGCAGGCTGCCATTGACCATGTGCTCAGGTCAAAGGCTAGAACAGAAGTGAAACCAGCATGGGGAAGAAAGGAAGTTAGTGGGCGGCTTCCTGGCCCAGACAAGGAGGGCAAACAAGAGAGGCAACATCACAGTTAGAGTGATATACACAGCACCCCCCAGTGTCCAGGCATGCAGAAGTCGCTTATTCCAACAACGGTAAGGGCTGTTCAACAGTGGAATGTGCTGCCTCAGCATGTGGTGGAGTCTCCCTTGGAACATTTTAAACAGGGGCTAGATGACCATTTGTCAAGGGTGCTTTGGTTGTGTGTTCCTGCATGTCAGGTAATTGGACTTGATGGTCCTTGTGGTCTTTTCCAACTCCGATTCTATGATTCTAGGAGTTATAAACTGAAATGCAAATGAATTTCCATAGGGAAAGCCATCTTGGATTTCTGACATCAAACAGACAATATGCCACAAATTCAGGCACTGCACCTGGTAGTACATGATAGGACAGTATATTAGCAATGAATCCACTGAAGTCATTCATTCACTTCAGTCAAAATCCCACAGACTTGGGTGTTGTGATAAATATCCCTACACTGCAGGAGGGGAAGGGGATTATAGTGCAATATTCTCCGTCAGCCGAAAGAGCCAAAGCCAGCAAAGAAAAGAAGAGCCACTTAAGTTATTTCAGTCGAAATGTTCCTAACTGCCCTCTAATGGGTGAACTTAGTTCTCTAGTTAAGCTGATTGGCAGCCACCTGTACCTAATGCTTCTCTTAAATTATGGCTCATTTTGTGAGTCTGATTGGGCTTTTGTGCTCTGATAGCATCTGCACACTTCTTTCTCTCCCTTTCACAAAAGGTTTGCGGGTCACATCTTAGGAAAAAGCTGACGCAGTGAAGTTTTAGCTAGCAGTTAGTTCTGAAATACACTCCTCTAGTCTGCAGTTACTGAAGATGACAGCTGAGATGTTGAAACCAGTCTCATCTTACTATGATTTCATTCATAGCCAGCCTGTACCGTGGTGGCGAACCTTTGGCACTCCAGGTGTTATGGACTACAATTCCCATCAGCCCCTGCTGGCAGGGGCTGATGGGAATTGTAGTCCATAACATCTGGAGTGCCAAAGGTTCGCCACCACTGCCTAGGAGAACTTTTTAAAAAAATGCTTTATTTAAATTCCATAAACATATAATAGATATAACATTACAATATTTTTCATTCATATATCTTAACTAGGAGGACTTGGTGACCACCTAGGGTGCCAGAGATGGAGAGGTGGCAACCCAGCCTGTTATGGTTGTTCCAATGTCACCAGCTGATCATTTGCCGATCATATTCCAAAACACCACTTTTGCTTAGTGGGAGAAAACTAATGTTTCAGTTTGAAGCTTGCTCTGCACTTCTGCGGTTCAAACTCATGAATCCATGAGTGGAACGCTAACGGGAAAACCAATCTGCTTTCACTGATTAACTTCTGTTTACTGCTGGGTACCCACTGTTCTGATAGAGGCATCAATAGACCTGTACTTTCTCAGGGTCCTCTGCCTTGACATTTCATGACTATTTTTATCTGAGGAAAATAACCGATGCTAGGCTCTGCTTGTCTGCAAGACACAAGCAGAGTAAATGCAACAGCAAGCGCCTGGCAGGTCTTTCAAAGCTCATCAGATGATTCATATAGAATTGTCAGTCTTCCTCCATTCTTTGATTTGATAGAATTTCCTTTCCTCACGCAAAACAACAAAAACATTACAGCACAAAATGGATTGGCCAATTGGCCATGCCAGCAGGGGCTGATGGGAATTGTAGTTCATGAACATCTGAAGCGCCAGAGTTGGACACCCCTGCTATAACCCTTAGAAATTAAACATGGGGCCAGAAAGAGGTCATTTCCTTTTCCCTTTTATAAGCTGTTCAAATTCTCAGTAGCCAAGATGGATCTTCCATCACTACCTTCAGCATCTTACCCACTTTGGGCTAAAAGCTAAATTATCCCAGAGGAGCTGGTCCTAACTAGATCTGTGAAGAGATCTCCCACATTTTAGTCTTAATGTTAGCAGTGGAGGAGGTGGGCAGATCAGGGCTCTGGCAAGTGGAAAAGGGAATTTTAACTTTAATCTCAGTGCCAGTCACAGTTCTCTCAGAACTCTTTCAGCTCCATTTATCTCTCTTTGAGATAGTTTACAGGTTCAGTAAAGCAGGATCTAAAAACCACGTTGTGCATGTTCTCTTCAGATGGTTGCCTCTACCTTTCTGCTCTCTGAATATTTGCAAATGAAGGAAACATTACAGTTGTCCTCTCCACATCATGACTTTTCACATTGCAGTTTTCACATCATGACAGTTTCGCATCGCAGTTATTGCCGGTTGGTGCCGAACCCCATCCCCCAACATGAGCACCCCCAAAGCAGGTCTCGGTACTACAAGGGGGCTGCCAATCAAAAGCCACCCATGTCCACTGCTTTCAAGGGCCACCGCCACCATCTGCCACCTCTCAGAGAGGCTGAATAGCCGCCACTGCACACGGGCCACCAGCAAGACCTGCAGCCCCGCCCATGTAGCTCCACTCCAATGGCCAGTTAGAACGCAGACGAGACGGAGGATAACATTCTCCGGTGGAGATCGCCAGCAGCGGGAGCGCTGGAGGTCCCAGGTTCTAGCTGAAGTCTCCCGCGCTGGTTCCTGGCACCTTTATTGTGATTCTATCGGGCGTAGAAGGAGGAACGGAGGGAGTTCCGAGATGGGAGGTCGGGAGGATCATCATGTGATGCATGATCTCACCTGGCTACGGGCGGAGAGGAGGTGAAGCATCTGGAGCCTAATCCCCTCACCTGGGGCAAGACCATTGTCCCCATACCGTGACTGAGCCAGACAGTTCACGCACCCGCGGACTCCATAGGGGATGAGGAGTGGGGTGCGGAAGGCCGTCAGAGCGTGAGGTGTTCCAGCCGACCATGGTGCTGCTGGGTCAGCGGCATTACTACATCTCCTCCTTTTTACATTTTGTAGTTGAGGCCGAATTCGCTAAGGGCGATTTAGGGACGCTTTGTCTCCTCCTCGGCTGTTTGGTCGAGTTGACCGGAAAGCTGCTTGTGCAACATTAGGAACTTTGGTTGCGGGCAGGGGAAAGTCGAGGGGCTTACACATGTTACAGGCAATATTAGGATACTAATACTGAACGGGAACAAGACCCTAATTTATGAGGCATAATCAAACCAATGGAAGCTGTATGATAGCACTCAACCATTCTCCGCAGCCAGCTCCAGAGGGCTGACCACCAATTGGGCAATACATCATACTTTAGACTGGATACAACCTTTGCAATTCACGCATGACTTTCATATGAATCAATTGGGAGTTATCAGAAAGATTAAAACAACACATATTACGTGATATTCTCACAACCTTGGTGATGTAATAACAATAAGTAATCAATAGCCGCACGATTATCTAGGGTCGCTGACGAAAGTTCCTGCTGCTCGAGGCCAGAGCATCCAGAGCAATGGAGGTAGAGTTGATGGACTTCGCGAGGGCACAGGCCAGCCGCCAATAGTCTTAGCATTGTAAGAAGCGAGTCCGACTCCCACTAGGAAGTTGGCGAGGGAGACGCAACTCCGCCTCGGAAAGTTCCATCGCCCGCAAGAGGGTCGAGGGCAGAGTGGAGCGAAGGGCGCCGGGCTCTTGGGGTGGAGCCTGAGGCAGGACGATGGTGAGGCTTAATTCATAACAGAGAGTCCCCGCAGAGAGCCGAAAGCAGGATGATAGCCGAGTTCTCTCCCCGCAAGTTCAGAACCAACCCTTCGAGCAAGATGTTCCCAACACGGGAATCCCTTCAAAAGTGCAGAAGTTCCAGCGCTACCGAACCGGGTAATGGGCTCTGGTCGGTTCCTTTCGCCTCGCTACCGGAGATGCGGGCGAGGTGTTGGACTCGGGTGGATTAGTTTACAGTCTTGGTGACAAGGGAGAGAGCCGGGCCGCGGGTTTGATGACGGTCCCAGTCAGCCATAGAGTAATTTGATGGATGAAGCATTCATAAAGGGGCTTAAGCCGCATCTCAGGGAAGTCTCCGGGCTTTGCAAACGGGAGCAGGCAGGAGCTTAGCAGGCTCCTGACTCCTAGGTACTGGCCCAGGCAGAAAGATGAGACATTGGCAGCGCAGCAAAACTGCTCCCAGATGTTGGTCTGGTGAAAGCTCGTCAGGGGTGGCCGATTGCCATCGGTAGGAGGCAGCAGAGCAGGCAGGATGGTGGCCGCATTGAGTTGGCGTGATGATCGCAAAGAGAGTGGCACAGAGGTTCTCGGGTGTCTCGGGTGGTTTTGCCTACAGCAGCTCTTTGGAGCTTGGCTACGGTTGCTTTGACGCTTCCCCTTGCGTCATCCGGGTCTTTGACCGCCTTAAGGCCGGGCGCCGCTTTTGAGGCCGCTAAGGATCCTTCAGAGATGTGTTCCATCTCTGGATGGGGTTGGTTTTCCCATGCCATTCCATGGGCTGGGTCTGGCCATGGCGAAATGGAATCACAGGAGCCTGTAGGAATAAGGACTGAAACACACCCTTCCCCAGGTTATAGGAGGGTCGGGTCCCCGCCAGGCTCGGCTCTAGAGCCGGTATGGAGATCAAGATCGAAGTTTTATCTCGGAAGTTAGGGTTTAATGTGTGAGGCTATTTTGCAGACTGCGCGTAGTTGAAGGTTGCTTAATGCAATTCTGCTGGGGCTTTAAATTTCATCCTCTTTCTTAAAATTGTATGACAGGGAGGGCAGGGGGTGGGCGGACCCTGGGGAATTGTGGGCATGCATGCTTAATCAGTAGCACGAAGGGCTTTTGGAGCTCTTTTTGGGGGATGGGAAAGGCCAGGGAACAAGGCATTCGCATGCTGGAAGGCAGAGGACTCCACATGCAGAGGGGGGGGTTTTCCTTGTAAAGGAAATGTACTTACCGTGACCTTGGTGGCCAACGAGGGGGGCTGGATGGTGCTAAAATTTTGTGATCGACTATCTTTGAGAAATACGTCACCAAAACCACTCCTTAAGGCTAAGCCGCCAAGCCGCCTTAGAAGTGATGATGGTGCTATAATACCATCACCACTGGAGGCTTTCCCAAACTGGTTTGTGGGTGAATCGGTGCGTAGCCTCCTTTAAACTGGGGCCTGTCCCAGAAAAGCTGGGCGGTATCAGGACGGGCCCAGATTTAATCCAGGGAGGGCCAGTCAGCCAATTGGCCCTCCCCTGCTGGTTGGAAGGATAGAGGGAAAAGAAAAGAGAGAAAGGGGGGGGTAGCGTTTCCTATGGAAGTTCAAGGCACTGAGGTACAATCGGGATCATGATCTGCGTGATGGATTTATCCATCCCAGACTAAGTTAGCTTCGCTTGACCTGGCCTCATGAGGTCTCTTCCCAGAGATTAACATGGATGTCCAAGATGATGGGCTTACTGCGAGCTGCTGTCGCTCCAGTCCTGGGCTGTGGACCGCGGAGCTGGCGGATGTCTGCCTCGCTGCTTGTTTCCCCCACCCCAGATGTGCGGCAAGCCTCGGCTCGGCCACTGGTCAGGCCACTCGGCTGTCCTGATGACAGTCACATCAGCGCCGTGTCTACCAGGCCTCTAAACATGCATCCCCTATAGCGAGCTCCAGGTATCGGGCGGAGCTTCCGATGCGTTTCCAATCGCCGCCGATGGTGGTGCTGGCTGGCACCATGTTGGCTGCCGGGCCGACGCTTTATTGGGTCGGCAGCTGGCAGCGCGATGGGCAGGAGGATCAGCCAGCGCAGCTGGTTCCGCGGGCAACTCCTATGGATGTTCGGCCCAGATCTGGAGGTGGATGGGTCCCTGGTGCGCGGAGTCGAAGACCCGGGAATGATGAACACTTCCTGCTCAGCGGCGTGGAGGGCCTTAGGCAGCACTTGCTGTTCTCCAATAGTCCCGGGATGGGGGTCACGCATTGGGTTGGGGCCGGTACAAGGACCTCGCGGGGAACTCTGAGGGCTGGGTGCACGGAGCCAGATACCACGAGTGGGGGCGGTTTGGGCTGGGCCTTGGTGTCTGGGTCTGCTCTAATATTCTCCTCCTGGTCCTGGGCTGGGAGACGCTCGGGCTGCCAGTTTCCATCGGCAGTCGCCTCCAATGGAAGCCTCTGGCATCGTGGCACCGGTCTTGGGCGGCCTTCCTCTTGGGGAGGGACCCTCCTCCATCGGGCCAGGCCCCCACCGGCTGCCTACACTTCCTTCGAAGGTCCGGTCTGCCGCAGTTAAAGCAGTCATCTTCTGAGGCTGCCTCCCGCCGGTAGAGTGCTGGCGGGCGAGGAGGCTAGCTTGGTGGGCGGAAGATCCGGCGTCCCGGCAAGCTTTAAGCATGTCGGCCAGTTCAGGCTCTGCCCGCCCGCGGATAGCTCTGGCGGCACTCCGCGGAGGCGCTCTCCTTTAGCCAGGCGCATGAGGAGCTCATGGGCCTCTTCGCTTATCTACTCCGCCTCTTGATGCCTGGAGCCTGTTCACAAACTCTCATAGGGCTCTGGGGCTTTTGGTCGTGTATGGCAGAGAAGCCTGGTGTGGCTGGCCAGAATTGGGACCTTTGACAAACGCCTTTGTGGGTACGCGACTCAGAGCGAATCGTGAAGGGTGGCCTCAGGCAGGACAATCTGATTGTTGGGGTTACTGGAAGGCATCGGCCGTGAAGCTGTGCGGCGAGTAGGCGCCGGCCGAGGCGGTTGCCCTGCTAAAGCGCGCACATTGCTGGTGGAACTCGCTTCCCAGATCACAAATTGTGCAGGGCTCAGGAGCATGCGGAAGGTGGTCTTCCAGTCGCCCGGAACTTCATTAAGGGATTCCTTCAGCGGACACTTCTAAAGTATGCCTCAATGAGGGGCTAGTGATTCCTTAATAGCCCGCGATCGCTTTGGCGGAGCTCAGTGAGGATGTTATAGCCAAGGGCGTAATCGACAACCCCACAACAATGCCATCCTCCCTCGGGTGTCTGTGAAATGGATCGCCACGCGAGAATATCGGCATCGTGGCTCTCCGCCAGGGTTTCTTGCAGATCGTATTACCACGCCTGGCGAAAGTTTGAAACCCGCGCATTACGCGGCGCTTGACGGATAAAAAAGCGGGTACTGGAAATGAAGGCGGAGCAGGAGGGGCGCTGAGTCACGTGAGAATTTGAAAGGGCGAGGAGCAAGGGGCAGAAGGAGGACAGGCCCAATTTAGCGGATAGAGAAAATCTCGGGTTGAAATTCGAAGGTGAAAGATCGAAAAGGAGGGGCGGCCTACAGCAAGGAGCCATAGGTCTGCAGGCTGATGGCGACATAGCATTGTTCCACGCCAGTAGCAGTGATCGGGCGCGGCGAGGCTCTGTGCTAAGAGTGCCTGGATGTTTTCCCAGTCCTTAAGATTCAATGTCCCCCCCTCTGGGTACCATGGACATTGAGCTTCAATCTCCTCAACCAATTCTGGCGCAGCTCCCCTCTCTTTACTGAGACCCTGCCGATTTCGGCTAACGCCTAGCTCGCTAACGCAAGGTTTTGTCATAAGCCCTGCTTTTGCAAGCTCCCCATACTCACCGTGTTCCAGCTGACGAGCGTCCTAGGACGCGGTCTTCTGGATGCCGATCCAGAGGGACAGGCGGAGCACCGGAACGGTGGAACTCCTGGATGCTTGATCCAGCGGACTTCGGTACCGCTGCCTTCCCAGCGACGTGAGCAGGTGGGTTCGAGGATTCCGGGTTTCAGGCACCAGCTTGTAGCTCCACTCCACGGGTCAGCTCAAGAACGACGAGATCGCCGGAGGATAAATATTCGGTGAGATCGCCAGCAGCTGGAGCTGAGGTCCGTGTTCCGAAGCGAAGTCTCCCGCTGCGGCTGGTCTCTGGCACCTTTTATTGTGATTCCCATCGGGGCGGTAGAAGGGAGGAACGGAGGGAGTTCCGGAGAGCCGAGGTCGGGAGATCACTGGCGTGATGCATGATCTCACCTGGCTACGCGGCGGAGAGGAGCTGCAGCTGCCTAATCCTCACCTGGGGGCAAGACCATTGTCCCTGGGCGCCCGTGACTGAGCCAGACAGTTCACTTCACCCGTGACTCATAGGGGATGAGGGAGTGGGGCGCGGTGCGACCAGAAGGTCAGAGGGAGCTGTGAGGTGTTCCAGCCACCACCACGGTAAAAGCAGCAAGGGGTCAGCGGTGCATTGCAGCCCGCCCTAGCTTGCTTTTCATGCCATTTTCCAGATCTCATGGGGCCCTGTGCCCCGAACCCCGTGGATGTGGAAGGGACAATTGTATTTTTAAAAAGCACTAATCCCAAGCAAGTTCTCCTCCTAAAGAAAGGAAATCCATGAGTGCTGGCCTTGGGATTTTTCACCATTCAGGGAACCTGGTTTCAATATAAAAGCGAGCAGTTACTCAGGTGTGTCTCTGAAGGTATTTTGTTATTCTTGCTGTTTAGACTGAAAGTGCCTCGGTGTCATGGACAGAATGAGAGTTCTTTGCTGCTACACTAGAGCATCATGTTCCTCCATTATGGTGATGGAACTATTATTGTTATTAGTTGATATGCTCATTAAAGCGTAACATTCCTCCTAGTCATTGTGCCTACTCAAGTCACTGCATTCAACACCTTTGTCCCTTCCTCTGTGAAACATAATGCCTCATTCTTTGTCCAAGAGCTTTGTATTCCTCTGCTTTACCAAGCTAAGATATATAAAGCAACAAGGCCCTTTTCACAAAGAAGCGCACTGCATAAAGGGGCCGATGTTTTGCTTGTTAATGTGTTGCTTTCAAGCAACTTAATTGCAAAACTTTGCTGGAATAAATTTATTCGGGCTTTCATCCAGGAAACATCTATCCGCTCAAATCCCAAAAGAAACTAATTAAAATGTCTGGGAAAAAGGAAATGCAGTTGAAAAACTACCTTCCAGGGAGAAAGCTATGTTGCCTGCAAAAAGAAAGAAAAGTCTTGTGGTGTCCATAAAGGGTAAGGGAGGGGATAGCAGCCCATTTATTTATTTTCATTACATCATTCAAACTCTCCTCTATTTTATCCTCACAACGACCTTGTGAGGTGAATTAGCCCAAGACATCCCGAGAACATCTTTGGCAGAGGAGGGATGTGAGCTTGGGTTTTTCAGATCCGAAGGGCTCCACCACGCCGATTCTCAAATGCTGGGGGAAAATGCAAGGCCTACCTGCAGAGATGTTTGCCTGCTGATCAAGAGAGGTTGGGCAACTACATGGGGTTTGGACAAGAGCCAGGTGTTTGCATAAAATGGAAGTCAAAACCAAAACAAAAAAACTACTGGAGCAGATGCCATTACCTGAAAGAATAGAAACATGTATCCTCCCCACCTCCACTGACAAAGGCCAAATTCCCACTGAAAATTTAATCTAGATACAACCAAGTGTCAAAAGAATCGGCACCTTTTCATCCAGGTTACAACAACTGCAGCGTGTTTCTAGTGAAGACATCTAGACCTGCCCCTGGGGGGTGGGGTTTGCCTGCTGTAAGGGTGCAATTGTTAAGCTAGCAGCACCAACATTTCAGAGTTTCTTTAGGAGACCCTCCTGATGATACTACCCAGGTTTGGTGAAGTTTGGTTCATGGGGGCAGAAGTTATGGACCGTCAAATGTGTAGCCCCCCATCTCCTATTAGCTCCCATTGGAGTGTTTTTATTTCAAAAAGGTGCATATACAAGCAGGTCCAGGAAAATCCTGTGTTGGGGGGGAGGGGGGGAAGAGCACCAGAAATGGGACTGATCTGTGTTCCACAGTTCGGCTGTGAGGAGATCTCGAGGGAACCTGGATATTTCGGGTGACTATCCCAGGATTAATCGCCAGTGAGGAAATCACCAAAGAAGCACATTAGAGCTGCAGTAACACACAATTGTTATTGCGGTAGTCCTTTGTCAATTTTCTCCTGCAAAAGCAACTCCCCTTGTCAATTTCACTTGCTCCGAGGGGGAGGAGAAAATAGCTCTGAGGAGAGGTTGGGCAACTAAATATGACGCTAATGGGGCCAGGTGTTTAGTAGGATGGAGAAATGAAGACCATTTCAACATGACTTCTTCATGCTCAGGAGAATCTGACTTGGAAATGGATTAAAGAACAAACAAACAAACCATTGTGCTTGGGAAAACAATGGTGGGAAAATGAAGGGAAAAGTTTCCAGAACCAAATGGAGGGGGGAAAGTGTGGAATTTAAAGAAAACAGCAGCAAAATGTGTTGCAAACAATTCTTGCAGAAGAAGTCCACAGGCCAGAAAAGAAAAGGCAATTTCTATCTATGAATAGGGGGGGAAAATCTATGAACTTCTCTTACTTTTTGTTCGTTCTTGCCAGCATTGTTCTTCTTGCTGTTCCTTCTCATGAAGCCTGCTGGGTGACCTTGGGTTAGTCACAGTTTCCTCAGACCTCTCTCAGCCCCACCTACCTCACACAGTATCAGTTGTGGCAGGGAAGGGAGGGGGGAGGCAATTCTAAGCCACTCTGAGACTTCGTAAAGGTAGAGAAAAACAGTGTATAAAAACTGCAACTCTTCTTCATTTTCATCTGCCTACACAGTCTCTGATTTTTTTCTGTTTCTGAGAATCTTGTCCAATTTTCACCAAGAATCAAAATATTAAAAAGGAAAGAAAATCAAATCAAATCATAATTACATTTTGGAACCATAAGAACTCTCAATGCTGTTCACTCAAGCAAGAACTGCATTTAAATTCTTTCAGTCCTTGAGAATAGCTTGTTCTGATGATTAAAGAGTGTATAAAAAGATGTACAGAATGTGCTGCATATGGTTTTCTTACCATTCTTTGTCAAATCTCCCCAAATCTCCAGGTATTTCCCAACCCAGACCTGGCAACCCTAGGATGGAGTGCCTTTTCTATGAGAAAAGGTTACAGGTTCAGGGATTTTTCAATTTTAAGAAGAGGCAATGAGAGATATATAAAATTATGCACTGGATCAAAAAATGAGCAAAGGGAACTTTTTCTCCCGCTCCTGAAAGGTAGAACACAAGAGGATCTAATGAAGTTGGTGGGCATTAGCTTCAGGGCAGACAGGCCCATAATGCATGGAATGCTTTCTTTGGGGCTCTTCACAGCACAGTGGGTTTATAGTGGGATGTCCTTGCAATTTTCTGTTTGCACATGAGAAGGCATGACTCCATCTCATTCAGCTTTTCTGCTGAGAACTCTCCCAGGCCTGGTTCTGTTAACTCTACAGGCCTGGTTCTGTTAACAGTTTGGCTGCTGCATGAAACAGAGTGCTGGACTGGATGGAACACTGGTCAAATCCAGCAAGGTCCTTCTTAAGTTCACTGTGGTGTAGTGGTTAAGAATGGTGGGTTCTATTCTGGAGAAACAAGTTTGATCTCTCACTCCCCACATGAGCAGCGGACTCTAATGTGGTGAGCCAGGTTTGTTTCCCCACTTCTCCAGATAAAGCCTGCTGGGTGACCTTGAACTAGTCACAGTTCTCTCAGAACTCTCTCAGACCCACCTACCTCAGAAGATGCCTGTTGTGGAGAGAAAATGGGAAGAAGTTTATAAGCTGCTTTGAGATTCCTTACAGTTGAGAAAAACAGGGTCGAAAACCAAACTCCTCCTCCTCCTCCACATGTATTTCTGGTGGATTCTGCACAGCATAAATATAATGTCTTTTGGGTCGAATCCCCACTACTGTCTTAGCCAGGTTTCAGAACACAAACTAACCAGGTTTGAGGGACGACCTCCTCGGTCGAATCCCCACTACTGTCTTAGCCAGGTTTCAGAACACAAACTAACCAGGTTTGAGGGATGACCTCCCCGGTCGAATCCCCACTACTGTCTTAGCCAGGTTTCAGAACACAAACTAACCAGGTTTGAGGGATGACCTCCCCGGTCGAATCCCCACTACTGTCTTAGCCAGGTTTCAGAACACAAACTAACCAGGTTTGAGGGACGACCTCCCCATCGGGTCAATCCCCACTACTGTCTTAGCCAGGTTTTCAGAACACAAACTAACCAGGTTTGAGGGACGACCTCCCAGTCGAATCCCCACTCACTGTCTTATTCTTTTCAGAACACAAACTAACCAGGTTTGAGGTCGTTTGTGTTCTGAAACCTGGCTAAGACGGTAGTGGGGATTCGACCTTGGACACCATAAAAAGATCCATTTTGAGATTCTATGTTCCCACAGCATGAGAAAACACAAGCGTTGTTAGCCAAAATGGATCCCCCCTCCTGTTTCACAAAGTTTTTTTCAGTTTCACAGTGGCACCCGCCGTTCTGTGTGCTGTACCAGATTCTCCCGTGGAGATTCTCCATGGAAGTTTCCCCTGCTTGCAGCTCACCCGTTTGCTATTTCATCATAAAAAGTAGATGAATAAAGTTTGTTTAGCCTAGCGATCCCGTGCACATCATTTTTCCTTTTTTTTGTTTTGAGGGGGATGTCTGCGAAGCTATGGCAACACAAATATGCACATATTGTAGTTTCTCTAAGCATTTTGCTGTAGCTTTGCAGACATCCTCCTCAAAACAAACAAACATAAGGTAAGGAATCTCAAAGCCACTTACAAACATCCTGTTACAAGAGGGGAATCTGCACAGAGAATCTGCTGCAGCACACAAAATGGCGAGCACAAGTGTTGGAAGCAAAAGTTAGAGGTTTGGGTGGGAGAAACAAAGTGTTTCCTGTCTGCTGGCATTCACTCAGCTGGGAGGTATTGCCTCAACCTGGGTTGGGGGAAAAAGATTGTACTAGTAGTTTAGTGATTTTTGAGGAAAAAAAACAGGTTGAGGGGAATAAAATGGGCTGAACTCATTTTGGGGAAGAAAGCTGTGCAAAGTTCTTCCCCAAAATGCTATTTGTAATGTCCTAAAGATGTTATATCTGTGCTGTGCGGAATCCACTCTTGTGTTGCTTTTTAGATATCCAGGTTAGATAACAGCTGTTTATGAAGCTGGCTCAAAGGTGCCTACCTGGAAAGAATTAAAGTGCATAATGGAATCAGAAGAATTAAACCTTTGAATGATAAACACTGCTTTCTATATATAGCTCTCCTGGTTACCTGTGATGTTTCCCCGTTGAAAACAATTTCATTCTCTAAATGCTCTTATCAGTATGCATTAGAAGCAGATAGTCATAGGCAATTTAGCTCTTTAAAGCCATCCTGGTGCTGGAGCAGAACCGCTTCTTCCGGTCAACAAGACTAATTACAGATGTACCGGCAGTCTTCATGCAGGATCACTGGAGTAGCATATAACAAAAAAGGACTCGATCTCATCCATATTTTCTCTCTTTATCCGTCTTCTAATGAGATGAGATAAAGGCTCTAATGGATTTTTAACATGTTATGTTTCGGCCTTTGGCTTGGCAGCAACAACAGAAGGCTGGTGACTCACACTGAGTATGGTTTTTTGGGGAAAAACATGAGTCTGGGGGAACAGTCAGGCCCTTTCTGCAAGGGGCCAAATGAAGGGTGCCAGGGACGGCAAAAACGCCGTCCCTGGGAGAGCGTTAGCATGGCCGGCATTGCTGCATCGCAGCAGTGCCGTCCTGCCTTTCCCCGGGCAGTGTAAAGCTGTCCCTGAAAACCTCGCTCATTGAGCGAGGTTTTAAAAAAACTGCGTCTTCCCCACGGAGCGGTGTGAACCGCACCGCAGGGAAGCCACCCCTTTCCTCGTCGCTCCCACTCACGTGCCTCTCCAGCTTCGCTCAGGAGGACTGCAGGGACCTGCCCATGCTGTCCTCCAACCTCCAGGGGTCGGAGGGCAGCATGGGCAGGTCCCGCAGCCCTCCCGAACAACACTGGAGAGGCAGGTGAGTGGGGGAGGGCGACCGAGAGGCAGCTCCATGTGGAGCCGCCTCTCTGGCTAGGGAGGGAGCCGGGACTGCTCATGTGAGCAGTCCCCACACCTCCACCGGCATAAATTATGCCGGTGGAGAAGCGCTGCCGCCGTGCAGAAAGGGCCTCAGATTCAAGTCCAGTCGTACCTTAGAGCCCAACAAGAGTTTCAGGATGTGCAAGCTTCCGAGAGTCAACAACACTCCCTGTGTCAGACACAAGTAGAGTAGAAATGGAATTCTGAGTCCTTTTCTTTTAGTCCAAAAGGGAGAAGGATGTTGTAAAGAATGGTGGTAAAGGATTCAAAGGTACAGTTAGGTCTGTGCATTCAGATAAAGCCAAGTCAAGTTGGACCCCACCCCCCAAAGCCATTCTGGCTTTTTCTGGGAATTTTTTTGGCTCAAAAACCCCTGTACAGGTATATCTTTTCAGCTTTTTTGTCTGAGTTTTGCTATTTCTTCCTGCCACCTCTGAAGCCCACACAAACTTTGGAGGCAGCAAGATAGCCAGCAGAACTGCGTGCAGAGGTTAGCCAGTGATTAAGCGGGATTAGCCTGTGGTTAAGTCTGTAGGTTTCACTCTGCAGTGCAGCAAACCCCACAAGAAGTCCTGTGTTCGCAATCACGCTGGCAACATTGAAAGTGCTGAGACACTGAGACATTTTTATTAGCTTTTATTAGCTTAATAATCTAGTTCTGCATGTATGAAGCTATTCATTTATTAGGGGTTCTATACAAAGGAGCTCTTTCCATCAGTAAACCAACTTCTGTTGTGGGAGGCAGGATAAGCTCGCCTACAGAAATCTGAGGAATTCCTGGGGATTTGAGGGCAGTGACTGGGAAGGATAGAGTTTGGGGACAGTGGGGGTAAGTGAGAATGTGTCATCACTTTGTGGTGTGTCTGCCCATCATGTTTCTTTCAATGTATTGTTGAAGGCTTTCACGGCTGGAATCACTAGGGTGTTGTGGGTTTTCAGGGTTGTATGGCTGTGTTCCAGTAGCATTTTCTTCTGATGTTTCGCCTGCATCTGTTGCTGGCATTGTCAGAGGACCCTCTCAGGATGCCAGCCACAGATGCAGGTGCAACGTCAGGAGAAAATGCTACTGGAACACGGTCATACAATCCTAAAAACCCACGACACCCTAATATTTCTTTCAGTTCAAAGGTCAAGTGATGGGACATCCTGTGATGTCACTTCCATGTCAAAGGGTGAGTTTTCAACGTTCTCTCCTTTTTGTGTGATGACTTCCTTCTTTCAAACTTCTAATTTTGAAAGGAGGATGGGAGTGACTGGATGGCAAGGAATGAACGTTAGCAGGTATGGTACAGCTCCCCAGGCAGGAGAAAGGGATGGTTCTAATCATGGGGTAGAATATGTTGAGAGAGAGAAATTTTTCTCTCTTTCTCACAATACTAGAACCAGGGGGCATCCATTGAAAATGCTGGGGGGAAGAATTAGAACTAATAAAAGGAAACACTTCTTCACGCAACGTGTGATTGGTGTTTGGAATATGCTGCCACAGGAGGTGGTGATGGCCACTAACCTGGGTAGCTTTAAACGGGGCTTGGACAGATTTATGGAGGAGAAGTCGATTTATGGCTACCAATCTTGATCCTCTTTGATCTGATATTGCAAATGCCTTAACAGTCCAGGTGCTCGGGAGCAACAGCCACAGAAGACCATTGCTTTCACATCCTGCATGTGAGCTCCCAAAGGCATCTGGTGGGCCACTGCGAGTAGCAGAGAGCTGGACTAGATGGACTCTGGTCTGAATCAGCAGGTTGAAGCTGCAACCTGCCTGAAACTTGAGGACCAAGCTGTGGGCATCATGCTATTTCCTCTCAGAGGCCTGCAGTTCTTCCTTTCCTTTACCCCCGTAGTGGCGAACCTTTGGCACTCCAGATGGACTACAATTCCCACCAGCCCCTGCCAGCATGGCCAATTGGGCATGCTGGCAGGGGCTGATGGGAACTGTAGTCCATAACATCTGGAGTGCCTAAGGTTCGTCACCACTGCCTTACCCCTATCTCCTAGCAGCAGCCTAATTGAGGAAATGGGGCTTGTGCTGTAGAACGAGTAATCTCTTCCAGGCAATTGAACCTTCCCCATCTCTTGCAGCTGCCTGCTCTCTGCCTGCTCTCTGAAAAAATCTTCCCCAGAATGCCTTTGGACTGATGGTCGAAAGACGGCCACATACGCTTTAAAAAAAATTGCACTTTCATTGTGTTGAACTGTCATTTACAAATATTTTAAATGGTTTACAAATGGTTGTGAGCTGCCCTGGAGAACTCTGGTAAGGTCAAAAGGTGGCACACAAATGAATGTAATAAATACAATACAATAAATGGTCATGAAAATTGAGTTCATCATCAACACTCCAGTAAGGCCGATGTTGGATAAATACATCTGCCTTTCCCCATTGTGTGGTAGCCATAAGCAGTGTTATAATTATATTCATAACAGTCCTGCAACATATTCAGGATTTAATTGCTCTGAAACACCCACAGGATCCATTAGGTATTCTGTTGCTATTTGTCCTCTATTCCAAAATCACAGCAAAAGCCATTCATCATTTGGTACCCAAATAGCATTTTAAGAACCCCAGTGTTTACAACATATCCAAGTTCATGTTTTTTGCTTCCATATTTCCCCTCACTCACATGGCTACCCAGTTTGTTCAGGTAAGGATGTAATGTCTGCCTGTGTGAATTCTGTGGGGCTAAACCAAGGGCAGAACTTGCAAGACAATGTAAGTTAGATACAATTTGCATGCAGAACAATATGTATATGACTAAGCACACAGTTGTAACAAAGAATAGAAACTTGTCACAGATAGCTCCTATGTATTTAGTTAAGCAGCTGACTGGCAACACTTTGGGGTCAGCCTAGTCCAGTGGTTCTCAACCTTCCTAATGCTGCAACCCTTTAATACAGTTCCTCATGTTGTGGTGACCCCCAACCCTAACATTTATCCATTTTACAGATGGAGAACACTGATGCAGAGAGTCTTAGGCGACCCCTGTGAAAGGGTCGTTCGACCCCCAAAGGGGTCCCGACCCACAGGTTGAGAACCACTGGCCTAGTCCAACTTTTCCAGTCCATCAAGTGCCAGAGTCTTTGTCTTGTAAAAAGGAACACATTGGACAGAAGTCAGGTTCTTCAGTCTGAGAAATATAGCCCAGCAGTAACAATGGTTTAGGGTTGCGCCATGAAGGCAGACAGTGGCAAAATTGCTAAGCCATGCCTGGCATCATCGTCGTGGTCGTGGTGGTCGTGGTCGTGGTGGTCGTGGTCGTGGTCGTCGTCGTCGTCACCATCATCATGATGTCCAACTTTCCCAGTCCATCAAATGCCAGATTCTTTGTCTTGTACCTTAAACAAGGAATGCTTTTCCTCCAGCTGTTAAACCCTGTGGGACCTTGGTGAGTTCTGCAGGGCATGCAAAACTGAGCTGTTCCACTGGGCCTTTGGGGAGGCTAGCTACGGATTGTCCACCCCCTCCTGATGCCCCATGTACCATCTGGTTACCATCTGCGGCAATCTGCCGATCCCCTCCCATGGGGGCAGGAGGTAGAGAGTGTGGGGTTTGGACACCATCCTAAATACGGTTCATCTGAGTTATGATGCTGCTACTGTTTTAATGGATTTTAATGCACTTTTGATTGATATTGTTGAATTATATTTTATCACTACTTGTTGTTGGTTTTATTGTACACCGTCCTGAGCCCTTTGGGGATAGGGCGGTCTATTAAATTTAACAAATAACAACAACAACAACAACAATAAAGTGCACTACTGTGGCAATAAAGAGGGGCAAGATCACCGAGAGTGATGGGATTGAAATGCCTGATGGCCAACTCATCAAGTGCAACCAAGAGGCAGCTTATAAATACCTGGCCATCAAGCATGGGCAAGCGAAGACTGTTGTCAGCAGAGAGTACACCCAGAGAATCAGGAAAATTTTGAAATCTAAATTAAATGGTGGGAATACCATCAAGGCCATCAACACCTGGGCCATACCCGTCATCAGGTACACTGTGGGAATCATCAACTGGACACAGGCTGAGTTGATTGCATTGGATGGAAAAACTCGGAAGCTTATGACAATGCACCATGCTTTGCACCCACGCAGTGATACTGATAGACTATACCTTCCCTGGAGATCTGGAGGCAGGGGCTTATTGCAAGTACAGCAAACAGTGGAGGAGGAGAAGCAGGCACTGGCCAATTATGTGAAGGAAAGTCAAGAACAGGCATTGATTGAAGTGAAGAACAGACATTTGGTGAAGACCCAGAAAACCAAACAAGAATGCAGAAAAGTGTGATTAAAATGAGGACTGAAAGCTGGCACAACAAAGCACTGCATGGCCAATTTCTGGAGAAAATCAAGGACAAGGTGGACAATGAAAAGACCTGGCTGTGGTTAACAGCTGGTACTCTGCAAAAGGAAACTGAATCCCTGATTTTAGCCGCTCAAGAGCAAACCATTAGAACAAATAGAGTACATGCAATATAATGGACATCACTTCTGGTTATGCAGTTGGAAGAGATATCATGGCATCACATCATGCCATTTGCCATCCCCATTTTTCCATGGTCACCCTATCAAGTGGTAGCAGAGGAGGGAGCTCCAAGATGGGAGGTTGCTTGCGACAGGGGGCAACGTGGTCATCCTAGATGAGATCTAGAAAATCCCTGGCCTCAGGCAAGCCACTGTCTTTCATGTCTTCTGCTCCCATCTGCACTCCATAAGTGTGTCAGTGCCATTAAGTCATAACTGACCTCTGGAGACCTCAGCAAGGGGCTTTTGAGACAAGTGATAAAAACAGGTGGGTTGCCATTGCCTTCTTCTGCAAAGCCTCCTTTGGTGGTCTCCCATCCAAGTGACGACACTGCTTAGCCTCCAGGATCTGACAAGATCAGAATATGCCATACTGTTTTCCCTCCCCGTCTGCATTATGGTGGTTATAATAATGCTTCACTTTATAATGTTGTTGAATTGCTGAGACAAATGCATGCAGAATACTTGTTCTTTATAGAAATCACAGATTCTTCTCAACTCTGAAAGGAGGAGCTCTCTGTTGTGGTCTGTAATAAAGTTGATTGTCTCCTAATAAAGGATATTGGGCATATCTCATATAATCAACTTTGCTTGTTAGTTCAATCATGTGTGAGATGGAGAGAGACAGGCGGTTTCTCTTTTGCATGTCTTTCTTCCTGTCACTTCCCAAAACTAAGAGGGTCACACTGACATGGGAAGAATCATTAAACTTTTTCTTTTCTCATATGCCAATCCCGATTGGAATGGATGCACTCTATATCTCAATTTGCCTTCAAAAGGCTGGGAAGATGTGGTCACAGATCGGAGATCCTAACTCAGATGGGTCCTGACAGCTCCAATTTACCTTTTAAAAAACTGCAATTTACATTTTAATTTTTAAAAACAGAATATATGATGATGGCTCTTCCAGCATCTTGTCTAGTGAAGGCCTCATTTAGTGAAGAAGAAAAGAACAGTTGTTTTTATACCCAGCTTTTCTCAAATTTAAGGAGCCTCAATTTTAAGGATTGTCAGTGGCTTACAATAATTTTCCCTTCCCCTCCCCATAACAGGCACCTTGTGACATAGGTGGGCTAAGAGAGTTCTGCGAGAACTGTGACTGGCTGACGGTCACCCAGGAGGATTTATGTGGAAGACCAATGAATCAAACCTGGTTCTCCAGATTAGAATCCATTGCTCTTAATCGCCATACCATACAGGCTCTGAAGCTCTATTGCGTATGATGTTGGTGGATTTTGAATCCTTAGCAGGGCTGAATCTACATTTTATGTATGTATGTATGTATGTATGTATGTATGTATGTATGTATGTATGTATGTATGTATGTATGTAATCAACAACTCTTTTAAATTATAGAATAAATTATGTTGACCTCTATGACCCGTTAACGAATAATTACACTTTACAATATTTTATCCATCTATTTCCTATTATCTATCTATTTAAATCAGGGGTAGGGAACCTTTAACACTGAAAGAGCCATTTGGACCCGTTTTCCACGGGAAAAGAAAACACTTGGAGCCGCAAATAATTTTTTTGACTTGTTTTAAAAAAAAGAATAAAGAGATAACCTTACTATATATATATATGCTGGCAGGGGATGGTGGGACTACTGTAAGTCCACTGCTGCACATCCTGGGGGGCCTCATGAGTTTTGTACACCTATATGGCCCTAGAGCAGGGGTGGGGAAGCTTCCCAACACTCAAAGAGCCATTTGGACCCGTTTTCCACGGGAAAAGAAAACACTTGGAGCCGCAAATAATTTTTGACATTTAAAATAAAGATAACACTATATATATAATATAGTGTTATCTTTATCCCCCCTTTATCTTTATATATAGTGTTATCTTTATATATATCTTTATATATATATCTTTATATATAGTGTTATCTTTATCCCCCCACCAGTTATATATATAGGGTTTTTTTCCCTTTTACTCCGCTCATTCTGAGAAGTGCATGGATGCGCCCGCCCTGCTGCCTGCAGGGTGGGCAAGGATGAAGCTGGCGGCTCGGCTCGTGGAGCCACAGTGCAAGGGCAGAAGAGCTGCATGTGGCTCTCGAGCCGCAGGTTCCCTACCCCTGATTTAAATATTTCCTAAAAACTTCTGCAGACATAAGAACTCAAACAAAGGAAAAAGTTTTGCATCCTTGTATTTTCTTGGACATATAGCACACATAATTTTGCAGTGGGGAATACCAAACACACCTCTTGCTCCTTCACAGCCTGATAAACTTCAGCCCAAGAAAAGCTTTACCTGCTGCTAGTATGACTGAACTGAAGGTACTGCGCTTTAGTTACTGCAAAAGACTCACTGGAAAAAGCAATAGTGCTAGTAGAAGGAGAAGCCTCACCTTGAGGTGGATTGACTCAGTTTGCATGATCTGAGCAAAGCTGTTAATGAGACAAAGTTTTGGAGGTCAGTGATTAATGTGTCAAAAGCGATGTGATGGCAATAGTGAATAGTGCCATAGTGAACGGGCCATCCGTTCTTGACCCCTGTCCTGCTTTCCCAAGGTGTCAAATCAGGCTCTTTGGAAAAAGCCAAGTCTATCAGGTGAAGGGGCTGGTCTATTTGTGGTCTTTAGCAAAACCAAGCATAACACAGCTCCCAGTTTTAAAGTGGGGACGGGGGGAGGGAATAGAGAGCGAGATGAGCCCATCTTCTTCCCCTCTGCTCTACTTGACTCCAGGCTGTTCTAAGGTTAGCAAAACCTCAGCAGAGCACAAGGCGGGGGGATGGGAAATAGAAGCACATCAGGCATTCTAACCATTAATGGTCACCAACCCCCCAAACTTTTATCCCCCCGTGAGTGCTTAGAACATACCATGATAAGCCCTCCCCCACCCAAATGTCTCAGGCCCAAAGTCTACCAGGGACACTATCAATGTGTGGTCTTTGATGGTGGGAAGATGAAGAATCAGAAGCTCTGGCAGGTGGAACAGTACAGAGGGTGCCTCAGCCAGGGGGCGGAGGGAGATTAGCAAGGTCACCTGGGGATCTATGTCCCCCTCTGCACAGAAACTGACATCTTTGAAATCTTCTCAGGAATCTTTAGCCCCACCTCCTGTTCCCTCAACATAGTCTCACCTGACTATCAGAATCATAGAATCATACAGTTGGAAGAGACCTCAAGGGCCATCAAGTCCAACCCCCTGCAATACAGGAACACACAATCAAAGCCATCCAGCCTCTGTTTAAAACCTCCAAAGAAGGAGACTCCACCACCACACTCCGAGGTAGTGCATTTGTAACCTCTACCTGTGGGTTCTGTGGGGCAGAACTTGGAAGGAGTTGCAAAGAACTAAACTTAAAACAAAATGGTTTACTTCCTTAACAAATAACACTTTTAACATTAACATTTAACATTAACAATTTACAGTCCTTTTAGGTTGCATTTCAAGTCCTTATATTTACAATCTACTGATAATGCCAAGTCCAATTCTTCCTGCTGGTGGTTGGCTTATGAAGACTTCAGAGGCTTGGTGAATGGGATCCAAGATGATGGTCCCCAAAAGAACTCCCATCAATTACATACATAGCAAGCCCTGAAACAATAAATTCTAACATTTACAATATAGCAAAAATAAACAACTCCCTTCCCACTAGTTCCCAACAACTTTGCAGTTACCTTAAACAAGGTGTTAAGAGCTTATAAAGAATTAAATCAAGGTCCCAGCCTGGTAGCCTTGCTTCCTCCAACTTCACCAGTTTTTGCAGCCTTCTCCTGTTTTGAGTCTCCACCCCTTTCTGGGTCAACCCATTCTGAACATAGGGGTTACACATTCCACTGTCAGGAAGTTTTTGCTGATGTTTAGGTGGAATCTCTTTTCCTTCACCTTGAACCCATTAATCCTGGTCCTAGTCTCTGGAGCAGCAGAAAACAAGCTTGCTCCCTCACCAACAAATATGTAAACATGGCTATCATGTCACCTCTTAACTTAATAGCCACATCCTCTGACTTATCAAGGGCTGTGACTGAGACCTGGGGTCCTTCCTCTCCTTTCCCCCAACCTCCTAGAAGAGCCTACTTGGAAGAATGGGGCATGCATGCTGCACGGCCAGCCACCTTTTCTATACAATGGAGCCTCCCTCACCTTCAGGCAGCAGCCTAGTTGTTTCCAAATAATAGACCGGTGCTATTATTGGTTTGTATGCAAGTTTTTTTCTTTTTTTATTCTACAAATTATAATGGAGAAGCTAATTTTTGGGTTGCATTTGTGGTGCTTGTATGTTTAATTGGGGAATGGGGCACACACACACTGTGGAACGCGCCATCTCTTCCATGTAATTGAGCCTCCCATACCTCCTAGAAACCGTGTAATTGGGGGAATGGGACACATATACAGTAGAACAAGCCATCTCTTCTTGGCAATTGAGCCTCCCCCACTTCTTGCTGTCCTACCTTCTTTGCCGACTGCACCTGTCTTTCTTATCCCCTACCTAGATCTGCTTTGACCCTCAGTGCTGACCACAATACAGATTTTGTCCAAGAGACTGAACTAAATATTCGCTTGTAAAAAAACCGACCCCCTCCTAGTCCATGGCTTTCTTTAACAGCACTCTTGTATTCGAATGCGTGGCATTCAGTTTGATTGCTAGTGCTAAAATTGGGGAGCTGCCAGTGAAAGACTATAAATCTCGGTGCTGAGATTGCTCCACGAATGCCTCTACCAGGGACAATAAGGTTTTCCCAGGCTGCATTTCAAATGAAGGCTATTTGCTTTTTATTACGATTTCAGACTCAGTAATGTGGAGGCCAATTTCCATCACTGCCCAGGGATGTGTTTTTGAAGAGGGAAAGTGTTTTCACGTGATTCTACACTCTGCCACTCTCTGTGCCAGCGGGACTCTCACAAAATGCTCTTTCTGTGCTTGGCCTTTTGTCTGGTCTGCTGCTTAACTAAAACCTCCCTTTGGAGAGGGTTTTGTGGTAAAGTGCAGCGAGAACTTTTATTTTTCCCCTTTTCAAATGCTCTTTTTTTTTTGAAAGGCAGTGGTGGAATCTTTGTGGTTAATGCTGAAGCTGTTTAACTTGGCTGGGAAAATGAGTCACTTGGTTTACTCATTTGCACCATTTAGAACCTACCTTTGTCTTGTGACAAATGCAAAGCCACTCCCAAGAGTATAATTAAAACCATCCAACAAACATCTCGAAACAATCAACACACACTGACAACATCACTAAATCAATAGGGCAGGATATACATTTAATAATAAATTAATTAATAAATTGTCAGCATTGTCAAAAACAATTGAATATACTCTCAGCTAAATAAGTTCTATGGAATGTTCAGACTTATGACATTCCCTAAAATTTACTTCATGAACTGCTTAAGGGGAGCCTGTCATTTTTTTTAGGTTTGCAGGCTGCCATTCTTCCTGAACTTGATCTCTAGACCACAACAAAGTGTATCATCCTCCCCACAATTTCTTGGGACTTCATGCAAATGGTGCAGCTGGAAGTGAAAATTCCTCCTGTGCGGGTACAGAGGTTCTTCCTGTACCTGTATGGATCACTTTGGACTGCCTCAGGTCGGTATCTGGAAAGGCAGCTTATAAATATTCCAAATAAACAATTTAGAAGAGAAGAAGAAAAAGAAGAGTTTGGATTTATATCCCCCCTTTCTCTCCTGTAGGAGACTCAAAGGGGCTTACAATCTCCTTGCCCTTCCCCCCTCACAACAAACACCCTGTGAGGTAGGTGGGGCTGAGAGAGCTCCGAGAAGCTGTGACTAACCCAAGGTCACCCAGCTGGCGTGTGTGGGAGTGTACAGGATAATCTGAATTCCCCAGATAAGCCTCCACAGCTCAAGCGGCAGAGCAGGGAATCAAACCCGGTTCCTCAAGATTAGAATGCACCTGCTCTTAACCACTACGCCACTGCTGCTCCTGTTCTCATTTTGTATTTGTTCTTTCAGCTATGAAGTTCACTGGGTCATAGAGTGGATTGGGAAATACTTGGAAATCTTGGGGGCGGAGCCTGTGAAAATAAGTGTTTAGGGAGGGCAGGGACCTCCGCAGAATACAATGTTATAGCATCCACCCACTACAGCCGCCGTTTTCCCAAGGGAAATTGATCTCTATTGTCTGGAGATCAGTTTCAATCCCAAGAGATGTCCAGCCACCCCTACCTGGCTGGAAGTGGGCAACCCTACTTGGTTGCCTTCAGCCAGACATTCTGGGTCAACCTAAGCTGCCCCACCAAGTTGTGAGGATAAAATGAAGGAGGGGAAGAATGGCCAGCTCTAGGTTGGAAAATACCAAATTTTGGGGGTGGACTTTGAGAAGGGTGGGGTTTGGGGGAGAGGGATTTCAATGGCTCATAATGCCATAAAATCCACCTCCCAAATCATCCATTTACTCCAGGTGAACTGATCTCTGTGGCTTGCGGATTAGCTAGTATCCACTATCTGGAGGATAGCAACCCTAAAGAAGAGCGGTTGTGTATTGCCATAAGCTCCTTTGAGGAAGGATAGGATAAATGTGTAGAAGTTATAGGAATGGAGGAGTGATACGAGAAGATTATCTGATGTGGGGAAAGAAGACACAATCCTAGGATTGGAAACTGGTCCTCATACTCATTAAGTCAGTGCAGAGGACGTGTTTGGTGCCCTATCCTTGCTTAATTCTGAGAAATAATGTGGGTGCATCTCTCACAAAAAGCAATTTCCAATCGAAACAGGTGCTGGCATTCATGCAAATCCCCATTTGGAAGGAGCATTCACCTTGAGTGGAATGAATATTAATGAATCACTTCTCATGTGCTGCCAGCTGGACCGTGCCTTCTTCTGGCTCGTGTTATGGAATTATTTCTGCAAAACTGTTGATTTGACTTGTGAGCTTGGCATGGCAAACCACTGAAAAATATGAGCATATGAATTTTTGCAGGTTTTGGTCTGAATGACTTCAGATGGACGGGACAAAACTCAGATGTGGCAGGTTTAACTGAATTGTATCTTTCTTTGCTGCCAAAGCCATTTTGAGACCTTGTGTTCTTGAAATAATAAAACAAGACTTATCAACAGAACATACCCAGAAAAAGTAGATGATTAATGTGTCATCTTCAGTAAGGCTTCATGCTGGGGGTTTCTTAGGAAGACAAAATACCCAAGAGCCATGTTTCATACTTCAGCTGTCACACTATTATCATCGTCGTCGTCGTCGTCATTGTTGTTGTTATTATTATTATTTATTCGGCTTAATAGACAGAACTGGGAATCAAACAATGAGACATAAAACAAATACAATATAAGGTCTCATAAATACAATATAGTGATAAAACATTAAAATTCATTTAAACTATAAGGTTCCAGTTTCATTTCAACATTGATAGCCCAGAATTTATATTTTGATATTTTGATTTTGTCTTCTCCTCATAAACTCATATACATATTTCAACTGAAAACAAGAGGGAAAGTTCTTTTTCCCCCCAGAAATATTGTCAACTATCTTATAGTCAGGAACTATGGATTCTCTATGCTTCTGATGAAGCGACCTCTTGACGTACACAAGCTGCTGCTGGAATAAATTATGTTAGCCTTTAAGATTTAATTTAATTTAGGGATTTGAGCTGTTCTTAGTCTTGAGTATGGGAGCAGCAGTGGTGTAGTGGCTAAGAGCAGTGGCTAAGAGCAGGTGCACTCTGATCTGGAGGAACCAGGTTTGATTCCCTGCTCTGCCGCTTGAGTAGTGGAGGCTTATCTGGGGAATTCAGATTAGCCTGTATACTCCCACACACACCAGCTGGGTGACCTTGGGCTAGTCACAGCTCTACAGAGCTCTCTCAGCCCCACCCACCTCACAGGGTGTTTGTTGTGAGGGGGGAAAGGAAAGGAGACTGTAAGCCCCTTTGAATCTCCTACAGGAGAGAAAGGGGGGATATAAATCCAAACTCCTCCTCCTCCTCCTCCTCCTCCTCCTTCTTCTGTTTGGTTAAAATAGCAGAGTTTGTTCAGTCATGGAAGCGTGATATTGAATGTGCAACTTACCCAAGAAGTAAGTTGCACAAAGGTAAAATTTACATTTGTTCAAGTAGATTCTGTTCACATTCTTGTTGCAGTTGAAAGAAAAACAGAAATCTGGATCTAAACAATACATTCCCCTATATAAGTGGCCGACTATTCAGGCATCATGTGAGTTCAAGTACAGAATATTTGTTTCTAATTGAAAGACCTATAGAAGCATTTGACTCCATGCAGTCCATGTGGGAAAGTGAGACAAAAACAATGGCTACTGAGAGAGAAAGAGGAAGGGTCATAGGGCAGCTCCCAGGTGCAGACAAAGGCCCCATCTGCACATGCAGAATAACGCACTTTCAATCCACTTTCACAATTGTTTGCAAGTGGATTTTGCTATTTTGCACTGTACAGTCCAGCTGCAAAGTGCATTGAAAGTGGATTGAAAGTGCAGGGGGGCCCAAGTTTGCAGAAGGAGACCACCAGCAGGTGAGGCAGGGTCTAACTGATGGACAGGATGACTGCAAATGAATGCTATGTTCAGCTGATTTTGTGTGCAAAGAATAGGGATTGCCTCAGGTGGGATCCGGGGATCCCTTGGAATTATTACTCATCTCCAGACTACAGAGATTATTTCCTGTGAATAACATGGATGCTTTGGAGGTGGACTCTGTGGCATTGTATCTCGCTGAGATCCCTGCCCTACCAAAGCTGCATTTCCAAATCTTTAGGTGTTTCCCAACCTGGATCTGGCAAGCCTATTCCCCTCTAACCCCTGTGGTCTGGGGGGGACTTGATGACTCTATTGTTGACTACTGACTTTGCCGTGGTGCCTGCTGGCTTTGTACTTAATTCTGTGGCTTCTGTGGCTGTTTTGGTCCACTTCTATCTTGTGCGAATCCTGCTTGTAGCTGCACATTCAATTTTCAAAATGTGTGCTCTATATGAGCAACACGGAGACAGTGAAGGGGTCCAGTTGTGAACAAACTTGAAACCACAAGCCCTTCATGGCTGCCCTTCCGAGTCTCAATCTCTTCCTGATTTCTTGATTGCAGTCTCCCTTTTGGTTATTAATGGAGCCAAGGGGTACAAAGTCTTCAAAAATTTCATCTTCCTCACTGTCAACCTGAAAGCTAAGTAATTCCGCAGTAGTTTGATTCCCCACTCTGCCACTTGAGCTGTGGAGGCTTATCTGGTGAACCAGATTAGCTTGTGCACTTCAGCACGCGCCAGCTGGGTGACCTTGGGCTAGTCACGGCTCTTTGGAGATCTCTCAGCCCCACCCACCTCATAGGGTGTTTGTTGTGGGGGCGGGAAGGGAAAGGAGTTTGTAAGCCCCTTTGAGTCTCTTTACAAGAGAGAAAGGGGGTATAAATCCAACTCTTCTTCTTCTTCTTCTTCTTCTTCTTCTTCTTCTTCTTCTTCTTCTTCTTCTTCTTCTTCTTCTTCTTCTCCTCCTCCTCCTCCTCCTCCTCCTCCTCCTCCTCCTCCTCCTCCTCCTCCTCCTCCTCCTCAATTTAATCCAGCATTTATGATATGTTCAGCATACAGATTGAAAAGACAAGCAGATAAAATACAACCATGTCTAACTGTCAGTTTTTCTGCAAACAAAGTTCAGAACTGAGATTCAAATCAGCCAAGGGAAGAGCAGCTCCAATACTTAGCTCCCCCTCCCTGTCACAGATGAACTTCGGGGAGGGGGGAGGGTGCCTTTGGAAGACTGTCACTGTAATTGTATGGGAAAGAATTAACATGGGTGAATTCCATCAAGCGGCCGAACAGCAGCTTCATAGCCACAATCAGAAAGAACATTTTGTAACAAGTTGTGCCAACCTATTTTTATACCTTTCATTATGCTGAATGGAATCTCATATGAGCGTGGCCTTACATACGTAGGGAAACCATTCATTTCCAGGCTGATGGCTTGCTATCAGTCCAAGATGACCTCTATATTTTCATCAATGTCAGGACATGTTCCCTTGATGGCTAGAACTATCTCTTTAGCCTTTGGAATGTAATACCCATTAGGAAATTGGAAGGGGACACATATATCTAGTGGAAGTGGGCAGAAAAACAGTTTACAGCCAAGTTTTACTGTTTCAGGTCACACAGGAAGAATAAGAAAGGGACAGCACATTTGGGACCCACAGCGTTGGAACGGTTTCCAATTGGGGGAGAAAGAGCAGAGGTGAGATCCAGCAGGTTCTCACCAGTTCCCGAGAGTGGGTTACTAATTATTTGTGTGTGCCGAGAGGGGGTTACTAATTGGGTCCGCTTTTCCATCTCCACGCCCTCGCCTCCCTGAGAGGCCTACTGCCTTTGAATGTAAAGATTCCATATAGCAATTGCGACTAATAATGTAACTCCTTGAACTGGGTTAATCCCTTTCAGGTACTGCAATTCATTGATTCTCAGCCTTTCATACCTTTTATCTCACCAGTCTCTATCAAAGAACCTGTGTGTTTCACCATTGCTGTGCTCAGATTTGTGAGTTGGGGCATTTTCTATAATGTGATGGTGATTTAGAATGTGATTTAGAAATGACCTGGTGCAAAAATTTTTGGGGGGTTGTGGTGGGGTGGCTGCCCATGGGGGGGGCATCCAACGCAGGTTTTGCCCAGGGCTCAGGTTTGCCTAGGTACGCCTCTGCCCGCTTTGCTGAGGGGCGGGGGGCTGGCAAGGGAACCTGTTACTAAAATTTTTGGATCCCACCACTGAGAAAGAGTATCCATGTGCAACCCATGCCATGTGTTTTGGTTGGATCTTAATGCCCAGGGGACAAGAGCTCAATGAGCATGTGCTGTTGGTGAGCTTGCTTACATATTTAGCAACTGCAAGAGTCCCAGCCTCCTGAGTTGAGCTGGCCTGCAACAGCAGAAGGAAAGCCCATGGCTTAATTGAGGGGATTGCTTATTTTTGTACAGGCCCAAGTTAAAGAAAGACCTTCAGCAGCTACGACCTATGCAGAAGTACAGATGGGATAAAGCAGCCTCGTTTGGACTTTCTCACTTCACCATTTTGAGTGCTTTTCTTGAAAGGCTCTGAAGATTTTGTGTAATTGAGTTGTGCTGTATATATAGAGACCCACTATGATTTGTCTCTAATTGAAATAAAATTGTTGTGCTCATTTGTTGGAGCAATTTCATATTTGTTTGACAAGCCGCAGGGCGCTGTCATTTTGTTAAATTTTCAATTTTTGTAGGTCTCCAATGCACATTGATGTAGCCAAGGATAAGTTGGTTACACATGTATGCTTTGTAAGATCACCTCCACAGGGACCTGTGCATTGCTCACCCCAAAGATTTATTTGACCTGGTTGTGAAACACTTGGATAAAAGCAGCCAATTTGATGTTGAAGCAGTGACCTTGAAACTGGAAGGAAGCCCTTCAGGAAGCTTCTGAATCCTCAGTGTAACCCCCATGCTCAGAATGGGTTGACCCAGAAAGGAATGGAGACTCAAAGCTGCAGAGCTCATGTAGTTTGGAGGAGACAAGGCTAACAGACTCGGACCTTGATTTGTATAAGCCCTTAACACCTTGTTAAGGTTTCTTTTTGTGTTTGTAACGGGTGAGAGTTCTCCTGGAAACCTTCATCATGTTGAATCCTGTTCACCAAGCCCTTGGAGTCTTCAGGAGCCAACCCACTTGCAGGAAGAATGGGACTTGGCAATATCAGAAGACTGTAACTAGAAGGACTTGAAATGAAACCTGAACAGGACCTTGAAGTGTGATGTTGATGTTTGATGTTATATGTTAAGAAAGTAAACTATTTTGTTTTTAAAAATTGTTGTTGCAAACTCATTCCAAGTTCTGCCCCACAGAACCCACAAGCTGAGGTTACATCAGCTCCTTCACTGATATTGGTTTTGGACCTCCTTCTACCCTGGGACCCCAAATCTCAGACCAGCTTTTCTTCCTCCTACCCTGGACAACTTAATATTGGACTCTTTTCTTCAGGACAGGAAACTTTTTTTCTGTTTTCTGTTCTCCATTCCTTTCTCCCTTTGATTACCATCCACTCCCTGATTAGATGGCAACCGTAACTTGACATGAAAATGAAAGATTTTGTGGTGTGTCTGTTTCTCAGGGCATTCGATTAGAACAGGGTCCGTTTGTACAACAGGTTGAAATGGTCTGAAATGTTACCCTGGGAAATGTGTATGGTTTCACAAAGATAGAGGACGCTGCACATGTGGCAAGCATGACATGGGATCCAGTTTGGGTAACGCATGTGCCATGTTCATGAACCAGAGATTGCACATAGGTGGATGATGGTACCCACATGACTGTGCCTGCTCCCTTGTTGTATGCATGGATATTCAAGTGCCATTCAAAGAGGATTGTATTAGACAGGCTAGCCCAGGGGTCTGCAACCTGCAGCTCTCCAGATGTTCATGGACTACAAATCCCATCAGCCCCTGCCAGCATGACCAATTGGCCATGCTGGCAGGGGCTGATGGGAATAGTAGCCCATGAACATCTGGAGAGCCACAGGTTGCTGGCAGGGGGCTGATGGGAATTGTAGTCCATGAACATCTGGAGAGCCGCAGGTTGCAGACCCCTGAGCTAACCTGATGATGTCAGATCTCAGACCCTAACCAGGCTAACTCCACATTTTTTTGAAGAGGGGGCAAAAGTAAAAAATGGCACCCTTTTACAACTCTTTGGGGGTAGAGACTTTGGGGGGTAGAACCCTTTGGGGGTAGAGCGGCTAAGAAATCGAATTATTATTATTATTATTATTATTATTATTATTATTATTATTATTATTATTATTATTATTATTATTATTATTATTATTGTTGTTGTTGTTGTTGTTGTAGTAGTAGTAGTAGTAGTAGTAGTAGTAGTAGTAGTAGTAGTAGTAGTAGTAGTAGTATAAGTCTTCCTTTCTTTTTTGTCTTCTCCCCGTAAACTGTTGGGATTATATTTTTACAAGACTTTAATCTGAAAAGGTTATACATTGGATTGATAAATAATGCAACCTTCATGAAGTTATCATGGGTGGTTAACCTCCACCAAGAGACAGGTAGCCTCCTGTCCAAACATTAACTCTTTCTTAACTGCGCTGTCACTCATGACTGGGATCCTATAGAAGAACATTTCCCACCAATCTGCCTTGCCTCTTCTCATCACTTCAACTTAAAAGTGTTCCCTAAACCTTGTGCCGTGGAGCAGCAGACAGGATGGCTGGGGAGTCAAAAGTCTGTCACGGAAGAGGGAATTGATGAAAATTACCCCTGCTTTCATCTGTGGAACTCACCCACAAGAGTCAACCTGTAATTCCTGTGCAAATAATAGCATTGGTGACGGCATTTGTGTAGCAAAGGTTGCTTGGGAAATTAAGGTACTTACCCATCTCTGGTTTGATGGACCTTGTATCCTAAAGGGGCAACTGTGCAAATATTCATGAGACATCTATAGGCTTCAGTGTAACCTACCTGCCCCATATTAAGAGGGTATCTCCAGTGCAATTTTCAGGATGTGCACAACGTTCACTTCTGTTGACGATATTCAGCTGACAAGCAAACTATTCTTGCACCAAGCTCTCACAGAAAATGGGAGGGGTAAATGACAGGGTTTTAACGTTACCTCTGAGAAACAAACATCACATCAGTGGGAAATATCACAGTTGCCGTCAGAATAATCCCAAACGGAAAATCTAACAGACTTTTTTCAAATCTGTCTTTCCCCCTATGATTAGAGTATTCACGTGAACTCCCCAATTTCCATTTAATTTTGATTCCAAGGCTCATGGTATCATCCTGATATTATGTGGCTCATCAAGGTTTTGATTTAGCAGGGAAAAATTCAGACTGATCAAAACAGTAAAGTATGACGAGGTTAAGAAATGTGCACAACAGCCCTCCTTTTCAAAGTTAGTTCTGGTACAAGGGATGTTCCTTCTGCTTACCCCAGAAGGTTCATACTACTTTTATTTATTTGTTTGTTTGTTCATACCCCACTCTACCCCCAAAGGGCTCAGGGCAGCTTACAGTGGCAATAAACCTAAAGTAATTCATAGAAATACATTAATATTCCATTCTACTCCAGCCAAAGGCTGGGCTCAGGGAGGCTTACACTTAGTCAACATATAACATATACAATCAATACATAATACAATCATCAATACAATCTATAAATAATACAGTCTATAAATTGTACAATAAGCAATGTAAATAATTCATTTGGAGTCCATACTGGTGAACTTTATTCTTTTGGAGTCCATACTGGTGAATTTCAAGTGATGGACTGTAGGACTTCTATATGATTGGTGTTTGGAATATGCTGCCACAGGAGGTGGTGATGGTCACTAACCTGGATAGCTTTAAAAAGGGCTTGGACAGATTTATGGAGGAGAAGTCGATCTATGGCTACCAATCTTGATCCTCCTTGATCTGAGATTGCAAATGCCTTAGCAGACCACGTGCTCGAGAGCAGCAGCTGCAGAAGGCCATTGCTTTCACATCCTGCGTGTGAGCTCCCAAAGGCACCTGGTGGGCAACTGCGAGTAGCAGAGTGCTGGACTAGATGGACTCTGGTCTGATCCAGCAGGCTAGTTCTTATGTTCTTATGTTCTTATGATCAGATCCACTTTGCTGCCTGAACTGCAGCCACTCTGCTACGGTTTGCCTGTGTTGATTCTAATGAAGGGGAAAGGTTTAAGGTCAAATTCTGTGTTACAGCCTGAGAAACATAATAGCAGTTTTTCTGTTGACCTTTGATGTCGCATGTTTGCAGTTCGGGACCTATTCGTGGTCGACATCTGCCAGAGAGATGAATCAAATGAAAATAGGGCAGAAGCTTTTGTAAACGCTTTGCTGCCTGAAGGTTTCACACCACTCATCAACCCATCTCCTCCAACGATTCAACACAGTTTAAAGATTCGGCCCATTCGGTGTTCCGAGAGTTTGAAGTGTTTCAGTCGCAGAAAATTCTACACACCAGACCATTTGAATAAGATCTTTCAACTGCACTTCACGTGCAAGACAGTTAGTTACAATATCAGAATGGTTGGAAGAAGAAATTGCCAACCATTTAGAGGCCTTGTTACTCAGAATCCGTGTAGGAAGGGTAAATGGGGTTGTGTTTTGCATTGCCCACCCAGAGTACATCCTAGTCTTCCCTTTGCCATGTAATTTTTTTAAAAGCACCAATAGTGGGCTTGCCAACTCCAAGTAGGGGAATTTTGGGGATACGGAAGTGGGCCTGGGGAAAGGCAGAGTTTGTGGTGGGATGTCTTTAGAGCCGTACAATCCACCCTCTAAAGTAGCCATTTTCTCCAGGAAAACTGATTTTAGGACTAGCCACTTTTGGGGGGGTATTTTTTGGGTTCAGAGCCACTTTTTTGGGGGGGGGGTTCGGGTTCAGGTTTAGCAGACTTGGAAATGTTCAAAGAACCCAAGTTTTTTCCCCAAAGGCTTTTTGGTTATTAACCCCAAATCTAAAAAATAAGCTGCTTCCACACTCCACGTGGAGTTGGGAGGTAGGCACAGAGTTGAATGCTGGGCTTGACCAGGCTGAGCCCAGCATTAATTACCTCAGCCAGGCTGTCAAATGGACTTTGGAGGCGGAGGCAGCAATATAAAGCTGGATGTGGCCTGGCCAGGGACGGAGTGAGGGGGAACTGTGCCTGGTGGATGTGCCCTGCTCCCCTCCAAGCCCCCCATCTCCCCTGTCCCACCCCCAGAACGTCCCTGCCATGCCCCAGGAAAGCCTTCGCAGGGCTGCGTTCCCAGTGCATTGTGCACCCCCTGTCCCCTTGGCACTACGCCACTGGGCCTGGCTGAGCCTGTAGTTCAATGCTAGGCTCAGCCTGGCTGGGTCCAGCTTTAAACTGTGGGCAGTCCAGGAGCAAGCTCAGCCAAGCAACTGCTGTGGTGCAGAGCAGGAGACACTAATTCCTGTTTGCATGTGGCCCACTGTTTGCAAGTGGCTGCCCATCAGGAACTTTCCCAGTAGGTTGAAGCACTGGTCCATCCTGGATCCCATCTACTGGGCCCCATGAAGTATTGGGATAGGGCCGTGGTGGCGAACCTTTGGCACTCCAGATGTTATGGACTACAATTCCCATCAGCCCCTGCCAGCATGGCCAATTGTAGGGGCTGATGGGAGTTGTAGTCCATAACATCTGGAGTGCCAAAGATTCGCCATCACTGGGATAGGGAAATGTTGGGATGGGTCTGCCTCTTTATGCCTACAAGTTCCACCCCCACCGCAGCTGGGTTTCCCTGATGTGTTTGCTGCATCAAGGGAAGGGAAGATGCTGAAGAAGGTGGTGAAAGAGTTCATCATTCTCTTTGCCTGCTGCTTCTCCACTGCAAAATGCCTCTTCTTTGCAGCTTTGTGATAGAGAAACAGCGGGGGGGGTGTCCAACCCCCCTTTCTCCCCAATCCGACACTTTCACACACATAGAATAATCCACTTCCAGTGCATCAAGAACTGGATTTTACTGCATGAGCTGATCTCATTCTTCCAAGGCCAGGGACAAAGGGTGGCACGTGGAGTCTCCCAAGGAGTGATCCTCTCCCCAAAGATGTTTAACATCTAGATGCGCCTCTTGGCCCCACTAGTCAGGAGTTTCAGGCTGGGTTGCTATCAATATCCTGATGACACCCAGCTAAATGCGTTAGTGGATGGCAAGTTGGGTACCATCCCAGAAAATCTGGCCATGTGCCTGGAGGCAATGGGGAGGTGGTTAAAGCAGAGTTGTCTGAAGATGGAGGTCCTCTGGCTGGGTCAGGGGGGCTTGGACTGGGGGGTTCAGTTTCCCACTCTGGACAGGTTTTGGCTGGAGCTTTGCCCCCTCTCTCAACAGCTTGGGAGTGACCATGGAAACCTCACTCACTTTAGACACCCTGGTTGGCATTTTTCTGCCTTGGACAGGCCTGACCTAGCTCTGATCAACTTAGCAACAGTGATCCATGCAACAGTCACCTGTAGACTGGATTACTGAATTTGGTTTATGCAGGGTTACCCTTGAGACTGCTCCAGAAACTACAACTGGTCAGTGGCACAGGCCCTGCAGGGACCCCATATACAGCAAATATTACACCGATGCCCCACCAGTTGCTGTGGCTGAGAGAGTTCTGAAAGAACAGTGACTAGACCAAGGTCACCCAGCAGGCTGCATATGTAGGAGTGGGGAAACAAACCGGTTCACCAGATTAGAGTCCGCTGCTCATGTGGAGGAGTGGGGAATCAAGCCCTGTTCTCCAATTAGAGTATGCCGCTCCTATCCACTGTACCGCTACATAATCACTAGGGCATTTATTTATTTATTGGATTTGTATCCCGCCCTCTTCCCGCAGGGCTCATTGAAAGTGGCTTGAAAGTGGATTATTCAATGTGTGCGAAAGAACCATGTTTAGAATTCCATACAAATTCTGTTTCCAAAGAATTTGTAAATGCCATTCTACAACACTGTGCAGTTGGGGTGTTTTTGTTTGTTTGTTAAATTTGAAAGAATAATTGCCAAGGAGGTTGTGAAGGGTTTTCAGATTAAAGAGTGGGGGGGACGGACGAACTGGAAAAGGCCTCTTTAAAGCAAATGTTTTCAGCACTGACCCAGCCAGGATGGATGCCAAAGAGACTCTCAGGGGGTACTTTGTTGCCCCAGGAGCGAGAACGACTTGTTAGCTATCGACTTTATATCCATTAACGTTGCATCGAGCACAGAAGTCCCAGCAGGTGATTCCAGAGCCATTTTATTGAAGGAACTATTACTTTTCCAGGAAAGTAACTTCAGAGAACATCAAGTGCAAATTAAATAAAGGTCACCAAATGATTCTAAGATGACAAAGAGAGGGGGGAATGCATTTTGGTTCCATAATAGTATACAGTAGACCAACCTCAGGCATAATATAACAGTGAGCAGAACTGCAGGATATAAAAGAGTGCTTTGCAATAGGAAATCTTAGCTGCAGCATACACAGTACTGTGACCCTCAGACCAGTTACATCTCACCCACCTTATCCTTCTTGTCCAATAAGAAGTGACAAGGAAACTTTGGGGTGCGTCCTGCAGAGTTTGGGAAAGTGTGTCACTGGAAATACTATCCTACCCGATCAAGCCATATATATGTTATAGTTATGTAGGGTTGGAACTAGCTTGAATTTCCACCGATGTCCATGTCCCACTGCAGACTTCCTTCATGTTGTCCTTCTGAGTCCTCTGTTCATTCCCCTACAGAGCAGCATTTCATGGAGATCAGTGGGTTGAAGTTGGGGCAGGGGAGGGAGGCAGTAAAGTTTGACGCATGAATCTGCTATATACTGGATCAGATCCTTGGTCCATCAATGTCAACATTGTCTACCCAGACTGGAAGCAGCATTCCAGGGTCTCAGGTAATTGTATTTCATATATCTGATGCTTTTAAACGGTTTTCTGCACTCTGAACAAATGCTTGAACACTGAGCCACAGCTCTTCCCAGTAGAAAACCCATTCCATTGATGGAGAATTTAATCTGGGTTCCACCCATTGGTCTTCAGAGCAGTGATTTTCCCATTGCTCTAGGGCATTCCAGAACTCTGCATTCCTTCAAAACTGATCATAAATTCCTCTGTATTAAGTTCAACAAGGGCAGACCAATTTTTTTTCTGAAAGGCAGAATGCCTGTCATCTTTGGTCTTACCTTGTAGAGTACAGCCACCATTTTGAATACTCTCTCAATTCATGTAGCATGTAAAACGGACCTGTTCCGCCGGGCGTTTGGCCAGCCGGGATGATGTCAACTCCGCCATAAGAACATCTGGCCTCCCGTGGATATATAAAGGGGGGAGGGAGGGGTTGAAGCCATCTGTAGTCTTGGTTTTATGTATTATTTTATGTAAATTATATATTATGATGTTTTGAATTGTTTTATTATTGATGGACACCGCCCTGAGCCTTTGGGGAGGGCGGTATATAAATATAATAAATAAATAAATAAATAAACTGAGCCAGATTCCTAAAGATATTTCCCAGAATCCCTTATGATATGTGGCAGAAATACAGAGTTTCCTTGGAGATAAAAACAGGCAAAAGATGTTTTCAGGATTATACACATTGTGTGTGTGTGTGTGTGTGTGTGTGTGTGTGTGTGTGTTTGTGTGTGTGTGTGTGTGTGTGTGAAGTGGTGTTAAATTATAGCTGGCTTATGGCGACCCCAGTGAGGGGCTTTGAAGGCAAGCAAAAAGCAGAGGTGGTTCACCAACATCTCCTCTGCAGAGTCTTCATTGGAGGTCTCCCTTCCAAGTACTGACCCTACTCAGCTTCCAAGATGTGATGAGATTGGGCTATACCATACTTCCTTCTCACACACACTGCAGAGTAGTATAAAAACATACCTGTTGATTCTACCTGTTGTCTCACAAATTTGGCCCACTGAACACCTGGTTCAGCAGATTAGTGTCCGCTCATGTGCTGGAGTGGAGAATCAAACCCAGTTCTCCAGATGAGAGTCCATCTACTCTTAACCACTATACCACACCAGTAAGTGAGCAAGTAAGTAAGTAAATAAATGAGGAGCGAAATGAATCAAGGAATGCAGATCGTTTATAGTCACATGGGTAGGGAAAAATTAGGGTTCATGTAATACATAATCCAGCAAATGGAGTGCCTCATCCCACAAAATATCCACATGAATTGCGGGAGAAAAAACACTATTCTAAGTGGAATAGCTCCAGAAAGCTTTCTTGTAACCTGGAAATAGAAACAGTCTCCTCCTTTATGTTAATTTTTTGGCAGTTTCTACTATCGCAATTAAACCATGCAGTGATCCTTTCTGGGACCGCTTTCTGCAGTTCCGTATTGATCTTCCTACCAATATATTATCTGTCAAAGGACAACTCTTTTTGTGTCATGATGAAGGAGCAATGATAAAATGACTCCAATATAAAATACCACTATAATTTAACTGATCACATGCTTCAGTTCACAGTGTAGCGGACAAGAGAGGTTTCCTGCTGAAGCTGAGATGTGCATGGACGTGCCTGCATTTTATTAGGCAGAATGGCTATTGGCTGGTCCCTTCTGACAGCTTCTACTCACACCCACTCTGCAAGATAAAGATGCGCTCTTAGAAGACACCTCATTGATTCGGAATTTGCCTGCAGCACATCTATCCAGAAGTGAAATCTGTCATTTGTGACAAGTCTTTTGTTGTTCTTCCAGGAAGTTGTAAGGACAAGAATCTAAGGCTGATTCCGCATGGGCCAAAAATAGCAGTGTGAAAACAGTGTGAAAATGGTGTAGAAGGGTTTAAAACAGTGTAAAAGGCTTTATACTGTTTTCACACCGTTTTCACACCACTGTTTTTGGCCCGTGCGGAATCAGCCTAAGTTTTTTCCCCCCCCAAAAATAATTCTGTTACTTTCTGCTTTGCCTCTCTCTGGAAACAGAACAGTTGTCGTTAAGACAAGCGGCTGAGGATACGTCAATCAAACTGACACTGGATTGATTGAGCATGCCATGCCGGTTTACAAAGAAAAAGAACAATGCTTGGTAGTTCAGGGGAAAAAGGAATATTACCCTGGTACCTTTAAATAAAGCATTAAAACCCAGGATGGCCAACCTTTAAATATTTGGGAGCTAGTTAAGAAAGGAAAGAATTCCTCCAGGTACAGTTGTTCCATCACCCCCACCACTGTGATCGGAGAAGCTGCACTTGCAAAAACTTCTCTCCTTTTGTTAGATGTACAGAAACCCTAATATTGAAATGGACATTGTATTGTCGAAGGCTTTCACGGCCAGAATCACTTGGGTGCTGTGTGGTTTCCGGGCTATATGGCCGTGTTCTAGCAGCATTCTCGCCTGACGTTTCGCCTGCATCTGTGGCTGGCATCCTCTGAAGATGCCAGCCACAGATGCAGGCGAAACGTCAGGAGAGAATGCTGCTAGAACACGGCCATACAGCCCGGAAACCACACAGCACCCAAGAAATGGACATTGTTTCTTTCAATACTGTAACGGCGAGATTTTCTCCCCCTGATCATCTATGCGATTGGGGTTCTCTTATCACTAGACAAGCAGTAGCAGGCTGCACTCTGGGACAAATTTATTCCGCTAACATAGCAAGGGAGAGAGAAAAAACCCCAATAACCCACAACTCTCCCAATACCCCACCAACTCTTTTAAGATTTCCTTTGAACACTGTCTGCAGTGGGGCATTTTGACCCTGCTTCATGGGCTATTTGTTTATGTGTGCTTCAGCATTAAGCAGTCCGTGCCTCAGCCTCAAGTGAGGGCTTTAGAGCAGGCAGTGCACTGAGCTCATGCCGTAGCAGCAGCAAACAATCTCCTTGAACGTCTTGCGCATCTCCAGGCTGCGGAATGCATAAATAAGAGGGTCGATGACCGAGTTGCACATAATGAGAACCAGATACGTGTTGAAATGCGAGGTGTAGCAAATACAGTGCGGGTTCGTCGGGCAGGATATGATGAGAATGAGATGTAGGAAAAACGGAGCCCAGCAGACAATGAAGACCCCGAGCAGAATCGTTATGGTGACGGCCCCTTTCATGCAGGTGCGCTGATGGGTCACCCCGTCGACTGGCAGGGCGGCGATGCGCTTGACGTGCAGGCGCGCAAACAAGAACATGTGGACGTAAAGGGAGGCCATGAGGAAAAGCATGGTGAAGAACATGGTGATGAGGCAGACAATGACGGTTTTGCTTTCATAGTAGACAATGAACATGATGCCACAGACGATACAAGCCACCCAAATAACTCCGATCAGCGCCAGGGCTTTCCTGACAGTCATGATGCTGTGGTAACGGAGGGCATAAAAAATGGTAATGTACCTGTCAACAGCTATGACCAAAAGGTTGCAGATGGAGGCAACCAAAGAGATACAGATCATTGAGTCAAAGACATTGTCCATATGCTGAATGAAGCGGTCATTGATGACTAAGTACCCATTGTTTAGGATGGCGATCATGATCGTCTCCAGGGCGTTGGACGTACTCACGAGGATGTCCGCGGCTGCTAGGCTACAAAGGAAAAAGTACATCGGGGAGTGGAGGTTTCCATTCTTGATCACGGCAAGGATGACGAGGATGTTCTCCAGAAGGCTGATGATCCCCAGCGTCAAGAAGACCTCCGCCTTGATGGAGACCTGCTCGCAGAACCCGTGGTCGCTCCTGCTGCTGTAAAGGGCAGAGTCGTTGACCTCTCCTGTGGCGTTCAACAACACCGGCTGAAATGTCAGAGTCCAGTGTGCGGTCGTGTTCATTGTCAGAGCAGCTATTCCGCGCCACAAGCCGCTATGGAAACAGCATCGCAGCGAGTTGTCGGAGAGAAAAGTCCGCCAGCAATGTTTTAAAGCTCTTTATTAAAAGAGATCAAACAAGATGATGCGCGGTCGAAAAAGAGAGTTGTTCTCTTTCTTCAAAGTGGAATTCTCATCGCTCAAGAGCTTTTGTCTCTTGTGTTTCCTAGAAATGAAATTCTTCAACGCTCTTTATTAAACAAGATCAAGAAAGACGGACGGAGAAAAAGAGCCTCTGGCTTATTCAAAGCAGAATTCCGAATGCATTGCTCCAAAGCGTTTGTTTCTCCCCAGTGAAATCAGAGGAAAACTGTAGCAAGTGCTACAGGTCTTTCAGAAAAGGAGGAATGAAATAGTGGCTGTAGTCCTTTAGGTGCTATACCTGTGGATTTTAAGCAAATATCTCTGTGATTCCATCCAGGAGTGCTCAAAAGCACTTCACAACATCTCTTCCTGCTTCATCTGTGAGGGGAATATATTAAAAAAGCCCTGGATTTTATACATTCATGAAAGTGAGGAGGGGGTGGGGAACCTCCTACTTAATCTGTGCCTTACAATGACCACTGGAGAGCAAACACCTCTTTGACAGGCAGCTGCGTTAACAAGACTGAGACTCCTTCATACTCCGTGGTCTGATACAAAATGATTTGGCGCCCTCTACAGGTCAGCCATTGTAATTGGAACACATTTTTCTTTAAAAAGTGTTGTGCTGATAGGAACAACAACTAAGAACACACCTACAGACAAAACCTAAGAGCCAGTGGTTAAGAGCAATGGACTCTAATCTGGAGAAGTCAGTTTGATTTTCCATTCCACATGAGTAGTTGACTCTTATCTGGTCACTGGATTTGTTTCCCCATTCCTACATTCCTGTTGGGGGAGCTTGGGCTAGTTACAGTTCTCTCAGAACTCTCTCAGACTTACAACCTCACAAGGTGTCTGTTATGGAGGAAGGAAGGGAAGGGGTTTGTAAGCAGCCTTGAGTTTCCTTACAGGAGAAAAAGGTGGGGTATACCTCCAAACTCTTCTTCTTATTATAAGAGAAATAGATGTTTCTGAATCTATAGTAATAAGCAAACTACATTAAAATATTATCTTTGCTCAGAATTAGTTTTGTTCAAGAAGTCTAAGAGTGAGTAGGTTTCCCAGGATAACTGTACTGACAAAGTAGAAATATTTCAAACAAAATGAAGTATAAGTAAAATATACGAGAGTGTTTCAATGGTTAGTTAGTACTACAGTCCAGGACTGCAGTTCAAATTCCCAGTTAGCCATGAAAATTGCGGACAAGTCTCTCTCTATTAGCAATAAGTAAGCAATGACTAATGGAGGATTACTCAGCTTTCAGGTTCATCTTCTGCACAGCAGAAATATAACATCTTGAGGACATTATAAAAAGTGTTTTGGGGAAGAGGTTCGAACAGCTCTCTCCTCCAAAACGTGTTCATGCCATTTTATTTCTCTCAACTTGGGTTTTTCAAAAATTTGCTAAACTAGCTATCTTTTCCCCCTGAAGATGGGTTGAAGGTTTCTCCGACTTGTCTGCAAACAAAAGCAAGGAGGAGACGCTTCATTTCTCCTGCCTCCTCGCCCTACTTCTTACTTTTACTTTCACTGCATTTGTGCCCGCCATTTTCTGCCCTCTTCAGGAGCCTCCTACCTCCGCCATTTGGTGAAGGCTTCCCAGGGAGGTTTCCTCTGCTTGTAGCTCATCCAATGGCCATTGGGCTGTAAAAAGAAAATGAATACAGTTGTTTTGCCTGACGATCCCATGCACATGCTGTTTCCCTTTTTTGTTGTTTTGAGGGAGCTGTCTGCGAAGCTACGATGTCACAACATGAGAATCTGCAGTATGCATATATTTGAGTCATCATAGCTTCACAGACAGCTCCCTCAAAACAAAACAAAAAAAGAACATGTGTGTGGGATCACCAAGCAAAACAAACTGTATTCATCTACTTTTTACAGTGCGATGGCCATTGAATGAGCTGCAAGCAGAGGAAACCTCCATGGGAAACCTTCAGCAAATGGTGGAGGCGCAGAGAATCTCTGCAGCAGCACACAAAATGGTGGGCCCAGCTTTGAAACAGAAGAGTCCATCGGATGGCAGGCGGGAAAAAAAGAACCATTTTGGCTGGCAACATTTTTTTGTCCCTGCTGTGCAAACAAAAAAAAAAGCCAAAACATATATTTTAAAAACATCGCACGACGTTTTATTTCTGCTGTTTGAAAAGACCAATGGAGAAATTGAAATTGTTCAAGACTTTCTGTTCCTTGGTTCCATCATCAACCAAAAGGGTAATTGCAACCAAGGTCAATTCCTCACAACATAATAATACCTGGGCCCCTTCCACACATGCAGAATAATGCACTTTCAGTGCACTTTGTGGCTGGATTTTGCAGTGCGGAATAGCAAAATCCACTTGCAAACAATTGTGAAAGTGGATTAAAGTCCATTATTCTGTTTGTGTGGAAGGGGCCCTGGTTACATTCGGTATTTAAAAATCTGGGTCTATTTTATCCCGATTTCTCCCTTCACATGGTTGCCCATTTCTGTGAAGGAGTCAAGTTTGTTGGAATAAGCGACTTCTGCATGCCTGGACACTGGGGGGTGCTGTGTATCTCAATCTAACTGTGATGTTGCCTCTCTTGTTTGCCCTCCTTGTCTGGGCCAGGAGACTGCCCACTAACTTCCTTTCTTCCCCATGCTGGTTTCACTTCTGTTCTAGCCTTTGACCCGAGCTCATAGTCAATGGCAGCCTGCCACAGTGGGGCTTTCCCACTGTAGCATTCTCCTTACCCGCACACACGTGATGGCGCATTAGTTGTGCCCACTTGTCGTAGGGAAAGTAATCTCTTTAGACTAGGGTTTCTTTCTATCTACCTTTTTCCTGGAACAAAGCTGTGAACTGGAGATGCTTCAATAAATGTAAGTTTTACCTTTTACCTTTATCTCTTGGAAAGTTTCTATAAACTGCACTCACACACATTAATGGGCAGATCCATGACTCTAAACTAAATCTAACAGAGTTAAGACTGGGAGGAAATACTCCAATGTCTTTCACATGAGCCTGGCTTTTTTTGTTTTTACAATGCAGAGATGAATTGATGCAATCAAGGACACCTCCGTTTGCAAGCCCTGAGAAAGGCTATTAATGATAGGATGTTTTAGAAGTCATTAATTGATAGGGTCCCCAGGAGTTGAAAGCAACTTGACAGCATTTAACCCACACACAGTATCTGCAAAACAGTTGGATCCGCACTCATCAAATGATTTCTCTTCCCTTGTCTGTGGGCATTTATCTTTCTGCTATGAGGCTGGATCCAGCAGAAAGTGATTTTCATTACTCCTGTTGCAGACCTCAGACCTCATGGTGTTTCTGGTGGGGTGTCTCCTGCCCCCCAGGACCAGGATTTTGGGGGACATTTTAGAACCAAGCAAGAAGGAGGAGCTGAGAAAGTCTCACAACACTAACTGGAAACTTTTCTGTCAGCAGAGATTTTTCCTGGCATCCAAGTCATAGACCTTTATTCTGATACAAGATGAAACTCCTTTTGGCACATGTAAATATTTTGGAATGAAGGAATGTTCATCCAACAATACATTTTCATGCATATATTATATTTGTACGGTTGATTTTCTTTCCTGTTAATGAATTTAAAATTCAAAACAGTACAACCATGTTTCTCAAGGACAGCCATGAAATCTTGCTTGTCTCATTTTGTTTGATTACCGGCTTCTGGGTCCTTGGATACCTCTCAGAGGTTTTCCACTTACTCAGTTAGCCTTGACTACTGAATGGCTGCATGGTTTTAATTAAAACCAGAAAAACAAAGTAAAAAATGCTTATTGTTATAATGAAGCACAATTACTATCTTGAGCAAGGAAAGCCAGCACATATTTTTTTTCTCATTTCCCTTTATTGAAATACTCTCATATAGGAAACATTTCATAATTAAATTCATATTGGAAGTAACACTATCTAGCATTCAAAGGAAAAGACCCAGCAGGCATTGGGCAAGTGATCAGCTAGATAGGGCTGTAAGATTAATGACCCTTCCCCCTTTTCTGTCATCTCTTGTCTGTCTGAAGACTAACACTTAGCCTCCTTTTTCTTATAATATTATATAATGTAATTGTTTTTAGGTTCATCAATATTTTATGGCTTTTATCTTTTGTTGTAATTCACCCTTTGGGACTTTTGGGTATAAAGCAGGTTAAAATACATCTAAACGAACGAACGGAGCGAGACGAGCTTGACGAACGCAGCGGTAACGAGCGAGCGAGGCAAACTTAACGGTAAGCGAACTTAACGCAGAGCGGAACTAATCTTAACGAGCGAGCGAACTAACTAAAATTTAACGGTAATCCAACTTAACGAACGAGCAGGCGAACGAGCAGAATCTAACAGTAACTAACGAGCCTTGAGCAATCCAACGAACGAACGAACAAACAAACAAACAAACAAACAAACAAACAAACAAACAAACAAACAAACAAACAAACAGGTTGTGGTGGGTTTTCTGGGCTGTGTGGCCTTGGTCTGGTGGATCTTGTTCTTAATGTTTTGCCCGCATCTAACAGACTTCCCTCTGTGATACACCTCTGAAGATGCCAGTCACAGATGCAAACGAAATGTTAGGAACAAGATCCACCTGGAAAACCCACCACAACAAATTGAATCAGGCCATGAAGGCCTTCGACAATACAAACAAACAAACAGTTCATGCAGAGAGCAGCTGCTTCCTCTCATCTTTTGTTCCCCTTTCTTACATCACTTTCTTGTACTGTCAGGAGCCCCGCCTACATCTCACATCATTGGCCACAGGGCTGAGGCAATGCAAAACATAATGACATCACACGTGCTTACAAAGAAGACTAAGACAAAGACGACTAAGAAATTCCCCATTGACAGCAATGCAGCTAAGTCACTGCAGGACAAAGAATCTTGGACAAATTTCTGGGAGTGCCTGCAGGGGGCATATTTTTAGACGTATTGGCCCCAAATTATCAGGGTATCATCAGGTGACTATCTTGATGATACCCACCAAGTTTGGTGCAGTTTGGTTAAGGGGAGCCAAAGGTATGGACCCTCAAAGGGGGTGCCCCTATCCCCCATTGTTTCCAATAGGAGCTAATAGGGGATGGGGGCTACACCTTTGAGAGTCCATAACTTTGGCTCCCCGGAACCAAACTGCACCAAACTTGGGGGTATCATCAGGACAGTCTCCTGATGATACCCTGAAATTTTGGTGTCACTAGCTTTAAAAATGCTGGTTTGTGTGTTTCACCGCTCACTCACTCCAGCAGGCTTCATGTGCAGGAGTGGTGAAACATGCAAACCGGAATTTTTAAAGCTACTGGCACCAAATTTCATGGTATCATCAGGAGACTGTCCTTATGATACTTCCCAAGTTTGGTGAAGTTTGGTTCAGGGGGTCCAAAGTTATGGACCCTCAAAAATGTACCCCGCATCTTCTGTTAGCTCCCATTGGAAACAATGGGGGATGGGGCACCCCTTTTGGGGGTCAATAACTTTGCCCCCTGAACCAAACTTCATCAAACTTGGGGAGAATCATCAGGACAATCTCCGGATGATATCCTGAAAGTTTAGTGCCGCTAGCTTTAAAATTGCGCCACATGAAGGCCAAAACGTGTAAAAACACAAAAAAATTTAAAAAATTAAAACGGACCTGAATTTTTCGGATTTACCCGAATTTTTAGGCATATCCGAATCGGCTCTGATTCGGGCATACAAATAATTTTATGCCCCAAGACACCCAAATCCAAATTTTACCGAATATTTTGAGTATCGATCAATCCTATAAGACTTAGACAAAATCTTTCTCTAGAAGCCAACATTTTATACATTTATTCCTTCTGGCAATTCAAGGCAACACTAATGGAAAAACGCAATGCTCATTCATGTCCCTCAATCTCATTCTAATCATCATGCATCCAACTTCTTTGTGTCTCCAGTTAATTTTCTTAACAGCAATTTTCAAAGAATGTTCCCTTCTTAATGAGCCTTTGCTCCTTGCTCCCTGTTATGTTTGCAAAATCACGGCTTAAACGGGGACCTTTGGCTATCCATAATGTGTGCGATCGGTGCAAATAACATCTAATTCCATCAGCTTCACATACCATCGCAACAGAAAAGAAATCAGAAGATTGGCATTCAAATTTTGATCTCATTATCTGTCATATTTTTTTTATCCTGCCCATTCTTGTAAGAGCCATCCTCTTATCCCAGAACTGCTAATATCACTGAGGAGCCCTTGGTGAGATACCCGGTCAAAACACCTTTGGGAAGCTCAAATATATAATATCAAGCAAATCACCCTTGTCACCTGAATCATAGAATCATTGAGTTGGAAGGAGCCATACAGACCATCTAGTTCAGGGGTCTGCAACTTGCGGCTCTCCAGATGTTCACAGACTACAATTCCCATCAGCCTCTGCCAGCATGACCAATTGGCCATGCTGGCAGGGACTTATGGGAACTGTAGTCCATGAACATCTGGAGAGCCGCAGGTTGCAGACCCCTGATCTAGTCTAACCTCCTGCTCAATGCAGTATCCGCCTAGAGCACAGGTGTTAAACTTGCGGCCCTCCAGATGTTATGTACTACAGTGCCCATAATCCCCTGCCAGCATGCTGGCAGGGGATGATGGGAACTGTAGTCCATAACATCTGGAGGGCTGTGAGTTTGACACCTATGGCCTAGAGCAGGGGTAGGGAACCTTTAACACTGAAAGAGCCATTTGGACCCGTTTTCCACGGGAAAAGAAAACACTTGGAGCCGCAAATAATTTTTGACATTTAAAATAAAGATAACACTATATATATATGCTGGCAGGGGATGATGGGAACTGTAGTCCATAACATCTGGGGGGCCGCGAGTTTGACACCTATGGCCTAGAGCAGGGGTAGGGAAGCTTTAACACTCAAAGAGCCATTTGGACCCGTTTTCCACGGGAAAAGAAAACACTTGGAGCCGCAAATAATTTTTGACATTTAAAATAAAGATAACACTATATATATAATATAGTGTTATCTTTATCCCCCCTTTATCTTTATATATAGTGTTATCTTTATATATATCTTTATATATATCTCTTTATATATAGTGTTACCTTTATCCCCCCACCAGTTATATATATAGGGTTTTTTCCCCTTTTACTCCGCGCATTCTGAGAAGTGCATGGATGCGCCCGCCCTGCTGCCTGCAGGGTGGGCAAGGATGAAGCTGGCGGCTCGGCTCGTGGAGCCACAGTGCAAGGGCAGAAGAGCCGCATGTGGTTCTCGAGCCGCAGGTTCCCTACCCCTGGCCTAGAGCATCCCAAACAAGGGTTTGTCCAGCTGATGCTTTAGGACTGTCAGTGAGGGGGAGCTGACCACCTCCATGGCCAGCTGATTTCACTGCTGAACTATTTCCCCTGTAAACCATTTCTTCACTAATGTCTAGCTGGTCCCTTTCCGCCTGTAATCTATATCCTTTATTGCAAGTCCTGTCCTAAACTGTTAGCAGGAATAGCTCCCTGCCCTGTAGGTTGGGCTGAGAGAGTTAAAAAAAACTGTGAGTAGTTCAAGGTCACCCAACAGGAATGTAGGAGTGGGGAAACAAATTTAGTTCACCGGATAAGAGTCTGCCACTCCTGTGAAGGAGTGGGGAATCAAACCAGGTTTTTCCAGATTCGAGTCCCCCTGCTCTTAACCACTATGCCACACAGGCTCTCTGAACACAACTCCAAGTGCAGCCTACCCAATGCTGTGTACAGTGTGACAATGACACATTATGATTTGGATGTTATGCCTCTGTTGATACTGTGTAAGTTGACTGCATTATCTCCTACATGAGCAACACTGTCAGCCTGCATCACTCATTCCTGATCCCTTCCTGGAAGTCAACTTGCCACTGTTCAGTTATCTAGTTCTGTACTTTGAGGGTGACTGAAGTGAGCAAGTGTGTATGGCTGCATGCTCTCTCAGTCTGTGTTGGGAGGTCACTGGAAATGACACTGGAAATGTCACTGGAAAGAGGATGTAGGGCAGTTATCCAATTTGATTGGCATCCCCATCCCTAATGCCATTCCAAATCAACCTGCCCCCAAATACTTCAACGGAACCCCAATAGCTGTGTGGGAGGTGGGGCACACTCAGCAATCAGCATGCAAGCCTAAATTGCACACTGAAAATAAGACAGCTGCACCAAACTGTTCTTCATCTTGTTAGAGATTAAAGAGATAAGAGTAGGCTAGGAACTTATGTATCTCAGAAGCCATCAGAACCCACAGGAACACCATGAATAGCAAAGCTAATTTGCATGTATGTAATATTCTTTGCAGAATTGGGAAGCGGGAAAAGGACATCTAGTAATGAAGGGCAGCTGCAGCAGCTAAGACTCCTCCTCTGAGCCAATGATGGTGTGCGAATTGCTGCAAGAGGAGGACCTGGGTGCACAAAAAAAAACCTCCTTCTCACTTTCTGAGGCCTTCCTTGAGGAAGGGATGTTAATATATGTTTGTCATGGGTTTTTTTAAGTGGTTCCTTGAGGTTAAGATTGCTCTGTTGAACTTTTGTGGATTGCACAAACAAACAAAGAAACAAACAAAGAAACAAAAACACTCTTCGGGGATTCTCTGGTTTGATATTGATCCAATTGGTCACTGCCACATTGGCCCTAGGTTTCGCTTGGCATCTTTGTATTGCCCTTGGTTTTGCTGGGCTTGCAAAAGTGATAATCTCTGTGCTTCAGACTGCTGTGCTGGGCTCCTGTGGGGTTGCCCTTGATTCTGCAAACAAACATGTACGACCAAAGACAACAAACAAAAAATAACTACTGATTGAATTTTCTGGTTTGGTATTGGTTCTGTTGGGTTTGCCACATTGGCTTTTGGTTCTGCTAGGATTCCTTGATTCTGTTTGGATTCTGTTGGGCTTGTTTTGGTTCTTGGCATGGGAAGCACTGGTTAGTGCTTGCAGCAAGCATGCCTCTTTGTCTTTGCAGTAGAGGAAAAAGCCCATGTCCCCCCACCAGAAACAACAAAGGATTGATGGGGACACCTCCTTTGGAGGCCCATAGAATTGGACACCCTGACTCAATATTCTTCAAGCTTGAAGATTCTTCAGTGGACAGGTACCATCAGCTCTGCTACAATTTTGGTGCCTCTAGCTCTTTTCACAATCATCTTAAACACACACACACACACACACACACACACACACACACACACACACACACACACACACACACACACACACACAGGCTCCCAGATAATTTTTCCATAGGCTAAAATAAAGCAGAATAAATTCAGATTCCTGAATAAAAGCTGGACCTGAATGCCATACTGGTAGTAGGATAACAGTAAATCAGGAATACCAATATATATATTGGCTCCAATATACCCCCCCCCCCCAAGGCTTTTTTTAATGCACATGCCTACTTAGGACTGTGACCTTCAATCAGTCAAAATGTAGACTTAGGATCATCTACTGCCTAATGCAAACCTAGTGATTGGAGTGAAAAAGGAAATGTATGAAAGAAAGTCAAACATTTCTTGGCATTTTTCTCAATGAGTTTGTTGTTAGCCAAAACAAAGAGTGAATGTTTCTGTAACACATCAACAAGGGAAACAAAGGAGCTTAAGTGGCAACTTTTAGCCTCAATGTAACACCCCTCCCCCTCAGCTTCTTTGAAATCAGAGCCTGGAAACTTGATTAAAGAAAATCTTAATGGCTTTACAAGAGTCTCTTGTAACTTGGCTCAAAATCTTTTGAGCAATAAACACTGAATATTAATCCCAGTCATTTATTTGCTTGCACAAAAAGAAACCAAGCTGAAGCACTCTAAGGGTGAAGTGTCTGCCGTACTGCGGGGACAAATGTCGGTGGGGGCAAGATTTCTTGTGCAGATGTATTTCCCCGAGCCCCGCTTTCAATTTTCATTCTCCCTGCACCAAGCGACACTACTTTAAGTGCACCTTCAGTTTTCTTCATTGCCAGAGTGAGGGAGATTTGCCAATGATCATAGCTTTGCCTTGACATCTTCCCTCCACCCACCGCCAGCCTAGCTAGCTTCACCCCTCCCTCATGTTGCTATACATCCCCTTCTCCCTCCCTGTTGTGATCAAGTCCTCCCTGCTTCCTCCTCATTCTGCCAGATCGCTTTTCTGCCATCTTTTAACTGCCCCTGACCCCCCTCCTCCTGCTGATTTCTACACGCTGGGACAAATGAGGCACAGAACAGTTTGCATGGGAAAGTAATGTTGTTCCAGGAGGTCTGTGCCCTGCCATTACTGCCCTTCTTCCTTCCTGCTAGAAATTGGAAACAGTGGGCAGGCAGTGGGCAAGGACATTGAGGGTGATATCATGGCTCAGACTTTGGCATCAGAGGAAGTGGTAAATACACAAGAATTAAGAGTGGGGAAGTTGCTGCATTGAAACGGAAGGTGGTTGCTGTGGAAGTAGGACTGTGGAATTTTTTTTAAATAATACTGGAATTTTTTTTAAATAATACTGGAATTTCCAGTGTCACTGGAATTTTTTTTAAATAATACATCCTTGTGTATGTGCTGGAACTTTATAAAGGTAGCAATAGGGTAGCTCCTTCTAAGCAAGCCTTTATTGGCATAGACAGCAGTACAACAATAATAAAAACAGATTAAAAGCATATACAATACAGGATATACATACATGTTAGGACGAAGGAAATCTACTGGCATTTAGTAATTTCCAGGAGAAAGTCTGCCACTATCATACAGAGAGAAGGATCAGGGTTGTCCAACAAGTAGTGTAATCTAATTAAATCAGGGAGATCGGGTAAATGTAAAGGAGTGAGATTCACATACTTGGATCTGATTTCCTTGAATCTGAGACAGTGAAGTAATTGGTGGGCCAGAGATTCAACTGAGCCATCGTTACATGGGCACAATCTTTTAGCCTTTTCTTGCTTATTAAATCTGCCATGTAACAAGGCAGAAGGCATAACATTAAACCTGGCAAGCATTATGGCTCTCCTTTGAACAGGGTTTATTAAGCAATACAGGTAGTATGCCAGTATGTTTAATAGGGTAGCTCTAGGAACAATCAGAAACTCTATGGTGAAACCACAGTTTCCAGTGATTTCTCCTTTTGTCACTTCCTATTCCAATTTTTGCCAAATACACAAGGCTGCTTTTTCCATCTCTTAATTTTTCTCCCACCACCACTGGGAGTAACAGTGGGCCACAGGACCTGGGGTCAAGGGATTCACTAAAGGCTATGTGGAAGTTAGAGGAAATTGAATTGAAGGAGGATACCAGCAATTATAATTGTGATGCAGCAGGCACCATGAGGTGGTTTCGGGAAACAGAGAGTGGTAACACTACCTGAAATGTGGTTTGTAGAGACACTGTTGAGTGAGCAGAGTAGTGATACAAATATGTATGATAGAAACTACTATGGGGTCATCTTAGATCTTTGAACATGCCATAGGCAAGTGAATATGGAACATCCTTATCATACCTAGCACTTGGTAAGGGCCAAGGTGTATGAACAGTGAGGGTGTGTGTTGGTCAATATGTTTTTTGGTGATCCAATTACTTGGAGTATGAAACGCTGAACAAAACAAGTCTTGCCCTTGAGGCAGACAAAGGTAGTCACAGTTAGAATAATCTTGTTATTATGATCTGTCTGTTTGACCCCCTGTCAGTCCAGTATAAGTTTTTTTGAACTTTGTTAAATCAGGGAAGTACAGTTTGAGCTCCATCAGCTAAGTCCGCTAGGCCTACAAATACCAAGAGTATTGTGAGTGAAAAGGGAGCGCCTTCAATGAAAGCTCAGGTAATCAAAGAGTCCTCCCTGCTACTCCCCAAACTAAAAGATGGGCTTGCAACTGATGAGCCATCGTAGCCTTGCGGATCCTTGAAAAGCCTTCTTCGAGGTTGGCTGATTGCATTTGTCCCTCACTCCAAGGACACTTGTATTGATTAACTTGGTCTGATGGCAGTTTGAGTGGGCTTTCCACTATCCTTGGAGTTGGAAGAAAGCGTCCTGAGTGGCTCTAAATGGCCATCATTTGATGGGTGTTGACAGAACATTTGCATTTTACTCCCGAAGGAGGACTGTTTATTTACATTTGAGCTGAACCCTCCCGCTTGCTCGGTGATAGATGCACTGTATTGAGCTGATGGATGCCTGCTCATCCTAACTGTGTTTATTCACAAGCAAGCTCTGTTGATTTTAACTGGGCGTTGTAAGAATCTGTAGAGCTTTCAAACTTTGCCGAGTCACTGTATCCTGTGCCTGCCCTGGAGGAGCATTTGTCTGGTGCATTGGTTCTCAATCTTCCTAATGCCACGACCCTTTAATACAGTTCCTCATGTTGTGGTGATCCCTAACCCTAACATTTATCCATTTTACAGATGGAGAACACTGATGCAGAGAGTCTTAGGTGACCCCCGTGAAAGGGTTGTTCGAACCCCAAAGGGGTCCCGACCCACAGGTTGAGAATCACTGTCTTCTTAAATTTTGAAATGGCTATTGAATTTCAGTCCTTTTTTAAACAGGCCATTTGGGCAGTTCAGTTGCTCAATCATTGAAAAAAAAAAGAAAACGAAGAGAGCATGTAACTCACCAGATCCTTTTTCCTAACAAAAAGTAGCATTCTAGGGGGTATCCAATTAAGCAGTGATCAATTATTAAATTCAACGGTTTAGATACAAAATAAATCTGCCATTTCTACCAATTCCCCTTTCCAGCTGCAGACCTTGGCATGTCTTTGCTCATGGCCCGCTATCCACTGGCAGCATCATGTTGTGGAGGTCTGTAGGATGCAGTGGGAGAGGGGAGGCAAGTCATTCTAGTCTGCCATTGGAGGATTTGTCTAGATCCAATTGAGTAGCCATTATACTGAAGTTAGTTGCACTGAAAACCTGTTATGGTCCATGGGATCCAACAACAACCATCCATGAAGCTGCCTTGGTCCATCAAGGGCAGTATCGTCTATTCAGACTAGCAGCAGCTGCCCAGGGAGTTGGGTAGAGATATTTCATATCACCTCCTATCTGATGTTCTAACCAGAGGTGGGATTCCGCCAGTTTGTGCCAGTTCAGCAGTACCAGTAGCTAATCGGCTGGAATCCCACCACCCCAGGTCAGATTGGGCTTCACGCCTCTGGGCCAGCAGCATGGCCTTGGGGGAGCCCACCCAGGCAGCCTAGCTGGAGCCCACCCAGGCCTCCTGGCCACTGCTAATGCTGGAGAAAGGGCCCACTCGGGCCGCACAGCTGGTCCCCAGGTGCGTGGCCTGCTCCAAGGTGAAAGAAGCCCGGCCTGCAGCCACTGCCTTCCCTTGCCTCCCCCTGCCCAACAATCTTGATCCTCTTTGAGCTGATATTACAAATGCCTTAACAGTCCAGGTGCTCAGAAGCAACAGCCGCAGAAGGCCATTGCTTTCAAATCCTGCATGTGAGCTCCCAAAGGCACCTGGTGGGCCACTGCGAGTAGCAGAGAGCTGGACTAGATGGACTCTGGTCTGATCCAGCAGGCTCGTTCTTATGTTCTTATGTTCTTATGAGGTTGCAATAGCCAGGTAAGTGGGCAGGAAGGCACTCGAAAGGGGTGCAGGGGGGGGGGGCAAATTGGTGGCTGAAGTTTTAGAATCCCACCACTGGTTCTAACTGAAGATGCCAAGCAGATTTTCTACCACTGAGACATGATCCCTATATAACCAACTTAAGCCTCATTAGTTGCAACGCTATTTAGGCACGACTGTTCTTCTTTTTAGTGAGTCTGTAAGATTGATTCCAGTCAAGGAGGAAATGGATACCAGGAAGTCACTTGCAAACACTATGGAGTCCATGGCTCTGTTATGGGATCACTGTTCTCTCTCTGTGTGTCTGCTGTCAAGTCACAGATGATTTACGATGAGCCCATTGGGTCTGCAAGGCAACAGGCAGAGGCAATTTGCCATTGTCTGTCTGCCTGGGCTAAGAGAGTTCTGAGGTAATTATTAACGGCCCAAAGTCGTCCAGTAGGATTCATGCGGAGGAGAGGAGAATCCGGTTCTCCAGATTAAAGTCTTGTCACTGTGAGTTAACTACACAGTGCTGGCTCTTATCACTGCTATAGGTTGCTGGTATTATGGTGTATATTTATGAACATGTCTGCCCCATTTATGGAGGCTTAATGTGTGTAAATGGTCAGCGTAATCTGTTTTTAGCACGATGGTAAACATGACATCAACCTCTATTAAAGGGACAAGGTATCTTTTCCCCCCTCCAGGCTGTTCACATCCCTGCTTATGGGTATAATAACGTAACAACCCCCAATACAAAACAGTTCAGAACTTTATTGGAATGAGACAATGCCTGGGCACTGCTAGGCCATAAGCAGCCATCTAACCTGCAGCCAATATAAGAAGTGAAAAGTGAAACTAAATTCAAGGCTCCCCCCCCCCCCCGGAATCATGTTAAAATAACTATATGATACAAGGGAATATTGCAAAATTCACAGTTCATCAGTGTATAATAACAGATTCCTGAATGTTTTTCATAATATAGCAAATATCAGTTTTCGCTGAGGTAGTCTGATAACGAAATTAACCCCCTTTGTCCCTGTATCAGTTACCAACTAGGGGCATTTCCCCACTCACCACGATCCCCACTCTTGTGCCGTGTCTGGGTGTCCCCATGTCATTTCTGGTGGGCACCCGGGTGTCCCCATGACCCCGCGCTCTGCTCGGGGTCATCAAAAGGCGCCATTTACAAGAGCACCAGGGATGCCACGCGCTGAGGGGGCGCGAGAGCGGCAGCATTGGGGCGGCTGCGTTGTCGCCGCCCCTGTAGTGGGGAGTGCCGGGGGAACCCGCGCTACTTGAGGAGAGTAGCTCGGGGCTTACGGTAAGTGGGGAAAGGCTCTCAGTTTGAGGCTTTCTGTGACTGCTGAAAACAGGGGTGGTCTGAGCTTGGTTCTTCTGCTGTCAGATGGCACCCGAAGCCTTCTGTGTGCAAACTGTGAATTCATCTGTTCAGCCAAGAAACCTCCCTAGATTATTCATTTGTTTTAAATGCATACATTAAAGCAAAATGAGGCTCTTGCTTCATATTGTCAACTCAATTTTTCAATCAATTTAAATGGAAGCAGAACAGAGTTTGGTGCCACCTTCTGGTTTGCTAGTTGTTTACAGGGACCTGTGGGAAGCATTAAGTAGCTGTATAGGACTCTCAGAACGAAAGAGAGAGAAGTGAAGCAACCCCCCCTTCCCCCACCACCCACAAATTGACCACCAGTTGCGTAAAAAAAGAGCCGTATATTCTTTCTCAGGGTCAGATGTCAGAGTAAAACATTAATGAAAAGTAACTATGTATTACTTAGGTTGATGGTGGGGATGCGAGTCTCCAGGTGCAGACGGAGAAAAATCAGGAGCAAAGACAGAAGGGGCCCATATGCAAGTGGGCTGGGTGCACAGATCCAACACACACACACACACACACACACACACACACACACACACACACACACACACACACACACACACACACACACACACACACACAAATATGAGTGACCAAATATTTATAACCCAAAATGGATCCTGAGATGGCATGAGGTAAACTGGCAGGAAAACCAGAGACAAATAATTGATTGCTTTTCTGAGGTTCAAACAAAGAGATAGGAGAGTCTTGATGTATTGTCTGAACCTAGGGAAACACCTGGACTATTCTTTTCAATACTGACTGATTGCTGGAATGGGTCCAGATAGGGTAAGCTGATTGAATCACCCTAGGGTGACACCATGGGGAATAGCTAGCCCTATTGGCCAGGCAGGAGAAAAATTCAGCAGCCAATCTTCTTCACCCTGCCCAAACTCCACACACGCGATTGATCACAAAACTCTCAGACGGCCATAAGTTTTGTGGGGAGCAGTATCTTGCTTTAATGCCAGTCTTGGTCTCCGGTGCCTCTGTGGTGGAAGGAGGGGTCCAAGTGCTTACAATCCTATCTAGCACATAACAGATAATGCTTACAAACTGTTGGAAGCCAGCTGGGTGACCTTAGGCTAGTCACAGTTCTTTCAGAACTCTCTCAGTCTCAGGTGTCTGTTGTGAGGAGGGGAGGGTGATTGTAAGCTGCTTTGGAGACTCCCTAAAGATAGAGAGAAGTGGAGTATAAAAGCCATCTCTTCTTCTCTTCTTCAAAGGGTCAACTTCCTTGAGTGGACAGCTCCTGTCAGAACTGTTATACCACTAAGGTGCCTTGACTGGGACCAATTTTTGGTGAAACAAAAAAGAAAAACTTGTTTCCCACCCCCCACCACTAAATGTGCAGGTGATTATAAAACAATGTGATGACTACTTGTCGTCCCCCCCCTCCCCACTGCCGCTGGATCATTTTGCGCACTGAAAATAGAAGTACCATTTAAGAGTCAGCATTCTCAGAAGGAAACATAGAGTTCTGGTGGAAGCACAGAGCTCTGACTAAGATGTTGTCTCAAGGAGTAACTCACATGAAGCAGGTTGTGTTTTATACCACTAGGTACAGGCAGAGCCTCCGAGGTGCACATCTTCCATGTTGGAACTATTGCAAGAACCTTCAAATAAATCTTTGTCCAGGATTTCAAAACTTTGTATCTTTGAATATGTTGCTTTGCTGAGAACTATTTGACCTAACAGTTCCTTCTATTTTACATCACTTAAAAACAATTAAGACCTCTGATACTTTCTGTAAGAAACTTTAATTTGAATTCTTCACAGTAATCATCCAAAATATAGCTACTGGAGATAAAGGGCCTGGAGATAAATGTCCCTTCCGCACATGCAGAATAATGCACTTTCAATCCACTTTCAATGCACTTTGAAGCTGGATTTTACAGCGTGGAATAGCAAAATCCACTTTCAAACAACTGTGAAAGTGGATTGAATATGCATTATTCTGCATGTGCGGAAGAGGCCTAATTAGAGAGGCTTAATGTGTTGAAATGGGCAGCTGAAGCTTTTCATGATATGACATGGAGGTAAATTACATCACCTGGCACATGGCATGCATTAAGCCTCTATTAAAGGGACAGGACACAATACAACAACCTTTATTAGGCATATTAAAATAGGCTCCAGAGCATTACAGAAATTTCTGAAGTACAAATCAAAAGTACATTCAAAACACAGACAGATAAACTGTATCTAGCATTGAACGTTACTTAGAAAATTCTGTCACTTGTAAAAGAAATTTTGCTACTTTTTCCAAGAGCACGGCCTCTGTGTTATTTAACAAAAGCTCCACAACAGAGTTGTCAGAGTCTCTTTCAGATTTGTCTAAGACCCGTCCAGGAGAGAAATTCCTAATACCCACATATCTCGGACAGTCAAGTATAATGTGAGCAAGAGTCTCCACTTGGTTTTTACAGTGTGGACAGACCCGATCCTGGAGAGGGATAGATAGGTAGCAACCCTTCGTAATGGCCGATGGAAAAGTACTGCATCTGCCCCTTGTAATAATCCATCTCTGTTGGGGTTCAGTTAATAGTTCAAGATATTTGGCTGTGTGCCCCTGTTCTGGTACTATTCCAACAGAAAGGGGTGAGCATGATTTATTTGCTTGGCCGAACAAGATATGGTATTCCTGTTCTAGAAGTCTGCTTTTTAAGGTTTGGGGACAGGACACTTTTTTCTTCAATCAGTTGGCAATCCTAAACAAACAAACAAAACAGAATTGCCAAAATACCTTCCTGTGTGCAACTGTCAAAGTGAAACACTATGCGTGACTACTGAGGAGGCCCCACTGATTCCAATAGGATGTGAATCTGCAGCATTAAAGGTACAGGGTGCATCAGGGGCATACCTAGGCAAACTGGCGCCCGGGGACAAAACCTGAGTTTGGTGCCTCCCCCGCCCGGCGTATGGGCAGCCACCCTCCCCCACCATGACCAAACAATGATTTTTTTGTACCAGCTCACAAAACACCTCCCACTCCCATCAAAACATAAATGGCTCTCTCCCCACCAACTCTTTTCCTAATTTCCTACTCACAACAACCCTATGAGGTAGGTTGTTAGCCTGAGAAACAACTCCAAGCCAGTGCAAGTGGGTATTAAGCAAGTAAATCTTTCACAAATCACCCCCAGCAAAACATTTACCAAACAAATGTCAGCATCATCTCTCACAAAACACCTCCAGTGGAATCCACCCCCAAACACCATCACTTTCAATGGTGTTTAAACTAGGGAGTTCAGATTCTTCTTTTAAATCTACCTTAAAGGGAGAATCTGGGGTCCCCGGTTAAAACAAAATTGAAAGTGATGCTGTTTGGGGGTGGATTCTCCCCCACCCTGAAACAGCATCACTTTTGAGGGTTGGAGATTCAGATGAAACAAATAGCAGATTCGGCTGGAATCTGGGCAAATTTGGGCACATTCGGACAAAAATTGTCCGATTATGTCCTGCTCAAATATGAACAAATGCGAATGCAAGCTATTTGGGTTTTTTGGGGTATTTTTGGTGTTTTTTGGCATGCAGGGAGCACATTTTTAAAGTTAGCTGCACCATGATTTCAGGGCATCATCCAGAGACTGCCCTGATGATACCACCCGAGTTTGGTGATGTTTGGTTCAGGGGAAGCAAAGTTATGGACGCCCAAATGGAATGCCCCCATCCCCATTGTTTTCAATGGGAGCTAACCTGAGATGGGGGCTACCCATTTGAGGGATCATAACTTTGGTCCCCCTGAACATAACTTCACCAAACTTGGGTGCCATCATAAGAATAGTTAACAGATGATACCCTGAAATTTTAATGTCACTAGCTTTAAAAATACATCCCTTCCAGGCACCCCAAGAAATTTGCCCAAGATTCTTTGTTTTGCAGTGACTTTGCTTCATTGTAGCTAATGAGGAATTTCTGAGGCAGGCTGCACATTTTTGAAGATAGAGGTGCCAGACTTTCAAGGTGGCTCCAAGAGGCCTTGAGTAATAGCACCCAAGCTTGGTGAGCTTTGCTTCTGGAGTGGGGGGGGGGGAGTTGAGAAAGTTCTGAGAGAACTCAGTCCACAGGCTTTCATGTGCAGGAGCGGGGAAACAAAATAAGTCTTTTGGGGGCCCATAAAATTGAACCCCCAGAAGCAAAGGCCTCCAAACCTGGATGCTATTACCAGGAGGTCCTTCTGGAGCCACCCTGAAAGTCTGGTGCCTCTATCTTCAAAAATGTGCAGCCTGCCTACACACTCAGAAATTCCCCATTGGCTACAATGGAGCAAAGTCACTACAAAACAAAGAATCTTGGGCAAATTTCTTGGGGTGCCTGGAAGGGGTGTATTTTTAAAGCTAGTGACACCAAATTTTCAGGGTATCATCTGTTAACTATTCTTATGATGGCACCCAAGTTTGGTGAAGTTATGTTCAGGGGGACCAAAGTTATGGTCCCTCAAATGGGTAGCCTCCATCTCAGGTTAGCTCCCATTGAAAACAATGGGGATGGGGCACCCCCTTTGGGGGTCCATAACTTTGCTCCCCCTTAACCAAACATTTCCAAATTTGGGTGGTATCATCAGGGCAGTCTCTGGATGGTACCCTGAAATTTTGGTGTCGCTAGCCTTAAAAATACGCCCCCTGCAGGCTGGAACGTGAAAAAACACTTTAAAATTTAAAAACACACAAACGACCCTGAAATGTTGGCGCCCCCCCAAGTGACCAAATGGGGGACGCCCGGGGACATAAGGTACCCCCTGTCCCTAGGCAGGAACGCCACTGGGGTGCATATTACCCTTTGCAGCAGGTGACCACCAGGGCCTTGTTTTTACTGTAAAATTGTGTATTGAACGTCATGGCCACTAGATGTCTCTGTTGGCTAGCTGAATTCATTCTCAAGCACTGAAAAGTTTGTTTTAAAATTTAAAACATTAATCACTAGTCTCTGTTTTCCCTTTCGATTTTTTTTGGGGGGAGGGGGCATATGCCTTCCCCAATTCAATCAACTTTAAGCTGTAGCACAAAATACATTTTTGCTTAAAACAAATGCAATTAGAAGCTGTCCGTACACATAGATGTGATTCCCCCCAAGTATTTTAATTGGAAACTGTGGTCCCTGCTGAAAAGTCTCACTGGTAGCAAAATTAAAACATGAAATTATGGTTCCTGTGAATAATGCTGAGAATAACTAGATATTTTATTTATTTTACAAAATTACAAGTTACGTAGGCACACGAAAGGTGATTCTAGGGTGAACAAATCCACCTGGAAGGTGATGATGAATGCTCAAGGCCGATTTTCAGTCACCTACAGGGACTGTGCCATGTTTGCCTTCCCCCTGAGGACAAGATAGACTTCATGTGTCAAAAGTTTAAGCTGATAAGGCCCTTGGAAGAGAAGATTCTGAGCCTGCAGGAAAGGATTACAGCCCTTCAAGAGATCCATGAAGGGAAAGATTTTATTTATTTGCTTCGTTTATTTTATTTATTATTTATCCCCCCCCCCCATTACCAAAGTCCTTGGATGGAGTACAATCATAAAAACACCATAAAATTACTGTCATATAAAACCATCCTAAAGTCTCCTTAAAACCATCCTCATCCTTAAAAACCGTCTCCTTAAAAACCACTTTAACCCACCCTCCTCAAAAAATGTGTACAATTCAGCCCACATAAAGCCCACTCCAACACATTTCAGAGTTTCGGCTGGGGTTGAATCCAGAAAGCTGATACAGAAGAGAAAAGGTACCCAAAGTAAAAGAGTATGTAAAAGTGGGCACCTCCCCCCCCCCCAAAAAAAAAGGCAATAGGCATAGCTGTCTGATCAGCTGCATTTGAGTAGTGTAGATCTGGCCCAAGGCTGATGTGCATGTGCAAAATCACCCTCTGGGATCCTGGCCGATCACTGCAGATGTTGGATGTTGCTTTAAGACTGGATGGAGAATGTGGACAGACAAATGGAAGGGTTTTTCAAAGAGATGGAAAAAGTGCAGAGAAGGGCAATGAGGATGATTGAGGGATTGGAGCCCCTTCCTTATGAGGAGAGGCTGCAGCGTTTGGGACTCTTTAGTTTGGAGAGGAGACGTCTGAGGGGGGATATGATTGAAGTCTATACAATTATGCATGGGGTAGAAAATGTCGACAGAGAGAAATTTTTCTCTCTTTCTCACAATACTAGAACCAGGGGGCATTCATTGAAAATGCTGGGGGGAAGAATTAGGACTAATTTCTTCACGCAACATGTGATTGGTGTTTGAAATATGCTGCCAGAGGAGGTGATGAGGGCCACTAACCTGGATAGCTTTAAAAGGGGCTTGGACAGATTTATGGAGGAGAAATCGATCTATGGCTACCAACCTTGATCCTCCTGGACACCTCTCTGTCTGGGATATTGCTCCACAACACATTGTTCTTCTACCAGAGCTAAGTCCGGGTTGCTCAGTTCTGTACATCAGACCATTCTGCTCCAAGATCAGGTGACTATAACCCTTACTCCCCAATTCCCTCATCTATTCCAGACCTATCCCCTCACAACTGCTTGTATCCTAGGACTGTGTGTGTGTTTTGCTGGTTTGATTTTTATTGTCTGCTCATGTACCCCCATTATCCCTAAATAAAAATGGTTGAACTTTATTTGCTCTCCTGCGAGTTTCTTGCCAAAAGATGTCACACCCACCCTGTGTTTTTCAGGGAATCTCTGGCATACATGGGCAATCAAGGTCTCGAGTTTTCTGACCTCTAGTTAAGCCAAGAGTCTTCTCTTGGTAATTCCTCACTCTAAAAGAGAGAGATTCCCACCATTTTGGGTAACACACCTGTCTAGGAGTGGAGAAACAAACCTGGCTCACCAGATTAGAATCTGCCACTGAACTGGAAGAGCAGAGAAATAAATCTGGTATACCAGATTAGAGTCTACCATTCACGTGGAGAAGTGGGGAATCAAACCCGGTTCTTGATTAGAGTCTGCTGCTCATATGGAGGAATAGGGAAACAAATTTGATTCACCAGATTAGAGAAGTCCACCACTGTTAACTACTAAGCAATGCTGGCTATCTGGATGGATTCAACACAGATTGTCTTGTATATCCAGTTGTTTGCATGTTACATGGGAAAACTAAATATAAAACCCTTGGAATTATGCTGCAATGTGCAATCAGTTATTTTTGTATGCAAACGAAAAAGACGGCTTTAGGTTTGATCATCTTTGATTGCTGATGAAGGAAGTTTCTGCATCAAGATTACATTCCATTGAGAAAACTCAGGTGGGTTTGACACTGAGGTCTGGTTCTTGGACTAAGGTCATCCAGGTGGCTTTCGAGGCAGGCTGACATGGAAACCCTCAGCAAAACGGGAGGGAGGAGAAAAGCTGGACTGAAATTAATGTATGTAAATGGCCTTGGATTTCTCCAGCTAGTAATCACTGAGAGGCCCTTTTGTACATCATTCTGCCTTCTCAGCTGCAGCTGCCTAGATTCTAGATTCTTGGCATCAGAGGGGCTTTCCCCACTACAGAAGGGAGCTAAGGTCGACTCGGTTCCCTTCAGTGGAAGGCGATTCCAGGTTGTCCCCACAGCAACTGAGTTGGCCCCCTGGAACCGAGCTAAGTGGGCAGGATCATCTTGGTGCCTGTTTCGCTCCTCGATTGTGATTGGAGCTTGTGCTATGGCGGGAAACGGGAGTGTTCTTTTTTTTTAACAGTTTTTACAGTTTACAGTGTACAGTTACATGCGCTTTCTGCCCGCCACGACTCTCCCGTTCTGCGCATGTCACAAAAGCGGCTCGTGATTGGTTGAACAGATGAGGTGTCATTTCGATGCTTCCCCACTTCGAAGCTATGAAGTGGTATCGACCTTGTTCCGGCAGAAAAATGTAGTTCATAACTGCGACAAGGATGTCGCAGTTCGGGGGGGGGGGGGGGGGGGAACTGAGACAAAACAATGTTGAGCTCGGTGGCAGTGGGGATTAACTGAGGCGAACCTAGGTAGAAACCAGTTCAACTCTGTCAGAGGGGAAAGCCCCAGAGTGGGGACTGAAAGAGAATCTGCACATGCCCAGAGACATGCAACTTTGTTAAGCACATACCTCTGTGAACCAGTGTTAAGATATGAATATTCCAGTCCAGAAGATGAAAGAAAGAGAGAATGGACTGAGTGCTGGGGAGTCAAACAAAATTCAGAGCTCCTTCCTCTCTTCTTTGTTATAGGGGTGACTCCAAGATCTCACTGCAGCTCCAGTGCTTAATGCAGGCCATTCAGAAGTGATTACCGCAAGCAAACGGAGTGAGCGAGGTACAGATAGACGGCATCCACATTTTAATGTAGGTTCTGAAAAGGTGGTGCTGGGACTCATTAACGTGGGCTCATGCAAGTCTAGTGTTATTAATTGGCTGTGTATCTAGCCATGACTTTGACAGCCCCTATTCTGTTTTTTTGCAGTCCCAGGAAAAGAAAAGAAGGCTTGTTGGTGCCTTGGTGCTTTTGAAGTCGTTCCTGAAGGCTGTCTCTGGAAATGCTTTTTGATTTGCAGCCATTAATCAGTGATCACCACTCCACACCATACAAAGCTTGCTCTGTTCAGGGTGCCAGTCCATTGCTGGCAATCTTGGGAGATTTCCAGAGGTGGAGTCAAGAAGAAGAAGAGTTTGGATTTATATCCCCCCTTTCTCTCCTGCAGGAGACTCAAAGGGGTTTACAATCTCCTTGCCCTTCCCCCCTCACAACAAACACCCTGTGAGGTAGGTGGGGCTGAGAGAGCTCAGAAGAACTGTGACTAGCCCAAGGCCACCCAGCTGGCATGTGTGGGAGTGCACAGGCTAATCTGAATTCCCCAGATAAGCCTCCACAACTCAAGCAGCAGAGCTGGGAATCAAACCCGGTTCCTCCAGATCAGAGTGCATCTGCTCTTAGCCACTGCTCTTAGCCACTACGCTACTGCTGCTCAAGGAAAGCAGCATTGCCAGAACGCCCAGAAGTGATGTCACACCCACCCTGTGATTCTCAGGGAATCCCACAAATCTCTAGGACATCATAAGAACTGAGTCAGTTCCTAGAGTCCCATAGTCACTTCTGATGTCCTTTCTGGGGCTTTGCCAGAAAATGACATTATAGTATTGGCAATGCCATTTTCTCTCCTTTTTTGCTCTCTGCCAGTGCATTGCTTGGTGGCAGGCACTTGGGTGAGGGGGATGGTGTGTTGCTGCCTGGCTGCTGGTAATCCTATTACTTGCTGATTTCTGCACATCAAAGGAAGGGGCAAAGTGACTCACTTTGCATGCAGATGGTCACAGGTTTAACCCCGGGCATCTCCAATTAAAAGGGCCAGGAAGCAGGTGATGTGAAAGACCTCTACTTGATACCCTTGAGATTTCCTGTCAGTCAAAGTAGACAGGACTGTCCTAGACAGATGAGCAATCTGACTTAGTACAGGGTGGCTTCACATGTGCACATTGAGACACTGCAAATCCCTTGATGGTGGTGGAAAATGTCATCAAGACACAACTGACTTATGCAGACCCTGTAGGGCAGTGATGGTGAACCTTTTCGAGACCGAGTGCCCAAATTGCAACCCAAAACCCACTTATTTATCGCAAAGTGCCAACATGGCAATTTAACCTGAATACTGAGGTTTTAGTTTAGAAAAACAGTTGGCTCCGAGGCGTTTGTTACTCGGGAGTAAGCTTGGTTGCAACTCTTCCAATGGGTGAATCACGACCCTAGGAGGCTTTACTCAGAAGCAAGCCCCATTGCCAGTAACCGAGCTTACTCCCAGGTAAAGGATAGCTCTTTAGTTCTTCCTTTGAAAATCAGTGGGATTGAACAGCACTTAACAGGGTTACCTACACTGCTTCCCCAAAACTAGGTCTTAGGTTTAATGCTAATAATCGAGCCCAGCGGCCCAGACCAGCCTAGATGTGGGGGAGGGGGCACTGTTTGTACGTGCCCACAGAGAGGGCTCTGAGTGCCACCTCTGGCACCCATGCCATAGGTTCGCCACCACTGCTGTAGGGTTTCCAAGGCAAGAGATGAATGGATGAGCTTTGTCATTGCCTGCTTCTGCATAGAAACTCTGGGCTTCCTTGCTGATCTCCCATCCAAGTACTAACCAGGGCTGACCTTAGCTTAGTTTCTGAGATCTGAGGAAATCAGGCTAGGCTGGGCCATCCAGGGCAGGGGGCTGTTCACTAGGGGACATCTGATTGGCTTGCCTGACAGACAATCACATGGGTGGATCCAAAGTGGCAAGTAGCCTCTGGGACTAATACAGGCAAAACACAGTTTGCCTTGGATAGAAAATATGAACTCATTTTAACAGCTGAAAATAGGAGGAGCTGGGGGGGGGGGGAAGAAGCTCAGGGCTCTAACCAGGTGTTGTCTCACATGGCGACTGGCAGTCCATGGGACAATTCCTGCAGAGTTGGGAGATCACAGTGACAAAGATTATTTTGCAACTATTGTAGCAAAGTAAAGGAAGCAGTCCCTGGGCACCTGGGCAGTGAAAGGAACATGGATGACCTTTCATCATCTCTAAAACCCCGCACTCACGTTAATGAATGACACATGCAGCCATCAAATCTTCAGAGATGCCATTTCCCCAAAGGCAAGACCCTTCCCAAACACCTTGTTGGTTGGGTAACTTTGCTGTCCAAATCCAAATCCAAAACCTTTATTAGGCATAAAACCGGTGTGTGTCAACTTTGCTGTCCATCAACTGTTAACTGAGTGTTGGCACTGTGATCTTTGATGACAGCTCTGGGGAAGGGGCTCTGCCAGTCCATCAAAGGGACCAGAGCAAGCTAAGTTGGCCTTTCCTCCTGCTGACTCTGATAATCCTACCTGGCGGGACAGCATATTGGTGGGTCATAGTATACACTGCTTTGGTTTGGCTGATCACTAGTTTTTCCAGTGAGGATCCTCTGATACTTTAACTATATTCCACTTCAAGGGAGAAAAGGTGCAGTCTTCAGATTCAGCAAGAGGATCCTCAGCCTATGTTGAGATTTTGCTACTTTTGAAAAGTAGACAAGGCCTCTTTCACATACAGAAAACAGGGAATCAAATTAGCTTTATTTGTTTATTGATATCTTGCTGTTCTCCCATAGATCCATGGCAGTTTATAAAAGTAAAAGTCAGGCATACAGATAAAACCATTCTGCCTATAAATAAGTATAACTAACCAAGACTCCTGAACTCAAACAATCTTCTTGTGAACCATCATTGTACACCTAAACTCAGAATGTGATCTCAAGAAAGAAATAACAACATGGTCTTGTATTTATGCTTTCCCCATATGCCTGCAGTTGGGTTTCCCTTGACCTACCCACATGTTTTGTTTACAGGGCTAAAGCCAGCCCTGTTGCTGCTCCATCCATGATTTAAATTGTCTGCAAATACACAGACACAAAAGCCAAACTTTCCTTCACTTAAGCCTTCAACCCCTTCGCAAACATCTTCTGGCCCTTCACCTTTTCAGTCAAAGCAAACCCATGCCTTTGATAGGGACTTCACCCACTAGGAGATTCACAATCTTTTCAGTCCCAGGTTCCTCTGCTCAGCAATGGCTTCTGACCCACAACATTCTAAGTCACAGTGCTTGAGAGATCCACAATCAGATTCCCAGGCTGTATTTCTAAAGAAGAATATTAAAAGTACCTGTATGAAATGCTATGAGCATGGAATGAACTGGAGGGGGGGTTTCAGCTTTTGAAATCGTCTCTGTTTCCTTCTGTAGGGTGCCCTTCAGCATTGACTAAATGCTGGGCTGGCTAAAATTGAGAAGGCAACAGAAAGCAAAGGGTTAATTCCCTGTCTCCATGTTGTGGCCCGGAATTGGTTCTTCTGGTCTCCAACTGGTTTTTAACATTTGGAAATAGGAGAAATAGGAGAACCAATCGCAGCTCCACCTCAACATTATCTAATGTGGACTTGAATTACAGGAGTTTTAGTCTAACCTATTTCCTGACATGCTGGTTTTCTAAGTGGAAGGAATCTTCTTCTCTTTTTTTGGCAGAGAAGAGCAAGCATTGAATCCTTTGAGCCTCACCTGCAGTCTGGAACAGTTCCCGGAGTTCTGGTTTGTCATGCAGATTTCCCCATTCCCAACCTGCTGTATTGCACTAGCTAAGTACAACACAGGGACGAAGGATTTTCTTCTTTGCACACTCTTCTCCTGTAAATGTTTCTTGACTTGCCTCTTTATCTTTCCCCAGAGATCCATAACTGTTAAATGTATTGCTTTCCTCTCCTTTGTGTGTTGCAGTTCGATGCAAAAATCACGGCTTCGTTTGGTGTGCCGTGCACGCCGGTCCAACCTAGTGATATCGCTGTCCTTGGAGACTCACTGTGTCACTGCGCTGTTATCCAGCAGCCGAGCAAGTACCTATTAGCCTGGGCTGAGTCATGGATTCTTTGGAGAGCAATATGTATTTGCTTTGGTACATGTCGCCTACCCTTCTTGATCCTTGTTAGTGGAGCTTTGTTTTTTCTTTATTGCCATTGGAACAAAAAAAGAGAAAGAAAATTAAACCAACCCCCCCCCCCTTCTTTCATTCCTCCGGAACTTCCAGTCCCCCCCTGTCCTTTGACTGTGTCCATAGTGGTGATTCCTTCTGCCGATCTGACCTATGAGGAGGTGCAAAGGTGATGCATATTATACACAAGTAACTCTGATGTTAGGGGGGAAATGCTCTTATAGAGTTGTAGTTCTCAACCTTCCTAATGCCCTTTAATGTAGTTCCTCATGTTGTGGTGACCCCCAACCATAAAATTAGTATATATAAAATATATATAAAAAGTTTTCTGATGGTCTTAGGTAACCCCTGTGAAAGGGTCGTTCGACCCTCAAAGGGGTCCCGACCCCCAGGTTGAGAACCACTGTTATAGAGCAACCTAGCACCAAATACTGGTTGCCTGTTTGTTTCCAGGTTTAGTCCAAGTCACGAGGTGTGATCTATAAATTCCTACGTGACCTGGTGGGACACTTACAACTGCTCAAGCATCAGTCCAAAATGAGCCTTTTGAGAGATTTGAGATATTTGCAAGATGAGCTGTGACACATTCTCTTCTGATGGGCCCTTACTGCACGGGGCCAATAAATGCAGGTAAAAGATGGGTTACATGAACCTGTCCTTGCTCTGGCCCATTCACATGGCTGGATGTCCCCCAATGCTCAGTTTCTGAGGCATGCACAAACAACCCCCAGGGCCATGATACAGCCCTTTGTCCCTGCGTGGGTCTGCAGATGTGAGCCAGGAAAGGTCAAACTAGAGAACTGCACCGGCATAATGTGCCTCGCAGCGGTGGCCATTCGCTCAGCCATGGCTGTGAGGTGCATTAAAACAAAAGAATCATGAAAAAAATCACAATTCTTGAAACCCCCGGGGGGGGGGGGACTTGGGGTAAACTTGCTTTAGGAGTGGGATCCATGTGAACTGCCCCCTCAACCCAGGTTTTACCCCACCCTTAACCCGTGTTAATTGGCCCATGAGGAAAGGGCCTAAGAAGGTAAGAAACCGTGGCTGCCTATGCCCAGCTTTTTTTCAGTGGTGACCCCCTGTGCTCTGGAAAAGCCTGCTAGACCATGTAAGGAAGATGCCAACACTCCTGCTTCTAGAAAAAGATGTAGTACAGAGTTCTTTGGAAGAGCCTTTGAAGAAGTATAACTGGCTCTTTCTGCACAGACACTTTAAAACATTTTGAGGCAGTTTCCTCTGAGGAGTTCCACATAGTTTTTACTCCAAAATGTTTTATTTCCACCCTGAAGATGTCTTAATGCATCCTCGAGTAGCAATCTTTTTGCTGAAACATTTTCAAAATGCTTTGACTTGCTGCATGGTCTCTTTAAGACATTTCCCACACCTTTCTGCAGCCCCTGGATTTCCTCCTCGGCACCATTTTCTGACCTGGCTCCATTCTGTCTCGCCTGTTTATTTCCATCAGCTCTTTTTTAAAAATTTATTTTGGAGGGTGAAGTCTACAAAGCATTGCTTACGTCATGAGCTATGGAGAATGGCAGCATGAAGAACTGAAACACTGAAGCATCAAATCCATGAATAATTATTTTTTAAAAAACCAGGGGATTAACCCTTTTCTTTGTGTTGCTTTCTCAAGAACATTTTGCAAACGTTTTGCAAACGTTTTCAGTGGTTTGTGTGGAAAGGGCTGTTGTTTCCCCCTTGTGATCCATGTGGACTATTGGCACAGATCACTTGGGGATGGAAAGTGCTGTCTAATTGCAGTCAACCTATGGTGAACATGTGGGGTTTTCAAGGCAAGAAACGCTCAGAGGTGCCTCTGTGTAGTAACGCTGGACTTGCTTGGTGGTCTCCCTTCCGCATATTAATCATGTCTGACCCTGCTTAGCTTCCAAGGATCGAAATGATTGGCTTAGCCTGAACCATCCAGGTCAGCACTAGATCTCTATTATTTTTGTATATGATACAGAGACCTGAATTGGGAGAAAGGCAATCTTTTTTTAAAAAAACCACACACTACAGTTTGCACCATATAAGGGCTGATTCTCAGACGTGGCAGCTACAAAAGATTTCTACTATAATTCTTGTATAGATGCAGTCAAGTGTTGACAGTTCTTGAAATGAAATGATTGTGAAACTCTGGAGCAGCCTAGCAGCAGAGGCTTCTGATATAGTAAATAGAAGCCAGACCATGTCTAGGTAAGGTTGCCAACCTCCAGGTGAGGGTGGGAGATCTCCTGGAATCACAACTGATCTGCAGATTACAGGCATTGCTTATTAATTTATACACTGTTTATTAATTGTATACGTAAAACATTTAGTCCTACTCTCCTGGAAAAAACGGCTGCTTCGGAAGGTGGACTGCATGACATTATACCCTATCTAGGGCTTTCCCCTCCCTAAACTCCACTCTCCCAGGCTTTACCTCAAACTCCAGGCAGTGGCGTATCTGCCAGAGGAACATGTAGGGTCACATGTCCCCAGGCACCACTCCTTTGATCACATGAGGGGCACAAAATAGCCCTCCCCCCCCCACCCCTCTGGCAGAAGCTTTCCACACAAACCTTTTAAAATGTTTTGAGGCAGGAAATGAAACTTTTCTTCCATGGAGTTTTGCATTTTATTTATTTATTTATTTATTTATTTATTTGTTTGTTTGTTTGTTTATTTATTTGATTTAATATACCGCCCTATCCTCAAAGGGCGGTACCCCATTTACCCCAAAACATTTTATTTCCAGCCTCAAAATGTTTCAAGTGAATCCCTTTTTAAAATGATTCTCTGGCTGACATGTTTTGGAAACCTCTTTAGTTGCTGTGTGAGGTAGGCCCCTTCCGCATGGGCCAATAAACGCGAGCTAACCATGGTATAAAACCCATATTGGGGAGCGAGAACTTTGCATGGATCCCACTCCTAACGTTAGTCCACTCCACGTTTTCCCTACCAACCCGGGTTTTTCAAGAATCGCACTATCTGTGATTCTTTTGTTTTAATATGGATTGCAGCCACAGCTGAGCACTGCCCTGGGAAGCATGTTTCTTGGCCACGCTTCCCTTTTTTTTCATTCCCCGCCTCTCTGCTGTATAGCTACGGAGGGCACAAGGATGGCAACATGACTGTGGAGGTCCATGCCTGCCAGGCTTCATGGCTATGCAGCGGAGGGAGGCGAGTGGGAAAAAAGCACTTCCTTGTGAAGGCATGCACCCCAGCCAATGCACTCATTGACCATGGGATGCCTAGCCATATGAAAGGCCTGGGGCTATGATGGGTTTATTTATCCCACCTGCAACCTGCTTTACATTAGCTGTGTGGAAAGGACCCTACTGAGTATGTTTTCCCTGCTTCTTTGCTTCCCTGAACTTTTTCCTTGGCACTATTTTCTGAGCTCACTCAGTTCCCCCTCGCCTGTTTACTTGGAGCATTTTTCTGTTCTCTTATTTTGAGGGGCACTCTTCAAAGCATTGAGTATGCAAGGAGTATGGAATGCAATATGATGCTGTAAAGCATTGAAACACAGAACTAAAAAGAAGGGGAAAATCATATAACGGCGGCCAAAAATTGCTTTGAGGGGGGTGAGTGCAGACATCCGTCATTGTAAAAGCAGGGCACTGAAAACATTTTAGAACTGTTTTAGGGGATTTGTGCAAAAGGGGTCATTGACCTGTTCTTGATGCTGTTGTGCCTTATGAACCTTTTTTGGATTTTCTGGGCACCTGGTGACTTGGAGACCTGTCTCGGCTTCAGATGTTTCTAAGCCATGTGACTTGTACTTTCCATTCGCTGTACATAGAGAACGCTATGATATCCTTTCATTTAAGAACGCACATGTTCCAAAGGATGGTAGATGGGCCTTTTAAACCATAGAACTGACCTTCTATTTTCAGCTGTAGTTTGACAGAACCATTTGTTTATATTGAAAGATGATATCTGAATGATTCATGAAGCCCCCATAAAAATGTCTATGCATTCCATGTTGTCAAAACCCTCATTTTTCATTTGAATGGAGGCCAAGCTGGGAGTATACAAGACACAGGACTAAAACGCATGAAAAATACTTGGTTAATAATAAACCAATGTTTATACAAAGGTCTCTTTGTGGTAGGGGCACATTCTATTACAGCTGGCAGGCCTGAATAGATAAGACTTGGTATATTCCTATATACACATGTTCAGGAAATTATTTCAGTGGCACGTATCTGTGTCTTTTTTGGAACTGCTGTTGCCTTTTTTAAAAAAAGGACTGAATGAAGGTAGTGCAAGCCATAAAGCTTAACAGAGTCATCTGACTGGATGAGGCCAAGGTCCGTCCAGTTTAAGTTTTTGTTTCCATCAGTCGCTAACGAAGTTCCACAAGGCTATGATATTAAGTGCAATCCTCCATTGTTCATTCCTAGCATCTGCTACTCAGAGAAAAATCAGTGGGGTTCTCATGAAGTACAAGCAGAAGGTAGGGTTGCCAGCCCTTATGCAACCTCTGGAAGGCTAAGGGTGGGTAACACCCAAATGGCATCCCACAATGCCTCAACTTATGGCCCGATCGTGTGGGTGTGTGAAGTGACTCCTGGAGGAAGCACAGGTTTATGCGGGCAGATTTGCCTTCCTTGGGGCACTTACCTTTGTGGTGGGGCAAATACACCAGCAGGCAGCTACTGTAGCCTCTTGAGATGCCTGGCCATGGCACCCAGCGCTGCATCAGCATTCTTGTGCCACTTCCAGCTCCGTTGGTGCATTGGGGTGTGTGGCAGACTTGTTCCTGGGGACAGATCCAATGTTAGTTGGCTTCCACCCTGGGTTTACACCCAGTTGCGGGGTGGCCAGAGTCATGGATTCACATCACCCTTTGGGGTGGCATAAATCCATTAAGCCCTAGAGAAGGTTTTCTGGTGGATTTTTTTTGGTGGGGTCCACCCTCCCCATGACACCAGAAGGCCTTCTGGAAGAAGTGGGATGTTGCTGCAGTAGCTCTGTCCCTGGTTGCCCAGGGCCATGGATGGGGCTACCTAAGTTGAGTAACCAGAAGTAACATCTTCGTGTTTGTTTATTTATTAGATTTTGTAGACCGCCTCATCCCCAAAGGGCTCTAGGCGGTTCACAATATAATAAAAACCAATAAGTTACTTAAAGCATCTAAAAAAACATTTAAATTCAATATGCAGCATCAATTCCAATAATAACAGACTAACCATATTGGTGGCACCCGGTCCCAAGGCTGGCTTTAAGGCTGGGAGGGGCTGGCAGCACCCGAAGATGAAACCAGTGGGGGCACTGCCAGAGATGACAAAACCATGGCAGGGCCTCACAAGGGGTTGCAGGACTGTCTAGGAGTCACCTGAAACTCTGTGGTAAAACAAGAATTATTAGGGGGTCTGAAGACTAAGCTCGAGGCCAGAGAGAGGCTGACAGAACTGGGGATCTTCAGCCTGAAGGAGAAATTGAGGGGGAAATATGATTACTCATGTTATGTATTTGAAGGGCTGTCGTTCTGAGGCAGGTTAAGAGCTATGCCAGTTGGTAATGGATGATAACGCTCACAACAATGGGTTTAAATTTACATCTGGGCCTGATACCATCGGAGGGGGTCCGCCGATCCTCCCTTTGGGGCAGGATTTAATAACGGGTAGCTGGGCGCCACTTATAGCTATAATTATCAGGGTTACAGTTAGTTCTTCGCTGCTTTTATAGATTTTAATTGATTTACGATGTTTTTATGGTTGTATTTTATTGTATGCTGTACACCGCCCGGAGCCCTTCGGGGATGGGGCAGTATAAAAGCCTAAAATATAAATAAATAAAATAAATAAAAATAAATTACAGGTGGGAGGATTTCAATGGGATATTAGGAAATATGTGTGTGCATAAAAGAGAGAGATAAAAAACAAATATAAATACTGATAGATTATTGCACAGGGCTTTGCACTGGAAGGTCTTTAAGGTCCTTCCAATTTTTAAGTCCATGATTCCTTAAAAATCCACAATCTTGGGTAAACCCAAGAGCATCAGAAGCATCATTTCCACTGACATAGCCAGAAGTGATATCATGCTAGCAGACCAGGTGATTGGGAGCAACAGCCGCAGAAGGCCATTGTGTTCACATCCTACATGTGAGCTCCCAAAGGCACCTGGTGGGCCACTGCGAGTAGCAGAGAGCTGGACTAGATGGACTTTGGTCTGATCCAGCTGGCTTGTTCTTATGTTCTTATGTTCTTACTGTAACCTCTACCTCTATCTGTGGGTTCTGTGGGGCAGAACTTGGAAGGAGTTGCAAAGAACTAAATTTAAAACAAAATGGTTTACTTCCTTAACAGATAACACTTTTAACATTTAACATCAACAATTCACAGTCCTTTTAGGCTACATTTCAAGTCCTTATATTCACAGTCTACTGATAATCCCAAGTCAAATTCTTCTTTGCTGGTGGTTGGCTTATGAAGACTTCAGAGGCATGGTGAACCGGATCCAAGATGATGAAGGTCCCCAAAAGAACTCCCATCAACTACATACACAGCAAGCCCTGAAACAATAAATTCTAACATTTACAATACAGCAAAAATAAACAACTCCCTTCCCACTAGTTTCCAATAACTTTGCAGTTACCTTAAACAAGGTGTTAAGAGCTTGTAAAGAATTAAATCAAGGTCTCAGCCTGGTAGCCTGGCTTCCTCCAACTTCACCAGTTTTGGCAGCCTGCTGCTTTGAGTCTCCACCCCTTTCTGGGTCAACCCATTCTGAACATAGGGGTTACACTACCACGGAATTCCATTTTGCCTTTCTCATTTCCCACACTGGGGGTGGTCATGGAAGGGGATGAAGCTTGATGGCAGCCTGCCTAGTAGAGGTTGCTCATTTTCCTTCCCCAGCAATTTCTTTTGGACTACAGAGGTTTGGGGGATTTGCATGAACCAAAAAATCCAGATGGGGGTTGGAGTGAGGAGGCAAAAAAGTAGCCCTTTTACTGGCAAGAGGAGCTCCAATGTATAAGGAATGCCGTTTGATACCAGTAGAGGGTAATGGTGGGTAATCTCCTTATGATTTTGTCCAATGCCCACCAACACTCAGCTATTTGGCAGGTGGAAGCAGGCCAATCAATGACGTCACTTCCAGTATCATGTAGAAGCATGTCATTGCATTGGGAAAGGAATGTTCTATCACTCTTTCTTTCTTTCTTTCTTTCTTTCTTTCTTTCTTTCTTTCTTTCTTTCTTTCTTTCTTTCTTTCTTTCTTTCTTTCTTTCTTTCTTTCTTTCTTTCTTTCTTTCTTTCTTTCTTTCTTTCTTTCTTTCTTTCTCTCTCCTTTTTTTTCTCTTTCTTTCTTTCTTTCTTCTTTTCTTTCTTTCTTTCTTTCTTTCTTTCTTTCTTTCTTATTTATTTATTAAATTTATAAACCGCCCACCCCCGAAGGGCTCTGGGCGGTGTACACTGGGCCAAACATACAATGGCCAAAACAACATACACCAAAAAATCAGTTAAAACAAGTTAAAACAATATACAAAAATTCATAAAACTAGCAGCATCAATACAATATACACAACAGCAAGATTATAAAAGTGTGTGTGGCGCCTGATCCCAAGGCCGGGCGGGGGTAGCAGTGTCAGTCAGATATTATGTTAGACGTGCTGATGGTAAGATGGCACGTAGCATGGGGGCATCCTGGAGGGGGGGGGGTCCGCGGCCGGCCTCACCAAAAGCCCGGTGGAACAAAACCGTTTTACAGGCCCTAAGTGGAATTCCCTCCATAGTCCCTAGGAGGCCCGCAGACTCCTGGATGGAAGAGAGCTGCTCCATTTCAGCCAGGGTCCAGGGTCAGTGGAAAGCCCTGGGTCTGCAGTAGAGGCCAGCTCACATGATGGAGGCTTGTAAATAGGCCACTAGGTGCAATTGGCCTCTGCCGACCGCAGAGACCTACTTGGGACATATGGGGTGAGACGGTCACGAAGGTATGGAAACCATAGAGTTTTGGGACAAATGCTAGCGTATCCTCCTGGTGTGATGTGGGTGCTTCTGCATCATACTGGAAGTGATGTCATTACAAGATGCTGCAGATCACCACTCCCTGCAATGATAAGTTCCCACCTCCTAACATCTTTCTGGCAACCCTAGATGCCACTCAGGTTGTGTTGCTTTGCTTTGATCCTCCGACACCAGTTTTTTTATAGGTCCAAATGGACTGCAAGGGGAAGGGGTATGGAGGGAGGATTTACATCTATGAGCTCTTTCTGCTTGGATGTTTTCATTTGACTGTAAATACTAGCAGCCATTGATACACTAATATTCCATAAATATTCCATAAATTGATTCTTAAAAAGCCACCCAAACAGGTGGCCCTTACTACATCTTAAGGCAACAAATTCCATACGTTAATTATTAATTCTTTACAATACATATAGTCAATTAATATCATAAAGCTCTATCTAACAGAGTAGTCTTTGCCCGAGGTACACAGTTCTTTTAAATTCACTAAGGGAAAACTAACATCTAGAAATCTGCCTTGCAGTATTATGCATGAGCTACACATTTCCTTGTTTATTTAAACCAGCCTTGATATCTTAGGTAAACTTTTGCAGCTCATCTGTATATCTAATGCTAAGCCATGCCCTACGGCGTGGATCAAAAAATCTGCACAGTAGGGCCAGGGATAGAAAAGGAAGCTATTTGTGCAGACCTAGGACAGATTTTTTAAAATTAGAACAGGAGATGGGCAAAAGGAAAAAAAAATGTTAAAATGCCAACGTGTCACAAGATAATCTCCCAAGTATCCAAGAATTTCCCAGCCTAGAGAAGACAACCCTAAATTGGAGAGAAAACAGAAAGCTGTGGGAAGATGAAGATAGATAAGTGGGTATGAGAGACTGGAAAATATTGGGGGGGTATTGAGATATATGGTGAGGAGGATCAGAGCACCGAGGGTGGGGGGAGATTCCTGCCTGTGCACCCCAAGTGCTCCTTGCTTGTTTATCCTCTAAGAGCCAACTTCCTCATCTCAAGTTGTAAGAAACAGCAATTCCACATTTCAGAAATTCAGAAGAAAAATGTAAGATTAATGTATCATGTTTTCAAATCCCATTCCACCTTCAAGATGTTTGGGGTGGTAAACATGGGTTACCTTCCCTCATTTTAGCTGAACAACAGTCAAGTGATGTACTGTCGAAGACTTTCACGGCCGGATTCAACTGGTTCTGGTGGGGTTTCCGGGCTGTGTGGCCTTGGTCCGGTAGATCTTGTTCCTAACGTTTTGCCTGCATCTGTGGCTGGCATCTTCAGAGGTGTATCACAGAGGGAAGTCTGTTACACACTGTCTAGTCAAGTGAATTCATTTTGCTGAGAGACACTCTGCAAGATTTATGGCTAAGTGGGAGTTTGAGCCTAAGTCCGTGGTGGCGAACCTTTGGCACTCCAGGTGTTATGGACTACAATTCCCATCAGCCCCTACTAGCATGGTCAATTGGCCATGCTGGCAGGGGCTGATGGGAATTGTAGTCCATACCATCTGGAGTGCCAAAGGTTCGCCACCACTGGCCTAAGTCTTCATTTGTGTATAGGTTTAGGCCTGGAAACATGTCTTCAATGACAGTGACAATATACCTTTGAATACTGAAGCTAGTAATAACAGTCAGTTGGATAGGCTGGAACAATTGCAGACCCTGAGAAAGCCACATATGTATATATATTTTAAACATTTCCTATATGAATAAAACCTTGCTGCTGAATTGGCTGCTTTACAGCAATTGGGAAGACCTGAAATCTAACTTTGTGATAAATCTGTTCACTTGTGGCCATTGGATCAATTTTTAGAGAACAGGGTGGGTGTGGGTCACGGTGTGTGTGGGTTCATAGATTATTGAAGCGGTTCAGCCCTGGTGCAATCATAGTTTTTGGAAGTCCCCCCCCCCCACCCCGAAACCTGTGCTTAGCATTAGACAGTAGCATTGATTCATCAAGTCGAAACAAATAACCTAAAAGGCAAAGAGCTATTCAAGAGAAAGCAAACAAACATTTGTCCTCTTTGTCTTTGAGAGGCAGAGTGCCAGAAGGAAGTTGGGCCTTTTCTTTTTGCACGGAGCTCTGATCTTACAAGGAAGTAACAGTAAATTAATTAATAATCTTGCTGGTTACCAGGTTTCAAGGAACAGAAGGGGGAGAGAGCTGCGCTATGCTTCAGCGAAGCAGGAGTTCTTCATGAATTAACAATACTTTGGGACCTTCTGGGACGTTGGCGAAGCAAGAAAAAGCTATGGACGGCGCAAAAACGCTTGATGCTGTTCCGCAGGTAAAGAAGAAGCTTCTTTTTCACTTACCTGGCAAGCTGCAGTTTCGGAGGTCAGAGTGTCAGACTAGGATTTGAGAGACCAGGGTTCGAATGCTCACTCCGCCATGGGCAACTTGCTGGGAGACTTTTGGCTACTCAAACACTTTCCACCTAAATTACCTCACAGAATTGATAATATGGGAAAAGGGGGAATGTTGTAAGCCCGTTTGGTGAGAAAGGCAGGGTAGACTCGAAGTCAGTAAAGAACTGGACGAAAAGGGCCCAGTGATTTAAATAGTGCGTTTGTAGAACTTGCCTCAAGGGTTTGGGTTGTATTAACTAGGACAGTGATGGCGAACCTATGGCACGGGTGCCAGAGGTGGCACTCAGAGCCCTCTCTGTGGGCACGCGCAAACAGAGTGCCCACCCCCACACATCTAGGCTGGCCTGGGCCACTGGGCTTGATTATTAGCATTAAACCTAAGACCTAGTTTTGGGGAGGCAGTGTAGGTAACCCTGTTAAGCGCTGTTAAACCCCACTGATTTTCATGCAAACAACTAAAGCACGATCCTTTACCTGGGAGTAAGCTCGGTTACTGGCAATGGGGCTTGCTTCTGAGTAAACCCTCCTAGGGTCGTCATTCACCCGTTCGAAGAGTTGCACGGTTGCTTCAAAACAAAGCCACCGACTACCACCAAGCTTACTCCCGAGTAACGCACGACTCTGAGCCAATCTTTTTTCCACACTAAAACCTCAGTATTCAGGTTAAATTGCTGTGTTGTCACTTAGCGATAAATAAATGGGGTTTGGGTTGCAATTAGGGCACTCAGTCTTGAAAAAGTTCGCCATCACTGAACTAGGAAGTCCGGTGTGAGAAAAAAGAGCCATCCATCTCCAAACTCAGACTGCGATCCTATGCATATACAGAAAGGAAGTGTTGCTGGATTACTTCTGAATGAACATGGCAATGTGGCATAGTGATCAGAGTGAGAAAAGAGCTGGGTTCAAGTCCCCACTGGACCATGAAGCTGATTGGATGATGTCAAGCCAGTCACTTTGTTTTGCTCAGTCTACCAATTTCACAATATTGGTGTTAAGTTATAACGGAGGAAAGGAGAATAGTATACACCAGCTTGAAAAGATGAAGCTGGTTATTATTTGACAAACCGTTGCAGTTCATTTGTCACAAATTTTTTAAAAAACGACAAAAACATAGGGACTCAACATTGATGTTAATAAGAAATCCTTGAAATTTCCTGTTGGAGGATGCTGTAAAATCTGAATGCACATCTCCTGATGTAGGCAATACATTTTACATGCCCCTCACCTTCCCCAAGAGTTTACAACATTTTTATTTTGTACAGTTACTAGGGTGCAATAGATGTACATTGGCCCAGATTAACTGGATAACAAAATGCTTTTGATTGCTGTTAATGCGCTCTAATTCAAATGAAAATTAATTTGAATGAGAGCACAGCTCATTTGCATAATAAATAAACAGCCACCGAAAATTCACACAACCTACCTCTTGGCAGATAATCATTCCGCTACTCCCTTATCACCAAAAGTGATCACTCTGTATCGGTTATGAAAATATTCCCCATGCGCTCCAGCTATTCTAGGGCTGCAAGTTTAGTTGTGAAGCAGTTTAAATCAGTAGATCGGTTACACCTTAGGCCCAAATGTTGCCTATATAAATCTCATCGATTCCATGAAATTCCAGCGGTGAGATTGTTTGATTAATTACAGAGTGTTATTTTGGCTGGTGAGGGCAATTTTTAATTGGTGGGGTTGAGAGATAAGCATATACTTGCCTAATATTGGGGCCTGTATTGATTTGGGTGCCTTATTATAAGATTTTTTAAAAAAGAAAATACTGGAGATGGCTCTTCATTTTTACAGAGAGTGGGAACTGAGCAGGCTAGAAATGATAGTGATATCTGGGCAGATGCCAGCTCTTTTGCCAGAGTTCACACTGACATCGTACACAACCGGTCAGAGTTGATGGTCCAATTGCAGCAGAAGCAAAACACGAACACTGCAATGTGCACAGCATGTCCATGGCAAACTGGGTTCTATTCACCAGTCTTAGGTCCCTTCCGCACATGTAGAATAATGCACTTTCAATCCACTTTCAATGCACTTTGCAGCTGGATTTTACTATGTGGAATAGCAAAATCCACTTGCAAACAACTGTGAAAGTGGATTGAAAGCACATTATTCTGCATGTGCGGAAGGGGTTTTAGTGCTGTTCAACAAATACTCCTTCCCAGGCTGCACTCACATAGCAGCTGTCATGATCTAAGATGTCATGATCTAAGTTGTCTTAAGATCAGCCAACCCAGTGTTTACACACTAATTCCACATACTGCACCCAACAAAGTATCCAGAAATAGAACACAGTGGTTCTGACTGTATGACAGTCGGCAGGTAAACAGACAACATGGAGAGCCCAGGAACTTCTGAAAATAAAGGGTTTGACTGTCACTGTGGGAACAGAGCCTTGATGCAGTTAAATTCCATCACACTATCTACAATGCAAATACATGCAGGAGGGGTCACTGGGGGTGTGGTGATAGGGAGGCTGAATTTCCTGCATTGTGCAGAGGGTTGAACTAAAGTGACTTTGGAGGTCCCTTCCAACTCTGTGTTTCTATGTAGGGCTTACATCAGAGGGAACAGTATATGGGGCAGATATAAGAGTGCCACAAGGAAAAAAATGCACAAGGAAAAATAGATGAAAATAGACATGCACAAGAGAAAATAGTGACACATGCACAAGGGAAAACAGTCCTCTTGGCAGCCCCATGACCTTCTGAGATTCAGGAGGGTGGGGGCTATACAGAGAGCCTTCTCTGAGGTGGCCCCAGTGCTCTGGAACACTTTCTCCCTGGAGGTCTGCCTCTACAGGAGTTTAACTGACTCTACAGGAGTTTAAATGCCTTGCCAAGACCGCCCTCTGTACCCAGGCATACAGGTAACTCCTTCTGGGAGGTTCCTTCCCTTCTTCTCTTTATACTCCCTTTTATTTTTGGTACCTGTACCAGCTCTCTCCTGGTTTTAGCCCAACCCCAGCCCAAGCTCACTTGAACACTGTCCTTTCCTTGCCCTTACAGCTGCATGCACAGCAATGCATGCCCTATTTCGGATAGCACTGGACAGCTCATGTGGCAGGAAGAATAAGTGACCAAGTAGGAGAAGAACAGGTGTAACGAAAGCCACTTATATATAAGTTCTGCTTTCTGCGCTGCCACCAATAATATTTTTCCTCTATATAGCCCACTCAATCCTGATTTTCCACACGGCCACCACCCTGACTGGGGAACACCGACACACAGACAAAAATACTAATGACTGGAAAGGTTTTAAAAGATGAACAAAACTGAAACGTTTATTTGCTGGCTTTCACAAAGAGGCTTCTCAGGTAAACTGGAGAGGTTTTACGCTTGTTGGTTTCAGAATAAGTTTGTCTTAAGATGTTACTTCAGATTCATATGCACACCGACACACGCAGGTGTCTCTTAAGGGAAGATTAGCTTTGAACTAATACATAAATTCCCTCACGTAACACAGACACTATTCCCTCACTGCTCCAATACCCACTGATCACACCCAAACACACAGTCCAAGCCCAGGAGATTCTGGGCACACTTGGCCTCCCTCTCTCCCACTAGTCCTAAGATGGCTTCACTCTCTGCCTCAAGCTTGGACTGGCTTCTCCCAGACTGGTGATTCTGGTGATACACACAGGGGCAAGGCAGACTAGATAGGTCTGGGCAGTTTTAAAACCGCCAAGCTCCTGAAGGGCACTTCAATCTGCACCCAGTTAGGGCCTCCTCTCTCTCAAGGTCAAGCATACACCGCTTAGACAGGGACTGGACTTCTGTCAGCCAACTCTGCTGAGACAGAATCTTTTCTTCCAGAGCTGACAGACTCCTCTCTGCCAGACTCTGCTCTGCTCTCCTTGACCGACTCCGATCAGAACTCAACTCTCCTCTCAGTGCTGTAAGCATACTGGCTCCCCCTAGCTCTTGCCAAACGCTACTGGACCTTTTTCAGCCAATCAGGTCGGTTCTCTCCTTGTGGAGCCTTTTTTTCTTTTTCTGGCTGTTGCTAAGGCCTTCTCCCTTTGGCCTGCTGTACGCCAGCCCTTCAGGGTGGGCCAAGTTCGTTACCAAGCAGGGATTTGGGGGCAAGGTGGAGGGGGAACAGCAGCAGTAGACCCCACTGGCTACTCCTCTCAGGGTACACTGAAGCAGGCCCTGCCTATGCTGCTTATTTGGTTGGAGAGGCTAGCCTGTGGATCTTCAAATGTATGTGTGGAGTGAAGGTTCCTGTTTTGTGTCTGAGTCTGGAGGTCTTAGATAAGGTTATAAGAACATAAGAACATAAGAAATAGCCTGCTGGATCAGACCAGAGTCCATCTAGTCCAGCACTCTGCTACTTGCAGTGGCCCACCAGGTGCCTTTGGGAGCTCACGTGTAGGATGTGAAAGTAATGGCCTTCTGCTCCTGCTGCTGCTCCTGAGCACCTGGTCTGCTAAGGCATTTGCAATCTGAGATCAAGGAAGATCAAGATTGGTAGCCATACATCGACTTCTCCTCCATAAATCTGTCCAAGCCCTTTTTAAAGCTGTCCAGGTTAGTGGCCATCACCACCTCCTGTGGCAGCATATTCCAAACACCAATCACACGTTGCGTGAAGAAGTGTTTCCTTTTATTAGTCCTAATTCTTCCCCCCAGCATTTGCAATGAATGCCCCCTGGTTCTAGTATTGTGAGAAAGAGAGAAAAATTTCTCTCTGTCAACATTTTCTACCCCATGCATAATTGTATAGACTTCAATCATATCCCCCCTCAGACGTCTCCTCTCCAAACTAAAGTGTCCCAAACGCTGCAGCCTCTCCCTGTAAGGTTTTTGACCAGACAAGTATTATCCATAATTTTTCCATAAGGGGAAGCTCCTTAGTTACAGCCAGTAAACATCTCAATACCAGTGCTGTGAAGGGCAGCATCAGTGGAAGGTTTGGCCTCTGTATCCTGTTTGCTGTCCCTCTGGGGCCAATGTGTGAAAAAGGATGCTGGACTTGATGGACCTCCAGACAGATCCAGTAGGGCTCTTCTGAGGCTCTTATGTCATGATATATTAAAAAAGAGTAAAAGTTCACATAAAAGGTCATTTCAAGTTAGCAGAAGGTTTGCCTAACCCAAGAACGGAAACAGTCAGTCTAGGGGCAAAAAGTAGCAAAGATTGACCTTTAATATGATTGGTGAATTCAACTGTGATTCTAGACCAATGAGAGGCTGTTGCGTGGGCGGGGGGAAGTATCCCTGATGTATGATTTGTATATGCTGAATTGAGACTGAGCTAGAGACTGAGTTAAGTTCTGTATGTGTTGAACTTTGTTATAGCTGAAAAGTTCTGTATAGTCTTATAGTCTTGTATAGAATAGACTTCTGTAACCTTGCAACTGCTAAAGTAAAAGCCTTCCTATGGAAAGAACATCTTGAGTGGAGAGTATTCTTTTCCAAGTGTGATAGAAGGTTGCAGTGAGAGTGCAAGAAGACTATAGACTTCTCATCTTACCAGAGTGACTCCGCTTCACTCTCTGCTGACATCTCAGAAGTAGTGCCTATTGAGCAGTACCAAGTCAGAGTCCTCTTGGGCTCAAGCTGTCTATTCTATCAGATACACACAACTCTTGCCTTTTTACCCTTTTTTTTCCCTGAGAAGCAGGAGAACATCCTAAAAAATACATTACACTGCAACACCATCCAGCTTGTGGAATCCTTCTGGCCGGTCTCCTTTCAAATTTGCTGCAGTTCTGAGCAGCAGGCTATCAAAATGCAACATTTATGAAAAAGGGAGCGATGATGTGCGCGGTGACAAATTCCTCTGGAGGCCACGAAGATACACGCCAAGAAGAGAGATAAAGGAATTTTGCCTTATTTAAATTCAGTTGATCACCTGACATACACGGCTCATAAAAGCGTTGGCCTTACACCGCCACACAAAGAATCAGCAAAAATCAATCGGAGAGGAGAGCTGCCCTTTCGCTGAAAGTTTAACAAAATGGATGATATGTCTGGGGAACAGGGTGCGACAAAATGGCTGATTGAAACCAAGAGAGCTGTAAAAGGGGAAAGGAGGATGTCTAGCCCCTGGCTGTGGCGAAAATTTTTTTTTGCTAGCATTTGCGTGAGGCAGAGGAACCCGTTTCAAAAATAGGTAGGGAGAGATCTAAAATGGAGGTGGAGGATACATACAAAATACAAAATGACAGTTGAGAGCTCATTCATAGCAGTGTGAGATGTGAGGCCCACATCCTGCTTCAGGTGCTTCATGTAAGGTTGGCCAACCTCCAGGTAAGGACAGGAGTGCTCCCAGAACTATAACTGACCTCCAGACCACAGAGGGCAGTTTCCCTGGAGAAAATGGCTGCTTTGGAGGGTGGACTCTATGGTATTGTACCCCAAAAGCCAATGTGGTATAATTGTTAAGAGTGGGTGGATTCTAATCTGGAAAACCAGGCTTGATTGCCCACATGCAGTCTGCTAGGTGACTTTGGGCTGGTCACACTCTCAGCCCAAGCACAGGTAGACTGCGGAAAACCACCTCTGAATGACTCATGCCTTAAGAAGGAGGAGGAGGAGGAGGAGAGGAGGAGGAGGAGTTTGGATTTATATCCCTCTTTCTCTCCTGTAAAGAGACTCAAAGGGATTTACAATCTGCTCCCCCCCCCCACAACAAATATCCTGTGTGGTGGATGGGGCTGAGAGAGCTCTGAAGAACTGTGACTAGCCCAAGGTCACCCAACTGGTGTGTGTTGGAGTGCACAAGCTAATCTAGTTCACCAGATAAGCCTCCATAGCTCAAGTGGCTGAGCGGGGAATCAATCCCGGTTCCTCCAGATTAGAGTGCACCTGCTCTTAACTGCTCATAAGTCAGCTGTGACTTAAGGGCACATTTCACCACCAATTCCCAAACTGCAGGGAATGGAAGTACATAGCAGCAGCAGCAGCCAAAGTGAACAGCACAGGATACACTGCTGCAGACCCACTGAGCGGAATTGTTTGGAGTCTGACACTAGGGGCCATTTGAATGGGAAGGGACACAGCCTCCTCCAGGCAACACACTCCAAGGTGCTCCATTTCATAAGAGGAGGAGGTAAAAACATGCAACCAATCAGTGACGTAGGTATAGATTTTTTGTGGGGGGGTTCGGGGGCGAGGCTATGCCCCCACCTGCCTCTGGGGGCATGGTCACACCTCCCCAAGCCCAACCCCCAGCCTAAGTGCTTATAAAAGCAGCTCTCCGAGGCAAGGGATGGCAGACTCCCGTGACCCGGCTGCCCCGCCTCCCCCACTGGCTGGGCTTCCAGCTGGCAGCTGGCAGTCCCTTCTTTCTCCCCTCCAGGCAGAGGGGTAGCTAGGGAAAATGGAGCTCAGTGCAAAACCCATCTACTATTAGCTCCCATTGGAAACATTGGGGGATGGGGCACCCCTTTTGGGGGTCCATAACTTTGGACCCCCTGAGCCAAACTTCACCAAACTTGGCTGGTATCATCAGGGGTGTCACCTGACGATAGCCTGACATTTTGATGCTGCTAGCCTAAAAACTGCTCCCCCTGCAGGCCAAAACCCGAAAAAAACACTTTAAAAATACAAAAACCCACAAACGTGAGGGGGGAGCTTCGGACATGCAATGGGGGGGGGGGTCTGAACCCGAGAACCCCCCCCTTACCTACATCCTTGCAACCAGTCAGCCATTGGGAAAAGGCCCAGACCAGCATTTGATGTGTTGATAGGCAGCAATCATAGCAATCTTTTAATATGCTTTGCATGCATCCTGGCAAACTGATATTAATGTTTTACCTACAAGCTGCTCTACCAGCATGGGTGGAAACTTTACATGCTACCTGAGCAGCGTGGGAGCAAGCACAAAAGTAGCAGCCGTATCCCAGAAAGCAGAAATTGATATGGGGGGAGACACGAGGCTGCTACTGAAAGGAACAGAGCCCCGCAGCTGCTCCTTTGTTCTTCTCCAGTCATAGCTAGTGCTAAAATATGTATGATGCGACTCTACTGCAAAGTTCCCTGCCCCATGAAGCAGGGTTGGAAAACTCACAGAATAGTGGCACGATTTCACTTGTGGAAGGAGGAGTAAACACAGGGCTTTGGTTTTCAGTGGCAAACAGGCATCACCTATCATGTCTAGACTTCGATACATAAATAGGTTAGTACGAGGGTTCAGCCCCCAAATTATGTTTACTTTACTGCAGAAAGGTAGGAGTTAGACCTGTTTGACCTGTGTGCTGAGTTAAAAACTGTATTCACGGAAGACAGCTCCTTCAGAGACTATAGGTTGTGGTTTTATTGTTACAGGTTGTAACTATATTAGGTTTTATTGGATTTTATGACCGTTGTGAGTCTTGTGTTGTAGCCCACCCTGAGACCTTCAAGTATAGGGTGGAATAGATAATAAATAAGCAAACAAACAAACAAACAAACAAGTAAATGGAGGCTTATCTGGGGAAAACAAACAAACAAGCTGTGGAGGCTTATCTGGGGAATTCAGATTAGCCCGTACACTCCCACACACGCCAGCTGGGTGACCTTGGGCTAGTCACAGTTCTTCTGAGCTCTCTCAGCCCCACCTTCCTCACAGGGTGTTTGTTGTGAGGGGGGAAGGGCAAGGAGATTGTAAGCCCCTTTGAGTCTCCTGCAGGAGAGAAAGGGGGGATATAAATCCGAACTCCTCCTCCTCCTCCTCCTCCTCCTCCTCCTCCTCCTCCTCCTCCTTCTTCTTCTTCTTCTTCTCCTCCTCTTCTTCTCCTCCTCCTCTTCTTCTTCTTCTTCTTCTTCTTCTTCTTCTTCTTCTTCTTCTTCTTCTTCTTCTTCTTCTTCTTCTTCTTTCTCCTCCTCCTCCTCCTTTTTCTTCTTCTCCTCCTCCTCCTCCTCCTCCTCCTCCTCCTCCTCTTCTTCTTCTTCTTCTTCTTCTTCTTCTTCTTCTTCTTCTTCTTCTTCTTCTTCTTCTTCTTCTTCTTCTTCTAAATAAAGACTGAAAGGAACCATCACATCCAGGGTTGGTTAATTTCTGAATAGTAACGATAGGAGGCAACGTAAGGCCTGGGGTTCTAACCTATGCTTGTTGGTTCTTCAAGAAAATTGTTTGGCCAGTCACTGTGTGAAGCAAGATACTGGACTAGCTGGGACATCAGGCCTGAGCCAGAAGGGCCTTTCTTCTGTTCTTATGGATTGCTAGCCCTAGGGTTGCTGCATGTGCCTGAACACATGATAAACAGGGCGTCATATCGTCTGAAAGATAGTAGAATGAAGATGCAGTCACTTGGCAGAGCGGGGCTATCCATCAAACCTTAATCCCAACATAAAGTGGAGATGTTTCTCTTTCAAAGTGCATTTGTCTGAGAATATATTGTTGTCAGTGGTAGAAATTCTTGGTTCTAGAGGTAGAATAGTCAATGCATAGTTTTTAACATGTTCACAGCCCAGTCCAGAGTGGGAATGGGGGGAGGGAACGATGCTGCTCTGGCGCCGCCCCCCCTCCCCAAAAGCAAAAACAAAACTCCCTCTGGTACTCCCCATAGGGGATTGATTGATTGATTGATTGATTGATTGATTGATTGATTGATTGATTGATTGATTGATTGATTCATTCATTCATTCATTCATTCATTCATTCATTCATTCATTCATTCATTCGATTTTATTACCGCCCGATCCCCAAAGGGCTCCGGGCGGTGAACAGCACAATTCAAACATCAGCAGGAGCAGGTCATACACAAAATACAAATACATAGGCTCCATCCCATAATCATCAATAAAACAACCTAAAAACTCATATAAAACAGCGGATAACAGTTAATACAAAAATAAACAAGAGGCGTCCAGAAAAAATATGAGGGGACCCTGATGTAACAGCACCAAGGCAAAGAGCAGTAATAAAAAATACCATTAAAACATGGCATATCTCTAACTGGCCCCACTGTCACACGAGGTCTTGGTGGGCACAATGGAAAACAATTAAAATTGGCCCCACCCCCTGGCCCATCCCTGGAATGTCCCTGGCCAGCAGGCCTAGGCAGGAATGGTTTCCGGGTTGGATGCTGCAGGTCTGTGTGGTGCCTGCTAGCTGGGGTAAATAACTCCCCCCCCCTTGACACATTTGCCCCTTGCCCCTGTGGATTGGGCTGCCCGACTCTTAGTGAAAAGTCTTCTAGGTAGTCTAAAATTTTGCGTACCGTTGAAACACTTAAGCTCTTCTCCTTGGGCGAAGCAGGAGTGGGGAAGGTGCCCACAATGTGTTTGATTTAATTGCAAAGGCTGCAACGCTGTCCGCTTTTGCTTTGAAGTCTGTTCCATCGACACCAACAGGGCTGACTTGTATGCTTCATGGACAGCTTTTCAGTTTGTTACTAACTCAAAGAGGCAGCCATGATAGGAATGCTTTGAAAACCTGGTTCCTGATTTCACTCTGGTCAGTTTCGTTATATCACATCTACATCAGATGCACCCATTAAATTCAGAAGGGTCTAGATGTGCATTGTAATATACCTGTTCGCCAGATAAATGTACCTCCATTAGCTACATGCTTGGCTGTCCCTTGTAAGTAGATCTAAGCCTGTCCGAAGAGAGAATTTAATATTGCTAAAACAAAAACCCTGATATTTCTGCCTGTTTATCCTGGGCTAGTTAATAACTCCTACCAGTTTCTTTATCGGCGCTGCCGTGAGAGATCCAAAACCAGATAGTGAGTATTTGATATATGTTATAAGATCTTCTGAAGAATGGCCATTGCTGGAATGGAGTTATTCTGCTCATCAAACGATGCCCTTTGTCAGTGCATTTGGGCAATTAAAGTGTTTGGTCAAACTGAGAGAGAAGTCATTATCAAATTTCTCCTAGGAAATTGCTTGCCACGGGTGTCAGAAAGCCAAGCATCTAAGTCACTGTGAAGGGCTTTCTGTGGGTGTTCTGCGCTTCTTCCAGCAGAAGGCAGAGCCCTAGTTTCATTGCTGCTGCTGGCATTACCCTGAGCTTTTATCAACTGAAACCTGTGGCTCCCTTTCATTACTATTTTATCCGTACAGAAGTGCTCCTGGCTAAGCATTCAAGGAGACCCAGAGGAATCATATCCTCCTGCTATCCCCCTACGTGCTCAGACTGGAAGTTCCAGTCAGTATTAACCATAGTTAATCATTCCATTGGCAGTCACATTACCCATCATTAAGGCTAAAACAAGCATTCAATATGCGATTGCAAGCTCCGGGTTGGGAAATACCTAGATATTTTCAGGGTAGAGCCCGAGGAAGGGCTTATGTTTCTCCAACAGTGACTTTCCTCGGGGCCATTTCGGTTCAGAAGATGGTGTGTGTTTGTGTGTGTGTGTGTGAGGCTTTTCTGAAAATTGGATTCTGGGCACAGAACTGGAAGAGGGGAGAATGCATGCCATCCTTGAAGGACTGGTAGGATAATAATCCGAATCATTTTCTGAATTCCGAATCATTTTCAAGGTGTTGGTATTGACCTTTAAGGCCTTGCGCGGTCTGGGACCTCCGTACCTGTGGGACCGCCTTGCCCCATATGTCCCAAATCGGCCCCTGCATTCAGCAGAGGCCAACTTACTGGTGATCCCTGGCCCCTCAATGATGCAGCTGGCCTCCACCCGGGCCAGAGCCTTTACAGCTCTGGCCCCTGCCTGGTGGAACGCTCTACCTCCAGCTACACGGGCCCTGCGGGATCTTAATGATTTCCGCAGGGCCTGCAAGACAGAGCTGTTCCGCCGGGCTTTCGGGGAGGCCGGCCGCTGATGGCTCCCCCACCTCCTTTCCATGTCATCTATGGACCATGCCGTCCTTTCCACTTCCTTCTTCCTCCAAGGGGATTTAGTAGGTGGACGCCATTGATATATTTGCTGTTAGAACGCTGCATTTTAATGGGGTTGGTTTTTAATAATATAGAGCCATTATTTAATGTTTATCTGAATTTGGTTTTACCAATTTTAATGTGCTCTACCTATTTATCTGTACACCGCCCTGAGCCCTTCGGGGGAGGGCGGTTTATAAATATAACAATCAATCAATCAATCAATCAATCAATCAATCAATCAATCAATCAATCAATCAATCAATCAATCAATCAATCAATCAATGGACAAATGGACAAATGTACCAACACATCCACATAGATTACTGTACTGTATTGATACACCTCAGGTGCATCTGCAGATACTTGGCCCCTTTCCTAAAATGTCCACTCCCACTCACTTCTCCTTGTCTCTTTGAAACCTCGGCCACCCACAATCAGGTAGATGGATGAAATGAGCTGCAAGTACTGGAAAGGTGCAAGCTGCATATTCCCACTAATCTCTTACTTCAGGGATCTGCAACCTGTGGCTCTCCAGATGTTCACGGACTACAATTCATGGACTACAATTGGCCATGCTGTTCAGGGGCTGATGGGAATTGTAGCCCATGAACATCTGGAGAAGAAGAAGAGTTTGGATTTATATCCCCCTTCCTCTCCTGTAGGAGAGGGGTTTACAATCTCCTTGCCCTTCCCCCCTCACAACAAACACCCTGTGAGGTGGGTGGGGCTGAGAGAGCTCCGAGAAGCTGTGACTAGCCCAAGGTCACCCAGCTGGCGTGTGTGGGAGTGTACAGGCTAATCTGAATTCCCCAGATAAGCCTCTACAGCTCAGGCAGCAGAGCTGGGAATCAAACCCGGTTCCTCCAGATTAGATACACGAGCTCTTAACCTCCTGCGCCACTGCTGCTCCACAGGTTGCAGACCCCTGTCTTACTTGAACCTTGGCTGCTGGAATTCTGCTGTAATTTCTTATGTTGTAAATGTAATTCTTATGGAGCCTCATCCATTTGATAACCTGGAATTTGAATCCGGGGCAATATCCCCACTGCCGATTAATCCCAGGATACTCACCCAAATATCCAGGTTTCACAGAGAACTCCCCACAACTGAACCGCTGAACACAGATTCATCACGGTTCTGGCGCTCCCCTCCCCTTATCCCATGTTTCCCCTGAACCTGCATGAATGTGAGCCTTTAAAATAAACATGTCTCCAATCCAGATCGGTGGGGAGGTTTGGGGGTCTAATGTGGTCTAATTTCCCACCGTAGAGAATGATGCAAATGCCTTTTAGCCAATTAGAGTGTGGCAGGCTATGCGTGATGTGTGCGCAGCCTTTTTGTTTGTTTGTTTTGCTCGGCTTTTCCTGTTTCACTCGGCTGAGGCTATTGTTGAAACATGTGCACGAGGGAGCGAGAACCGCTCTAACGTGGGCACAAGAGAACGGGAACCGGTCAAACGTGGGCTGAAGGGGTCAATCGGATAAAAAGCTGCATATCGCGTGTACGCATTTACGTGCTCACGTTACCACATATTGTCGTGACAAAAAAAGTTCCCGCCTTTACACGGCACGACAACCAATCAGGATAGACCCTCGAAGCCGATCGCGTGGGGATTGTCACATTCTTTGAAATTGAGATAGGCATAGATGCCTTCACTAGAAACATGCTGCAGTGGGGGGGGTGGGGGTTGAAACTTCAATGAAAAGGTGCAGTTTATTTTGAAACCTGGCTGTATCTGCATTTAATTTTCAGTGGAAATTCGACCCCTGTCTCCTAGACTATCTCCCATTCTTCCCCTCCAGCTGGATTCCAGACTGCCTTGAGAAACTTGAAGCAAACCCACAAGCGTTTGATACTTTAACAGGCTGACACTTCACCTGATGCCTTCCACTGAGCAAAGCAAAATAAGCACAAAGACCTGTGAACCGGAGTGCACCAAACTGACTCTAAAATAATTAGATGCCACCATTTAACAGCCTGATAATCATTGTTTCAACACAAGGCTAATTGGATTATCATGTTAATAGGCAGTATGATAATACGGTTCTTATTACTTTGGATAATTTTAATTACTCATTAAAAGGCACGGGGCATTATTACCTTGGTCGTGAACAGATGCGGTGACATGTCAACAGCTTTCCGTATTATTTTATGGTTACTTCATTAAGTAGTAAACATTTAAAATTTGCACAGGGGAACTCTGCAATGGTACTTAAAACGCCCGTGCCAGAAGGTTTGGCATTTTGCAAACTGTTAACGGAATGACAGTTCCTGCCTTGGAGATGGAGTTAAAATTCACAAAAAAAATATGGGGCGTCGTAGAGATGCTGTGAGTGTTTGGTGAAAAATCAATGCGGCTTGTAATATCCTCCAAAAAAAGAAGGCTGGGCGGCCCGTCGTCGAGACCATTTGATACTCTGTCCATTGAATGGCTCATTGCCTGACCATTATTTGGTCGTTTGCAAAACCCCTGTCATTATGAGAGACAGATGATTGTGGAAAAGGATCTAGAACAGTACAGTAGTGGAGTGCCCAGCAAGATGTCTCTTTGCGGTTTAGGCACTCCCATGGGGAGACCATGCCTCAGTGACGGAGCATCTGCTTGCCATGCAAATGGTCCCAGGTTCAATCCCGGGCTTCTCCAGTTAAAGGATCAGGTAGCAGGAAATGTGAAAGACCTCTGGTTAAAACTTGGAGAGCTGTAGTTAGTCCAAGTCAGGGGTCTGCAACCTGTGGGTCTCCAGATGTTCATGGACTACAATTCCCATCAGCCCCTGCCAGCATGGCCAATTGGCCAATTGGCTAAAATAGTCCATGGACATCTGGAGAGCCGCAGGTTGCAGACCACTGGTCCAAGTAGACAATGCTTATGGTCTGATTCACTATAAGGCAGTTTTGTGTGTTTATGGGGTCTGACCTGGAGATGCAGGAGCACTCGATATCAGCGACAGTTTAATCGGAGAGAGCAAGGAATTAAATAGATGACGATGATTATGATGATGATGATTTCTAGAGGGAAATAAAAGTGTTGATCAGGCATATAGTTAGGATAGGATCAAAATCTGTCCTGGCTCCCTTGTGACACCCATATTGGGACATGGGAGTAGGTTTTGCTCCCCAAAACCAGCCTTAACCCCAAACTATAGTTTCTCAGCTTTGACATAAAGCATGTCATGAGAGTGTTTTGGAACTGAGATGGCTTTTATTTGCATAATCCCATTTTTTAATCTGCCCCTAACAACATGATGGGATCCATTTCCTGGTCTCATTGGAGTATAATGGAACATGCAGTTAATGTGAATGGGATATAAACACATCTGCCTTCTTGCATTTGAGTTGCTGCATGCCTTCTGAGTTGCTACTTCTGAATTCTTGAAGTTACTGGCTACATTTATTTAAGCAGATGTTCCCAAATTCAAATGATATTTTAAAAAAGAAACCCATGAATGTCCACGTTCTTGGCTCGAATGCAACCATATTGAGATTTCCCTACGGTTGAATGGGACAAGAAATATCCACTCAAGTCAAATGATTTTTTTTTAGTGTTAGTTTCTAAAAAGTTGAAATGGGACTTTTTCTGTTTCCAGTGCCCTTCAAAACAGTATGAGGCAGGGAAACAGAAATGTAATTGATAACATGCCAGACAGAAACAGATGCTCAGAGTGGCTCTTGTTAAACATGTTTGATCTTGGGTAGTTTTCACTTTCCTTTGAAGTGCACTTTGTCTCTCCTTCCTGAGCAATCGGAGGATATTTAATTTGCAAGCGCTCCTTCTGAGGTGCACCTCTCTGTAGTCGAACACATGATGCTGCACTGAGTCAGACCACTGGTCTATCGAGGTCACCGTTACCTGCTTGACTGGCGGTAGCTCTCCAGGTTCTCAGGTGGAATCTTTCACAACACTCATGACCGATGGATACCAGCCTCCAGGTGAGACCTGGGGGTACCGTAGAATTACAGTGAATCTCCAGACTACAAAGATCAGTTCCCCTGGAGAAAATGGATGCTTTGGAAGGTGGACTTTATGGCCTTGTAACCCACTGAGGTTCCTCCCTTCCCCAGGCTCCATCCCCAAATCTCTAGGAGTTTCCTAACCTGCAACTGGCAACCCTACCTCCCCACCCCTCCCTGCTTGCCAGAAAACACCTGCCAACCAGTGGTGGGATTCAGCAGGTTCTCACCACTTCGGCAGAACCGGTTGTTAAAATGGTGCTTGCAAACAACCAGTTGTTAAATTATTTGAATCCCACCACCGGAACTGGTTGCTAAATTATTTGAATCCCACCACTGCTGGCAACCCCATTTACTACCTGATCCTTTTGAACCGGTGATAGTGGGGGTTGCACCTGGAACCTTCTTTGTGGCCCTTTCCACACAAATCTCCCAAAGTATTTGTAAAACGTTTGTAAAACGTTTTCAATCCCCCCTTTTGTTCACACTCATCTCCTCAAAAGGATTCCTGGCCGCCATTGCAGGATTTCCCCCTTTTTCAAATTCTGATGCTTTAATGCTGTACAGCCTTTTGCTACATTCTGTACTCCTTGCAAACTTGATGCCTTGAAGATTGACCCCCCCACCCCAGATAAAGCAAAGAAGCGCTGCACTGTGCAAGTCATATAGGTGATGCTGCTGCAGAAAAATGCTGCCAATAAACAGGAGAGGGGGAACTGAGTGAGCTCAGAAAATGGCACCGAGAAGGAAGTGCAGAGAAGCACGGGAAATATAGTCAATAGACCGCACAGCAACTGAAGATGTTTTCAAAACATTTGAGCCGGAGAATTGTTTTAAAAGGGGATTCATTTAAAATATTTTGAGGCTGGAAACAAAACATTTGAGTGTAAAAATAATGCGGAACTCCATGGAGGATACTTTTTATTTCCTGCCTCAAAACATTTTACATGAATTGTGCAGAAAAGCCCAGTGTGTTACCATTGAAGCTCAGCTCCTTCCAGTCTGAATTGCCCAGGTGACTCCACCTTCAGCTTATAACTGACAGCTGGGGCCTTCTAACAAGAAGCCCAGCATTGGACCCTTCTAAATCTATGGCTTCTCAAAAGGTCACATGAAAGCCAAAGGCTATTTGTAAGCTTCTGCTTTGCAGCCTTGACTGAATTCTTCTGCCTGCCTGGGGGAGGGTGTTTTTTTAATTAGTGGTGTAGGAGGTTAAGAGCTCGTGTATCTAATCTGGAGGAACCGGGTTTGATTCTCCGCTCTTCCGCCTGAGCTGTGGAGACTTATCTGGGGAATTCAGATTAGCCTGTACGCTCCCACACACGCCAGCTGGGTGACCTTGGGCTAGTCACAGCTTCTCGGAGCTCTCTCAGCCCCACCTACCTCACAGGGTGTCTGTTATGAGGCAGGAAGGGCAAGGAGATTGTAAGCCCCTCTCCTGCAGGAGAGAAAGGGGGGGAATATAAATCCAAACTCTTCTTCTCTTCTATATGCCTTGCACAGCACTAGCAAACGTTGTCTAGAGCCCCCTGCACATCAAAATGCAATTTTTCAAAACTGTTGGGGGCAACTCTTTCTTTCCTGTGCTCCAGATTGCACAGGCCATTTTTCATGCCACATTCAAATGGGATCTAGTCTGAGCGGAATGAGAGTTGGGGTAAACCTCAGCATATTTCTTGTGACAAATCCCGTCACTGCAAAGGCCTTCTCCATGGGCCTTGCTCTCTGGTACTTCATCATATCAGTAATGCTGAGCCTGCGTAATACTCAGCCCGGCACTGTCAACTCTGATGAAAGACCATGTAGCTCCAATTGTAACAAGGCTGGATTTTTTTTTTAAAAAAATGCTAGTGTTGTTGTAAAGAATGCCAACTCTTGCGTTATGCTCTGACAGTATGCTATCCCCGAAGAGAGGGTGTGCTGGTCGAAATATATGGATTTCTGCCAAGGATATTCCTTTGAAAGTTTCTCTTGAAAAAATGAAACACATTCTTTGTATAGTCTTTTCTTCTGGGTCTTGGTTCAAATGGAAAGTATAGCATAGTGTAGGCTGCTGTGTGGATTCTGTTTTTTTATGCCAACCTTAGTGGCTTGCCATCAGTATTATACATTTTATAGTCTTTGACCTGAAGGGAAATGTTTCTGAACATATCTATCTGTCTATCTGTCTATCTAATAACAATGATGTTTGCTTGCTGGTTTATTATGTAATATTCAGCAAGCTGTTTGGTATCATTGTTCCTTCAGCTGGTACTACTCCAAGTGCTGAGAGAATCCATTGCTTATTTTCCTCTGAAATAAAATCCCCATGCTCAGAAGCAGTATGTGAAAGTCAGATTCTGGAACAAAAAATAGGTAGAGTAGCTATTGCCACAAGGCCCTGCTATGTTTCCTAAAGACATCTTTTAGATACAGGGTTGTCTAGATCAGGGGTCTGCAACCTGCGGCTCTCCAGATGTACATGGACTACAATTCCCATCAGTCATCAGGAGAGCCACATCTGGAGAGCCACAGGTTGCAGATCCCTGGTCTAAATAGACCCTGGAGTAGATGAAGCCTTGGTCTGATTCCATGTGGTTCTTACATTCTTAACTTGCCCATTGTCTATAAGGTTTTCATTTTTTTTTCTTTTGTCACAGTAGTCTTGCATGGCTTATACTTGGCATGCATTTGTTTTGCCCTTAAGTGTTTAGGAGCTCTTTTAAGAAAAGGTGGCAAATATCATAAGAGATTCATATGTAACTCTTATGGTAGGGAAATCTCTGTATCTTGGAATGATGGGTTACTTCTAATATCAACTCCACCTGCTTTCCAAAAACACTGGGTGGGGGCCAAGAAAGGTGCTGGCAGTGGCTGCACCCCAGGGCACCCTGTGTGAGGGGGGAGACTCCTGCCGCTGTGGGCTCCAATGGTGTGGATTTCCCAATGAGTATGGCTCCCTAGCATTCATGGAGCTTCCTGGCCTGAACAAAAATTCTGTAACATATACATTTATTATTTAATATTCACACCTATTCACTGAATATTCACTGTGAATGAAGCTACTGGCCACCCATAGTGCAGCGAAGCAACAGCCCAAGTCTTACCTGGGAGCTGCCTTTGTGCACACATAGCAGAGAGCAGGTGCAGAAAAACACCCTCAGCTCCCAGCCTTTTTTAGCTTGCCACCTATTCCCCCCACCTGCTCGCCACCCGTTAACTCACCTATAAGTCGAGGGAGGCTTTTTTCAGAACAAAAAATGTGCTGAAAAAGTAGACTTATACGCAAGTATATAAGGTAGATGTTTCCAGAGCAGCACAGAAACCAGACAGCCAACCATATAGAAGCGACAATAAAGAAATAATTAACCTTAATTGGCTACCATTGTGGAGGCAGTAAAACCCCTCAAATAGCACCAGCGAGATCCATTTTGAAATGGGTTATATCACATGAATACACTATTTGCATCTTAACTCTTGCTTTCAGCATAATTCCATTTTTGTGTGTCTCAGAATGCCACAGGTCTCTTCAAGGCAGTTTCTCAAACTTTGACTTTATTTGGCTTTGTAGCCCTCCCCCCCCTCACACCCCGCAATTTCTTATCACATTGATTGAGTTTTGAAGAGTGTCACTCTGAAACTGATGGAATTAATCTGGTTGCTCTTTCAACTCTTGTTTCCTAATGAAAGTAAAAGTGGAATTCAGGAGAAAAGAATGGAGCCGTTGTGAGTTTGAAGTCATGTACAAGGAGATCTAATGTTGGGAGTCAGGTGAGAACTTTAGGTATTTCCAGTCTCATGAGTAACACGGCGATGGAAAGTGCTGCCAAGTTGCAGGGGAGCTATGAAAACTTCATAGGGTTTTCAAGGAAAGAGATGAACAGGGGTGGTTTGCCATTGCCTGCCTCTGCTTAGCAATTCCAAACTTCCTTGGTGCTCTCCCATCCAAGTACTACCAAAGACTGACCATGCGTAGCTTTTGCAAACTGACAAAATCAAGCTTGCCAGGTCTGTGCAGACATAACATACAGGTCACCATCCATCCATCCATCCATCCATCCATCCATCCATCCATCCATCCATCCATCCATCCATCCATCCATCCATCCATCCATCCATCCATCCATCCATCCATCCATCCATCCATCCATCCATCCATCCATCCATCCATCCATCCATCCATCCATCCATCCATCCATCCATCCATCCACCCACCCACCCACCCACCCACCCACCTACCTACCTACCTACCTACCTACCTACCTACCTACCTACCTACCTACCTACCTACCTACCTACCTACCTGTCATGTGTCTGTCTGTCTGTCTGTCTGTCTGTCTGTCTGTCTGTCTGTCTGTCTGTCTGTCTGTCTGTCTGTCTGTCTCCTCTTTGCCATTTTATGCTCACAACAATTCTGTAAGATATGCTCGGGTGAACATGTATGACTGGCCCAAGGTTACCCAGAAAGCTTCCATGACAAATCAGGGATTTGAACCTACGTCTCCCAGGTCCTAGGCCCCTTCTGCACATCTTATATATATAAAAATCTATCAGTGCGTTTTTCTGCTGACAGGTAATCTCCCAAACTACTGGACCGATTGCTTTGAAATTTTCATACGATGTTGCATTCACGTGCAGCCAGATTTCCATACTGTTTCCACACCTCCTGTTGTGTACATGTCACAACTGTGCCAGTTATTGTGTACATGCCGCACCTGTGACAGTTGGAACCACAGTTCTGTTCTGCAACAGCGCCCTCTGCTGGACGTCAAAGCAACACCCTCTGGGGAACCAACCATGCCTTCCTTGAAAACCACTGCCATCTGAAGTGAAAGGAATGGGGCCCGCCATCTGGACATGACCCACCCACCCTAGCGGAGGAAGGGAAAGGTGAGGGTGGGCCCGGGGGTTTGCTGGACCAAACGCTGTGACATTTGAACACAACTTTTTACGCTAGATAATTCACCTGCAAGGGAAGGGAGTGAAAGAGACAGGGCCTGCCACCTGCACATGGCCCACCCACCCTAGCAGAGGAAGGGAAACGTTAGGGAGGGAACGGGTTTCCATGCAAGGGAACGGGAGAGAGGGAGGGGAGCGAGGGGCCCCTTGCCCCTCCCCTCCCTTGCAAGCATTGTGCAATGACACATGTTCGAACTGTTCACTTCCCCTTTTCTTTCTTTTCCACTTCACCAGACTCAGCCACAGCAACACGTGGCCGGGCCCGCTAGTGTAGAATAATGCACTTTCAATCCCCTTTCAATGCACTTTGCAGCTGGATTTTATTGTGCAGAATAGCAAAATCCACTTGCACACAATTGTGCAAGTGGATTGAAAGTGCATTATTCTGCATGTGTGGAAGGGGCCCTAGTTTGACAATCTCTCACAATTTAGCGTGCACTCATCAGAAGAAAGCTAATTCAATGCAATTTGTACGTTTCTGTGCTGAGTATCTCCTGAACGTCCACAGGAAAGATGCCTGCAATGTGGCTCAGCAGTAGACCAGATGTTTGCCTGCAGACAAACCTACTTCAAATTCCTGTTATCACTAGTGGAAGGAACAGGGAGTAAGTGGCCTGAAATGATGCTTAGTAGTTAGGTGTGATAAGCTGTGTGGATGTGATGGGGTGGAGGTAAAGAAGTATATCAAGGCTTCATTATAGTTACTTTCTTTATCACACATGGTTACAACAGGAGTAGATATATTTATTTATTTATTTATTCCACTTTTATACCGCCCTCCCCCAAAGGGCTCAGGGCGGTTTACAACATAATTACAGGCAAGTGGATAAACAGGATAAAATGCTAAAAATTAATACCAGTTAAAATGCAGCACTCCAAATCCATAAATATTTAAAACAGATGGCGTTCAACCATTAACTCCTCTAACTCTGAGAGGGGAACAGCGGATCTCAGTTGTTAATGGGCACCTATCAGCAGCCGGCCTCCCCAAAAGCCTGGCGGAATAACTCGGTCTTACAGGCCCTGCGGAATTCAATTAGGTCCCGCAGGGCCCGGACAGCTGGAGGAAGAGCATTCCACCAGGCAGGGGCCAGGGCCGTAAAATATATTGTGGTTAAATTAAGATGCCTAGACTGGTTGGCAGGGTCCAGAACACGTGTCCCATATAAGCAAGCTGACCTCTCCCCCAATAGATCATTTGCTTCAGACAAAGGTCGTTTCCCCACTTACCATCTGCTGCACGCTATTCTCGCCAAGTAGCGCGGGGTCCCGCGGCACTCCCCACTACAGGGGCGGTAACAACGCAGCCACCCTGACGCTGCCACTCTCGCGCCCCCTCAGCATGCATCATTCCTGGCGCTCCTCAAAATGGCGCCTTTTGATGACCCCCCGCTCTGTGCGGGTTCGTGGGGAAGCCCGGGAGAGCGCCAAAAATGATGCACGCTGAGAGTAGCGTGCAGCGAAGGGTAGTCGATGGTAAGTGGGGAAACAACCAAAACTTATTCCAGGTCCTGGCAGTGAAAAGTGCCATGAAGGCTGACTTACGGTGACCCCACAGAGTTTTCAAGAGGAGAGAAGAGAGGTGGTTTGCCATTGTCATCCTCTGTGAAGTAGCCCTGGACTTCCTTGGTAGTCTCTCATTTGAGTATTAACCTTGGTTTCCAAGATATGATAAGATAAGGTTAGCCTGGCTATCCAGTATAGGTATTTCATATACTACAGAACAGGGAACTGTTCTCTGACATGCTGTTCTTTAATTCTCTTTGCTTGCATCCAGGAAAAAAAGACAGTGAAAAATGAGGCAGTGATTGGTTGAGCTTCTCCAGTGTCACAGGAGGGCAAGGCTGCTATTGGCTGAGAAGTGATTGTATAGGGAGATGGACAATTCAGAAGACTCAGGGAATGAGGAATAGAATCCACAGTTTCAAATAAGGATTGTCTTGGAAAGGCAGCATCAGAAGGAGAGGTCTTGGAACGGAGGATGGAAAGAGTGGCTGATTCAGAAGGAGAAGTTCCCTCTCTTTCAGAGGGAAATGTATTGAAATGATATGGAAAAGTGGGAGAAACTGGGCAGGTTTGCATTGCCAGGAGCTGCAGAAGTGACATATTTATCTGGGATAGCAAAATGCCTCTAGTTACACTGCGATGCATTATATTCCAGATGACACTTTTAGATGCTAGGTGACTGGAAGGGGAATAAGGTCTCTGCACGCTGGCTTTTATGCACCCGTCAATTAATCACATGAGGGTGTGGACAGTCCCATCTCCGTGACAGGGGTTAAGCTGGATGACTTTCAGGTCCCACATTCTAGGCTGACATGATTGAGTACCTGTCGTCCTCTACTCCAGTTCATCACGTTAAATCTGGTTCATTACATCTGGTTGCACCAGTCACATTTTGTTAGAGCTCTGAACAACAATTTGTCTTCGTGGCATTTCACTGGAAGAAACCTGTTACCCACTTAAGGAAAGACACAAAAGGAAAGAAATACCTTGAGCAGGAACAGAAATGATGACGTATGGAAAGGAAGAACCCCGGCTAAATGAGAAATGTCAGGACTCTTTACTCATTTTCAAATAAAAATGCCATTAGGTCCTCCGCGTTTCTTAGTAGAGAGGAATGTTTCAGGGGCAGTTCTTCTGAATTTGATTTTCTTTAGAAGGGGCATGTTCGATGCCTCTGTAGATTTATTTGAAAATATATTCATATAGAACACCAGTGGAAGTAAGAGGCATAAAAGTAAGTAAGGTATAAATGTGTATATGGATTCGGTCACCCCTTGCAATCAATATTTTCCTTCTTCCCAAATGCTGAAGGCTTAAAGGATAAATAAGGTGGCTACTGAGGTTCCTCTATATCAGTGATGGCAAACCTTTTTGAGACCGAGTGCCCAAACTGCAACCCAAAACCCACTTATTTATTGCAAAGTGCCAACACAGCAATTTAACCTGAATACTGAGGTTTTAGTTTAGAAAAAACGGTTGGCTCCAAGGCATGCGTTACTCAGGAGTAAGCTTGGTGGTAGTCGGTGGCTTTGCTGTGAAGCAACCATGCATCTCTTCCAATGGGTGAATCACGACCCTAGGAGGGTTTACTCAGAAGCAAGCCCCATTGCCAACAACCGAGCTTACTCCCAGGTAAAAGCATCGTGCTTTTGTTCTTTGCATGAAAATCATTGGGGTTTAACAGTGCTTAATAGGGTTACCTACACTGCTTCCCCAAATTCGGTCTTAGGTTTACTATTAATAATCGAGCCCAGCGGCCCAGGCCAGCCTAGATGTGGGGGGGGGGGGCACTCTGTTGGCACGTGCTCACAGAGAGGGCCCTGAGTGCCACGGTTTGCCACCACTGCTCTGTATCTAGAGGCTTCCAACTTAAGAGGAGATTTGACAGAAGGATACTAGCTTAGTGGTAGACAACTACGTAGAGGCGTAGCTATGGAAAATGGAGCCTGGCGCAAATTTTGAGTTTTGCTCCCCCCCATGTTCGTTTGTGTTTCTTGTATTTTTTAGGTTTTTTCAGTTTTAGGCCTGCAGGGGGCGCAGTTTTTAGGCTAGCAGCATCAAAATTTCAGAATACCTTTAGGAGACTATCCTGATGATACCAGCCAGGTTTGGTGAAGTTTAGTTCAGGGGGTCCAAAGTTATGGACTCTCAAAGGTGTAGTCCCCATCTCCTATTAGCTCCCATGGGAAACAATGAAGGCTGGGAGCCCCCCCCCCTTTGGGAGTCCATAACTTTGGACTCCTTGAACCAAACTTCACCTAACTTGGGTGGTATCATCAGGAGAGTCCCCCAAAAACTCTTTGAAATTTTGGTGCTGCTAGCCTAAAAACTGCACCCTTTGCAGGCCAAAAACTGAAAACATTAAAAAATACAAAAAACCTAAAAACATTGCTGCCCCCCCAGGTGCGCCCCCGGTGCAATGCGCACCCCCGGTCCCCTTGTAGCTATGCCTCTGCAACTACAACATTCATTTGAAACTCTGAAGGACAGTGGCCAGTCAGCCTAGAAAATAGGGCTGTCAATCTTTAGGCAGTGGCTGGAGATCTCCTGGAATTACAACAGATCTCCAGGTGACAGAGATCAGTTCACCTGGAGAAAATGGCTGCTTTGGAAGTTGGATTCTATGGCATTTATACCCTTTTGCAGTCCCTCCCCTCCACAAACTTCACAGTTTCAGGCTTCACCTCCAAAACCCAACCAGGTTTCCCAACCAGGAGCTGGCAACCCTATGTCTCTCACAGTGTCTCTCACCAGTTATTCTGGAGGATGAACAACAAGGCCAAGGCCTCCTCCCCAAATTACCTCATGACACTGGTGTTCAGAAGTTTACTGTTTCTGTGTGCGGAGATTTCCTTTCGTCAGCAAGGCCAGCAGCTGCTGATACCCTCCATGAGTCCTCCCGTTAAAGCCGTCTATGCTTGCAGCGATTCTCACATTTTAATTGCTTGTATAAACCCATACATCCGCTATTTGGAGCAGGTGCAATGGTTCACTTATTAGAAGCCATCATGGGGCAATTTCCCACTGGCGATTAATCCTGGGATAGTCACCCGAAATATCCAGGTTTCCTCGCAATCTCCCCACTGCCGAACTGCAGAACACAGATCAGTCCCATTTCTGGCGCTCCCTACCCCCCTTTTCACGGGATTTTCCTGGACCTGCTTGTATATGCACCTTTTTGAAAAAACACTCCAATGGGAGCTAATAGGAGATGCAGCTACACTTTTGAGGGTCCATAACTTTGGCCCCCATGAACCAAACTTCACCAAACCTGGGTGGTATCATCAGGGGAATCTCCTATTGGTACCGCCCAGGTTTTGTGAAGTTTGGTCAAGGAGGTGCAAAGCTATGGACTCCCAAAGGGGGTGCCCCATCCCCCATTGTTTCTAATGGGAGCTAATAGGAGATGAGGGTTACACATTTGATAATCCATAACTTGGCCCCCATGAACCAAACTTCACCAAACCTGGGTGGTATCATCAGGAGGGTCTCCTAAAGATACTCTGAAATGTTGGTGCTGCTAGCTTAACAATTGCACCCCTGACAGCAGGCACCCCCCACCCCCCAAGGGGCAGGCCTAGACGTCTTTGCTAGAAAAAATGCTGCAGTGAGGATGTTGGAACCTGGATGAAAAGGTGCCAATTCTTTTGAAACTTGGTTGTATCTAGATTAAATTTTCAGTGGGAATTCAGCTATGAACAGGAAGAGTGGGAAATATGTGTCCCTTCACTGAAAAACTTTCAGACACACTTGCCAATTAAGAGGCCTTCTCGAGCATGATATTCTTTGGAATACTATTCTAGTGGAAGCAACAAGACTCAATTGGGGGTTGGACTTGATGGCTTTGGGGGTCTCTTCCAACTCTATGATTCTATGAACTGTGCAGTTATCTAAACTATTGTTCAATCTGTCGGCAACTACACTACAACTTTGTGGCATTTCAAACTCTTATCTATGGCAGGAATATAAGGAACATTTCTCAGAAGCTAGTTTGAATCAAGCTAGAACAGAAAATCTGGATGTAGAAATGGCATATAATCATGCCATTTTTAATAGAGTTCTGATAATGATTGAAGATTATGTTCTAATGCTGGGTGACTCTCATTGAAAACATTTGATTTTCCTGAACCAAGGATGGCAGCCTCCAGGTGGGATCTGGGGATCCTCTGGTATTGCAGCTGATCTCCAGATTACTGAGTTCAATTACCCTGGAGAAAAATCAGCTTTGGAGGGTGAACTCTATAGCATTATACCTGATGGAGAACCTTCTCCTACCCCAGTTTCCATCCCCAGATCTCTTGTCGTTTCCCAAGCTAGTCCTAACTCTGTATAGGACAGCAAGAATTCAGTTTAGTATCATCTTAAAGACCAACAAGATTTCCAGGGTATAAGCTTTCAAGACTCAAAACTTTGATGAATAGACAATTGACTATCAGATTCTTATACCCTAAGCTTTGTTGGTTTCTAATTTGCTCTTCTGCTGCAGACTAACACAGGGATCCATCCTTCATGTGCACGTGGTCTCCTCCCAATGAGCATTCATTCCCTTCAGGGGAATCTCCTCGTAATACACACATTTTACCCTCCTCTGAACTCACCATGCCTCAGCTGAGAGAAGCCCCACAGCTTTCATCCTGGAAAAGCTCAACTCCCCCTTCTTCACAGAGAAAGTGAAAGGAAGAAGTGTGTGTTTTGCTTTTTGCAGGTTTTCTTGCTCCTCCTGGCTTTCCCTGCCCACACAACAGCAGTTCCTTCAGCAGAGAGAGAACCAGGAAGTGGGGGAGTAGGCAGAAGGGTGAATCTGCATGGCTGGAAGAGGGGGCTTCGCAGCAGGAAAAACCCACTGCAAAGGGCACAGAAGATGAAGAACAGTTGGATTTACATCCCCCTTTCCAGCAAGGAGACTCAAAGGGGCTTACAAACTCCTTGCCCCTCCCCCCTCACAATAAACACCCTGTGAGCTAGGTGGGACTGAGAGAGCTCTGTTGAGCTGCGACTAGCCCAAGGTCACCCAGCTGGTGTGTGTGGGAGTGTACAGACTAATCTGAATTCCCCAGATAAGCCTCAACAGCTCAAGTGGCAGAGCGGGGAATCAAACCCGGTTCCTCCAGATTAGAGTACACCTGCTCTTAACCACTATGCCACAGCTGCATAAACAGCTGTAAGTGCACAAAAGGCCTATATGTTTACTGTGCACTCTAATTTGAGGCTCCTCCTGGTTGATTTAAATGCTGTAAATAAGTCTGTGAAAAATTTAGCAGTTTCCCCTTTAAGTTTATATAGCAACAAGGAAGTGTAACAACAATTTCCATCACATCTCAAAGAAAGCTCAAACCAGGAGTTAATGCATTTCCTGACAGCGGAGCTAATTCTAAATCTCTGATGATACTAGTTTAGCTTCTCACTGGTTGCGATGCTGGCAGGGAGACCTGGGCACGATACGTTCAGAGGTCTTATCCTGACTTCTTGCTCAGCTTTGGCTAAGTCAGAGAGATTTCCTGCTAGCGGTCGGAGCTCCAAACACAACCACCCCGTATTTCAAAACTGTACAAAGCTCTGCATACTTGATATCTTGTAGGCTCTTGCAAGGCTTCAAAGGGAGATTATATTCACTGGGCAGGTTGTCGATAAAACATAAAATATGAATGAAATAGTAATTTTTATGACTGATACTGTAGATGCATTTGTCATGAGTCTTCCTGTAGGCGGATAAAGAGGAAGAGACACCCCGATTTTTTTTAACAAAACTCTTCTTTTTTTCCCTCCCAAGCTGAGCCAAGAAAAAATCCTGAAAATTATGACGATGGTGAAGAACAAAAAAGTGAGCATTGACGAAGCCTTGATTTTGGCAGAAATAGAGAGAAATGTAGAAGAAAAAGAGGAGAATCCACTGCCGTGTTTGGGGGTAAGGACGCCCCCTTTTTTCTTATGCAACAATTTTACTAGAATGATATAGGTGAAGCATTCTGAGCTTGCAAATGTACCTGTGCTATGTACCTATTTACTTGTGCTATGTCTACCTATTTACCTACAGAGTAGCTTGCACATTCCTCAGTATTCTGTCACATTCTTGTGTGACCAAGGACTCTTCTGTACATGCAGAGTAATGCACTTTCAATCCACTTTCGCAATTCTTTGCAGGTGGATTTTGCTAGTCCACCCAGCTTTAAAGTGGATTGAAAGTGCATTATTCTGCATGTGCGGAAGGGGTCCAAGAGACAGAAACCAGGGACTGAGAGACTAAAAACACCTGTTTAATTCTCTTGAGGGGGTCAGTGTGGTTGCCTGAAGCAGGGTTTTGCCCCCAGCCCAATGGGATTCCCTTTAATTTCCTCTAACAGCTGCCGAATGAATGCCTACCAATTGGGAAAAGTAATTAGTTGGGTTTAGAAGCACTGCTGCCATATTGACCCTCTATCCCCAAAATGGGGAAGGCAGGGCAGCAGACTGTGCGTGGAGAGGGTGCCGTGAGTCCCAGAGCTGTTGTGTATTTGCTGCTTTCAGCAAGGCTGTTTGCCTCCCAGTGGGGGTTTCCCATGGTTTTCCATTTGGAAGGAAAGCCCCCTGCTATGAGGTGGTCCCAGCTGTGCCAATCTGATCTACCTGCAGCTGTGCCAATCTGATTGCCTGCAGGTGGGGTATTGAAGCAGATTCAAGGGTTTGGTGCTCAACTTTAAACCCCTTAATGATCTGGGGCCTTCATTCTTGAGGGACCACCGATGGCAGACTGCCAGAAAATGGGTCCAGGCAGAAGGGCATTGTATAAAAAATATGCAGAAGGGCATTGTATAAAAAAATAACAGCACTGCTCAGCTCAGTGTCCCCAGATCAGCTAGAGTTTCCAGTGCAACTCAGTAAAATGGATCATCGCCAAGATGCAACAGACATTGTACTGTACCCTTCTAAACAATAATTTGCTGGTACAGCGGCTCATGGAATTGGAAAAGCTCTCAGACAGCTCTTAGGAGAGCCGTTGCAAGTGTTCGTAATTTGCCAAGACCCTCAGTCTGCAAATATAAAGTGGATTAAGCGGGCAGCTTTGATTTGTGAATCTGGAATAACTTACTTGTTTCCCGTTCTATCCTGAAAGGTGTGCCCTTTATCTGTCTTGGCTGGTTTGCCAACAGGGCCTTTCTTCCCTCTTTTACACTCCAAGCTCTCATTACTCACAAATCATAAGGATTTGTGGATGCTGAGCGCTTCCAAAAATCAATCCATTAAGGTGCCACAATTCAACCCAGGGCAGCTGTGTTGCAAATCATGGAAACACAAAAGGGAATGTTGCCGTAAGATGAACAGACGGAGCCCAATGACTTATTCAAGCCTGCTTATCTTTTGCAGGATCTCCAGGACTTGCCAAATAGGGGCTCGCAATTCAACTTTGTCGTCTACAAGTATAAACACTACCGATGGCAGAAACGAATTTTGCAGGTAACTTTGTGAACAGACACAACAGTTAAGGAAGAGAGCCTTATGATTTATGCAGTTTCACGTCTAGCCTCAACAAAAGGCTACAGAGGATGAGGAATTCCCAAATTTTGATGTCAAGGAAACAGTTCCATACAAGCCAAAGATCCCTATGTATCAGCAACTGCCTGATACATCTTTGTCCCTCTTTTTGTTTTGGGCTCACGTCTTGATAAAAAGTTTGTCTCGGTTTTCATCGATTTGCCTCAGTTTTCATCGATTTGCAGTAAGGTGCAGGGGTTTGTGGAGAAAAATCACCTGGACAAAGCTGTTGCAGGCCGTGTCTGCAACTTGTTTAATGACAATGTCTTGCCCCATTTCAGACAAATCTTAAAGAGGTCGGAAACAGACCTCTTTGGACAGCTTTCTGGTGCGACATTGGTCCACTGGCTCTGAAGCTGGTCCTAGTGTTATTGTTTGTTGCTGTTTTCAGCATTAAACGCTATGTTTATTCACCAAAAATGTGTTTTTGGTATGTTTTTTGGAGTGCCTAGAACAGATTAATTGGATTTACATTAATTCCTATGGAAAAGTTTGCCTCGGTTTTCTTCAGTTTTGGTTTTCGTCAATTCTTTTCCGACGGATTACCAATGAAAACCGAGGTTCCACTGTATGTGTAAAGTGACACCAAGTTACAGCTGTCTTATGCAACCCCAGAAAGGGGCTTCCATAACAGGTGAGAAATGGTGGGTGGGGGTGGGGTGGGGGTTGCCATTACTTTCCTCTACAGAGTCTTCCTTGTGGGTCTCTCTTCCAAGTGCCAACTCTGCTTAGCTTCGAAGATCTGAAGAGGTTGGCCTTGACCGTGCCGCCTTCCTTCCCTGGATTTTAACGACCTGCTTTAAATATTTTATGTTTTCATTATATTTTATCTTGTAAACCACCTCAGGAAGAGATGGCATAGAAATTTTCCAAATAAACAGATTTTAGACATCTGTGAATTTAATATGGCTTGCCAGCCTTCATGTGTGATGGCTGACATTCTCTATAGATGGAATACACATTTTTAAAAAACCCTGATCCAACAGCACAATTCTACAGGGAAGCCTGAATTGAGCAGTGGAGGTGGTGCAAGGGGTACTCTCAACCAATGGACGCTGGTGACCAGCTGCCCCTCAGTTTCATGGTGATGAAACTTGGAAGTTTGGGTCGCTGCTGAGCTGCACTGGCATCCAACTGAATGCCAGTACGGGTGGGAGCGAGGGACATTCCTGGGTATGAAGCTGAGGTTAGTCAGCTGCCACCACAGCTTTGCAGGGAGGTATGCTGCTACCTGAGGCTCTCTTGGGTGGCATAAGTCCATTTAGTCTTATGGAGGGCTTTTGGGTGGCATAAGTCCATTTAGTCTTATGGAGGGCTTTTCAGTGGCTTGGTGAGGGTTTTTTTTTGTATTTTCTGCCTCCCAGTGCTGTTGGAAAATCCTATGGAGGAGGTGGGGTGGCAGGGCAGTTCGGTACCAGAGCCGTCCCTGGCTGCCTTGGGCTGTGGATTGGGCTTCCCCTCTCCTTTGGTTTGCACCCTGTCAATCCTAATCCATTATGACTTGGTGATTTGCTATATTCTCATTTGCTATCTTCTTCATTTGCATCTCTGGCTATCTTCCTGCTGAAAGTTGGAACTACTTAATAATTAGCTCAGGAAATGGCCGAGTGTTGGCTGAGTGTTGCTGCCTCCTCGGCCAGTCTGGATTTTTTTTTCTTCTTTTCAGCCGCTTGCTACATTCTTGCAAGATGATTAGAAATCAATCCTGTGTGCTGGAGCGTGACCGTAGGTGCTCCAGCCTGTGATTTTCATTGCTGACTGTATCCCGCTGCACAAACAACTCACAGCCAAGGAGGAACTCTTTATCTGAGAGAAGGCTCCTTTGCTTTTTGTTTATTGGTCATTTCCAAATGGAATTATACCAGCTGTGCAGGCAGCCACCAGAGGGATTGTGTGACTTCTGCATTTGATGGCAAGCCATTCCAGCAGGTTCCCAGGATGAGGCAGGCAGCTGTTCTGGCAACTTATAAACAGTGCGTTCATTTGTGCTGAATTCTGTCTTGTATCCCTCAGCAGCACAGTCACCACCTTTGGGATGCATGAGTCAAAAATGTTCCTGGGCCATCCCAAGCCCATTTACATTCTGCTCAGCCCATTGGATTTGATGAATTTAGAAGGACATGGGGCTGCCTAGGACAGCATTGCTCAACATCTAATCGGAAGCAGTGAAGCAGTATTGGCCAGCAGCACGCTGCTTGTATTAGCTGCAAGAGACTTCTGCATGAGAAAACTAAAACCACAGACACACACACAACATGCAGCAGTGGCATAGTGGTTAAGAGCAGGTGTACTGTAATCTGGAGGAACCAGGTTTGATTCCCTGCTTTGCTGCCTGAGCTGTGGAGGCTTATCTGGGGAATTCAGATTAGCCTGTGCACTCCCACACATGCCAGCTGGGTGACCTTGGGCTAGTCACAGTTCTTCTGAGCTCTCTCAGCCCCACCTACTTCACAGGGTGTTTGTTGTGGGGGGGAAGGGAAAGGAGTTTGTTAGCCCCTTTGAGTCTCCTTAAAGGAGAGAAAGGGGGGATATAAATCCAACTCTTCTTCTTCCAGCCCTTACCATTAAGAAGTTCTTCCTGATGTTTAGGTAGACTCTTTTTCCTGCACGTGTTGCTGTCATTATATAGACCTGCCAGGGGCTATGTGAAGGCACAGTTGTCCTTCACTCAATGGAGAACTGTGCAATTCCTATCAGACATCAGGACTTGCCCATCTTACCCTTTGTGTACCGTGATATCACATGGTAAGTGACACAACTGAGTTAATCCTGTACAAAGAAAGGCTCTTGCCTTGGGTAGAGCAGGACGTTAGAAAATTTAAAAGGAAATAACACTTCAGAATGATAAATCGATGCATATTTATCAAAAGAAGGGATAAGGAAGCAGCAGACAGAATCAATCTATATCCAGTCACTAACTTTAATAAATACGTTACGGTGACTAAGTGATGAAGAGAATGTTTGTCTTGATTATAATCATCAATAAAAAGATACATTTTTCGCAATCAGTCTTTTCACCAAGTGGCTGCACATGTTAATTTAAGGAGAGGTTTTTGGCTCATTGCCGGCGGAAAGAGGTGGCCGTGACAAATGCTTCACCAGGAAACATCCATGTATTTTCCCCCCAGATTGATGTGAACACAAAGACCATTTTTAACATTGAGAAAGGGATCATCAAAAAACAGTTCCCATTTTCCCAAGTGAAATCTTGTGCCTACAATGAAGGAAAGCGGTTCCGGATTGGCTTCCATGGACACCAAGACTATGAACTGGAAGCAGCATCCACGGAAGATAAAAAGACAGTAAGTTGAAAGGAAGGGGTTTAGTTCTATGCCAGTGGTTTTAACTTTTAATTCATTACCACCTAAAAGGAAAGCAACGTTATCATCAAATGCCTCCCAAGCCACAAGTAGAAAATAAAACGTAATCAGTACCTACGGTGCAATCCCAAAGGCCACACCCTCCCAGGTCCACTGAAGGTCCACTGAAGTATGAAGTACTCTTTTAGGATTGCACTGAAAAAGCAACGCTCCAGACCAGGCAACTTAATTGGTACAGGTCATATTATATCAGAATTATTTATTTTCATTGCACTGAACTTATGGGAAGCATAGAGAAACCATATGATTTACCTGTTAGGGTTGGGTTTTTTGGGTTTTTTTAAAGATGTTTAACTATGGGCGTTTCCCCACTTGCCACGACCCCCTGTATGCCGCGCGCTGCTCTCAGCGTGCGTCATTTCTGGTGCGCGCCTGGGCTTCCCCATGACCCCGCGCGGTCATCAAAAGGCGCCGTTTGGAAGAGCGCCAGGAATGACGCACGCTGAGGGGACACGACAGCAGCAGCCTCAGGGCGGCTGCATTGTCACCGCGCCTGTAGTGGGGAGTGCCGGGGGATCCCACGCTACTTGCCTGCAGTAGCGTGGGGCAGAAGGTAAGTGGGAAAATACTCTTTGTCCAGATCATTGATATGTAAAACAACGTACTTTCTCTCATTTAATTTCACAGATAACACACCTTGTGACTAAAATTATACAGAACCATGCTTGCGAAACATCTGCAAAACCTTGCTGCGACCGACCTCGTGAGTGTGAGGTGATTCATGAAGGGCTGTTGGATTTGCAGACACAGACAGCGACCTCCATTAAATGGGTGAAGTACGAAGCCTAATAGTAATATAAGCAACAGCAGCAGGTTATAGTGCTTTGAACGCTAGTGGAGGATTTTTCACAGGCCTCAGATCTTGACTGAGGGCCTGTTTTTCTCTTGAGGGAAAGCACAGTTCCTTAAAAAAACTGTTTAAAAAAGAGTTCTAACAGGAAAATTTCAATGTATTCTTTTTTTTCCAATATTAGACGAACTGAACCCTTCTAAATTTGTTGAAGGAAATGGGCTTCAAAGGGTGTCACGTTAGTGGGATTCCACTAAAAGTAGTTTACAAAAGAATCAGTAATGAGTTTTAATTCTGAATGGATAGTGAATGTTGAGGTCCTCCTGAGCAGCCCCCGAGACCTCTGAAAAACAGAAGCCTCATTTGAAAAATGCCTGGGTCAGAGAGAATCTGGAATATAGTCCAGAGTTTCCTTTTGTGCTGGGTGACCTTGGGCTAGTCACAGTTCTTTCAGAACTCTCCCAGCCCCGCCTACCTCACAAAATGATGTGGGGAGGATGTAGGGAATTGCAAGCCATTTTGAGATTTGTTATGGCTGAGAAAGTGGGATATAAACACCAACTCTTTTTCTTCTCTTTTTCTTCAGTGGTACTATTATTATTCAGTGGTACCATTGTAATCAGAATAAAGCAAATCAGTCTTTGCTGGAGTTTTTCAGATTGCCACAATTCTACATTGTCGTCCTTTGCATGTCTACTTCCTCTACCTCCTTTTGTCCCTGTCCCATTGAAAAACGAAAAAAAAACTGCAAAAATTGGACTAAACATGACCATGCAGAATAGACGGGTTACCAGAATGGCTGTGTCAAAATAACTCCTGGGCTGAGATCCAACGTTTCCTGTGTGTACAAGCAAAACACACACAGTTCCATGGAGGCTGGGGAGGAAGAGAAGTGCTATGATTTCACTTTCAGCTTCAGTAATCCGGTACACTGCATTGGTTGGCCGCTGGTGGGGCTCTCCGGACATCTTTTTGGGACTGTGGGATACTGTCTCTCTGTGTGAAAGAGGAATAGGAAGTGTGGTTGTGGATGACAGCTCGAGTTTGACGCAACAAGATGCACAACTGGAACGATAATGCCATGTTGCTACATAACAAAAACTATTCATGCAATGGATAAAGAAACGAAGGATGATCACAAATGTTAAACATTCTACATAAACAAAATGCGAACTTCTTGTTAGATTTCGTTTAGATTTAGAGTCATGGATATGCCCAGTAGTGGGTGTGAGTGAAGTTTATAGAAACTTCCCAAAAGATAAAGGTAAAAGGTAAAACTTACATTTATTCAAGCATCTCCAGTTCACAGCTTTGTTCCAGGAAACAGGTAGATAGAAAGAAACCCTAGTCTAAAGAGATTACTTTCCCGATGACAAGTGGGTATAACTAACGCGCCATCACGTGTGTGCAGGTGAGAGGATGCTACAGTGGGAAAGGCCCCACTGTGGCAGGCTGCCATTGACCATGCGCTCAGGTCAAAGGCTATAACAGAAGTGAAACCAGCATGGGGAAGAAAGGAAGTTAGTGGGCGGTCTCCTGGCCCAGACAAGGAGGGCAAACAAGAGAGGCAACATCACAGCTAGAGTGATATACACAGCACCCCCCAGTGTCCAGGCATGCAGAAGTCGCTTATTCCAATACTTCTATCATTACTGGTGCTCACTGATGGAGAAGTTGCCCATGACTGCAGTTATAGGTGACTGAATCGCTGCTTGCCCAGCACAAGCTGATCTGACATCAGGTGTTAAAAGCTAATCAAGGTCAACCCTGGGCAATATTTAAATGGGATACGACCAAGGAATCCCAGGGTTGCTGTGCAGAGGTAGGCAACGGCAAACCAACTCTGAATGCTTCTTGCCTTGAAAACCCTGCCAGGTAACCGTAAGTTGACAGCACCTTGATGACAAAACAAAAAATCAGTGCTAGCGTGGAGCTCTAACCAGCAGACCATCTTTCCATTGTGTCTCTTTTTGATCTCCAGACACTTCGTGCAGCTCCGAAAACAGGAGCTGAACTTACATTGCATCGACCAAAATGAGATGGGGGTGGCAGTTCCTGGAGTGAAAACAATCGACTTGTCAAGGGGGGAGGTGGTTGTCAGCAAGGAAGACGGTGTGGGTGCTTTCTCACTTCAAACAAAGGAAGAGAAGTATCTGTAAGTGTTCCCTGACTACAAACTCAGAAATCCATGCCTGGAGATCTATGTTGTCCCAGCTGGGGTCTTTATTTAATAACATCTGTTTTGTGCTTTATTCATGTTGGGAGGAATGGACTGGGCAATGCCGCTGAAGGCTGGCACAGATTTTGGAGCTACAGCAAAGGGCAGTAGAGGGACTAGGGGTAGATAGGATGCTCTCTAACCTTTCCTTTGTCCACTCCTGCTGCTGTCCTTTTGTTACCCAGAATGCCATTCTTAGGGGTTCCTTCTGGTCATCCTTTCATCTCTGTCCCTCCCTTTGCCCACCACAAGGACTAGACATGTCTCCTACAATCTCTCTCCATCCTAGCTCAGATTGACAGCTAGAAGCCTGTACTCTGCCTTTCCCATCCAGTATGGAGTTCTCTTAATGATAACAAAGTTTTTTCTTTTCTTTATTGCACCAAGCACATGGTCTAGTTCAGGGGTCTGCAACCTGCGGCTCTCCAGATGTTCATGGACTACAATTCCCATCAGCCCCTGCCACCATGGCCAATTGGCCATGGTGGCCCCCCCCCCACCCCCCCCCCCCCAAAACCCCCCCCCCCCCCCCCCCAACCGCCCCCCCCCCCCCCCCCGCCCCCCCCCCCCCCGCCCACCCCAAGCCGTCCGCCCCCCCCCCCCACCCCCCCCCCCCCCCCCTCCCCCCCCCCCCACCCCCCCCCAGCCCCCCCCACCCCCCCCCCCCCCCCCCCCCCCCCCCCCCCAACCCCCCTCCCCCCCACCCCCCCCCCCCCCCACCCCCCCCCCCCCCCACCCCCCCCCCCCCCCACCCCCCCCCCCCCCCACCCCCCCCCCCCCCCACCCCCCCCCCCCCCCACCCCCCCCCCCCCCCACCCCCCCCCCCCCCCACCCCCCCCCCCCCCCACCCCCCCCCCCCCCCACCCCCCCCCCCCCCCACCCCCCCCCCCCCCCACCCCCCCCCCCCCCCACCCCCCCCCCCCCCCACCCCCCCCCCCCCCCACCCCCCCCCCCCCCCACCCCCCCCCCCCCCCACCCCCCCCCCCCCCCACCCCCCCCCCCCCCCACCCCCCCCCCCCCCCACCCCCCCCCCCCCCCACCCCCCCCCCCCCCCACCCCCCCCCCCCCCCACCCCCCCCCCCCCCCACCCCCCCCCCCCCCCACCCCCCCCCCCCCCCACCCCCCCCCCCCCCCACCCCCCCCCCCCCCCACCCCCCCCCCCCCCCACCCCCCCCCCCCCCCACCCCCCCCCCCCCCCACCCCCCCCCCCCCCCACCCCCCCCCCCCCCCACCCCCCCCCCCCCCCACCCCCCCCCCCCCCCACCCCCCCCCCCCCCCACCCCCCCCCCCCCCCACCCCCCCCCCCCCCCACCCCCCCCCCCCCCCACCCCCCCCCCCCCCCACCCCCCCCCCCCCCCACCCCCCCCCCCCCCCACCCCCCCCCCCCCCCACCCCCCCCCCCCCCCACCCCCCCCCCCCCCCACCCCCCCCCCCCCCCACCCCCCCCCCCCCCCACCCCCCCCCCCCCCCACCCCCCCCCCCCCCCACCCCCCCCCCCCCCCACCCCCCCCCCCCCCCACCCCCCCCCCCCCCCACCCCCCCCCCCCCCCACCCCCCCCCCCCCCCACCCCCCCCCCCCCCCACCCCCCCCCCCCCCCACCCCCCCCCCCCCCCACCCCCCCCCCCCCCCACCCCCCCCCCCCCCCACCCCCCCCCCCCCCCACCCCCCCCCCCCCCCACCCCCCCCCCCCCCCACCCCCCCCCCCCCCCACCCCCCCCCCCCCCCACCCCCCCCCCCCCCCACCCCCCCCCCCCCCCACCCCCCCCCCCCCCCACCCCCCCCCCCCCCCACCCCCCCCCCCCCCCACCCCCCCCCCCCCCCACCCCCCCCCCCCCCCACCCCCCCCCCCCCCCACCCCCCCCCCCCCCCACCCCCCCCCCCCCCCACCCCCCCCCCCCCCCACCCCCCCCCCCCCCCACCCCCCCCCCCCCCCACCCCCCCCCCCCCCCACCCCCCCCCCCCCCCACCCCCCCCCCCCCCCACCCCCCCCCCCCCCCACCCCCCCCCCCCCCCACCCCCCCCCCCCCCCACCCCCCCCCCCCCCCACCCCCCCCCCCCCCCACCCCCCCCCCCCCCCACCCCCCCCCCCCCCCACCCCCCCCCCCCCCCACCCCCCCCCCCCCCCACCCCCCCCCCCCCCCACCCCCCCCCCCCCCCACCCCCCCCCCCCCCCACCCCCCCCCCCCCCCACCCCCCCCCCCCCCCACCCCCCCCCCCCCCCACCCCCCCCCCCCCCCACCCCCCCCCCCCCCCACCCCCCCCCCCCCCCACCCCCCCCCCCCCCCACCCCCCCCCCCCCCCACCCCCCCCCCCCCCCACCCCCCCCCCCCCCCACCCCCCCCCCCCCCCACCCCCCCCCCCCCCCACCCCCCCCCCCCCCCACCCCCCCCCCCCCCCACCCCCCCCCCCCCCCACCCCCCCCCCCCCCCACCCCCCCCCCCCCCCACCCCCCCCCCCCCCCACCCCCCCCCCCCCCCACCCCCCCCCCCCCCCACCCCCCCCCCCCCCCACCCCCCCCCCCCCCCACCCCCCCCCCCCCCCACCCCCCCCCCCCCCCACCCCCCCCCCCCCCCACCCCCCCCCCCCCCCACCCCCCCCCCCCCCCACCCCCCCCCCCCCCCACCCCCCCCCCCCCCCACCCCCCCCCCCCCCCACCCCCCCCCCCCCCCACCCCCCCCCCCCCCCACCCCCCCCCCCCCCCACCCCCCCCCCCCCCCACCCCCCCCCCCCCCCACCCCCCCCCCCCCCCACCCCCCCCCCCCCCCACCCCCCCCCCCCCCCACCCCCCCCCCCCCCCACCCCCCCCCCCCCCCACCCCCCCCCCCCCCCACCCCCCCCCCCCCCCACCCCCCCCCCCCCCCACCCCCCCCCCCCCCCACCCCCCCCCCCCCCCACCCCCCCCCCCCCCCACCCCCCCCCCCCCCCACCCCCCCCCCCCCCCACCCCCCCCCCCCCCCACCCCCCCCCCCCCCCACCCCCCCCCCCCCCCACCCCCCCCCCCCCCCACCCCCCCCCCCCCCCACCCCCCCCCCCCCCCACCCCCCCCCCCCCCCACCCCCCCCCCCCCCCACCCCCCCCCCCCCCCACCCCCCCCCCCCCCCACCCCCCCCCCCCCCCACCCCCCCCCCCCCCCACCCCCCCCCCCCCCCACCCCCCCCCCCCCCCACCCCCCCCCCCCCCCACCCCCCCCCCCCCCCACCCCCCCCCCCCCCCACCCCCCCCCCCCCCCACCCCCCCCCCCCCCCACCCCCCCCCCCCCCCACCCCCCCCCCCCCCCACCCCCCCCCCCCCCCACCCCCCCCCCCCCCCACCCCCCCCCCCCCCCACCCCCCCCCCCCCCCACCCCCCCCCCCCCCCACCCCCCCCCCCCCCCACCCCCCCCCCCCCCCACCCCCCCCCCCCCCCACCCCCCCCCCCCCCCACCCCCCCCCCCCCCCACCCCCCCCCCCCCCCACCCCCCCCCCCCCCCACCCCCCCCCCCCCCCACCCCCCCCCCCCCCCACCCCCCCCCCCCCCCACCCCCCCCCCCCCCCACCCCCCCCCCCCCCCACCCCCCCCCCCCCCCACCCCCCCCCCCCCCCACCCCCCCCCCCCCCCACCCCCCCCCCCCCCCACCCCCCCCCCCCCCCACCCCCCCCCCCCCCCACCCCCCCCCCCCCCCACCCCCCCCCCCCCCCACCCCCCCCCCCCCCCACCCCCCCCCCCCCCCACCCCCCCCCCCCCCCACCCCCCCCCCCCCCCACCCCCCCCCCCCCCCACCCCCCCCCCCCCCCACCCCCCCCCCCCCCCACCCCCCCCCCCCCCCACCCCCCCCCCCCCCCACCCCCCCCCCCCCCCACCCCCCCCCCCCCCCACCCCCCCCCCCCCCCACCCCCCCCCCCCCCCACCCCCCCCCCCCCCCACCCCCCCCCCCCCCCACCCCCCCCCCCCCCCACCCCCCCCCCCCCCCACCCCCCCCCCCCCCCACCCCCCCCCCCCCCCACCCCCCCCCCCCCCCACCCCCCCCCCCCCCCACCCCCCCCCCCCCCCACCCCCCCCCCCCCCCACCCCCCCCCCCCCCCACCCCCCCCCCCCCCCACCCCCCCCCCCCCCCACCCCCCCCCCCCCCCACCCCCCCCCCCCCCCACCCCCCCCCCCCCCCACCCCCCCCCCCCCCCACCCCCCCCCCCCCCCACCCCCCCCCCCCCCCACCCCCCCCCCCCCCCACCCCCCCCCCCCCCCACCCCCCCCCCCCCCCACCCCCCCCCCCCCCCACCCCCCCCCCCCCCCACCCCCCCCCCCCCCCACCCCCCCCCCCCCCCACCCCCCCCCCCCCCCACCCCCCCCCCCCCCCACCCCCCCCCCCCCCCACCCCCCCCCCCCCCCACCCCCCCCCCCCCCCACCCCCCCCCCCCCCCACCCCCCCCCCCCCCCACCCCCCCCCCCCCCCACCCCCCCCCCCCCCCACCCCCCCCCCCCCCCACCCCCCCCCCCCCCCACCCCCCCCCCCCCCCACCCCCCCCCCCCCCCACCCCCCCCCCCCCCCACCCCCCCCCCCCCCCACCCCCCCCCCCCCCCACCCCCCCCCCCCCCCACCCCCCCCCCCCCCCACCCCCCCCCCCCCCCACCCCCCCCCCCCCCCACCCCCCCCCCCCCCCACCCCCCCCCCCCCCCACCCCCCCCCCCCCCCACCCCCCCCCCCCCCCACCCCCCCCCCCCCCCACCCCCCCCCCCCCCCACCCCCCCCCCCCCCCACCCCCCCCCCCCCCCACCCCCCCCCCCCCCCACCCCCCCCCCCCCCCACCCCCCCCCCCCCCCACCCCCCCCCCCCCCCACCCCCCCCCCCCCCCACCCCCCCCCCCCCCCACCCCCCCCCCCCCCCACCCCCCCCCCCCCCCACCCCCCCCCCCCCCCACCCCCCCCCCCCCCCACCCCCCCCCCCCCCCACCCCCCCCCCCCCCCACCCCCCCCCCCCCCCACCCCCCCCCCCCCCCACCCCCCCCCCCCCCCACCCCCCCCCCCCCCCACCCCCCCCCCCCCCCACCCCCCCCCCCCCCCACCCCCCCCCCCCCCCACCCCCCCCCCCCCCCACCCCCCCCCCCCCCCACCCCCCCCCCCCCCCACCCCCCCCCCCCCCCACCCCCCCCCCCCCCCACCCCCCCCCCCCCCCACCCCCCCCCCCCCCCACCCCCCCCCCCCCCCACCCCCCCCCCCCCCCACCCCCCCCCCCCCCCACCCCCCCCCCCCCCCACCCCCCCCCCCCCCCACCCCCCCCCCCCCCCACCCCCCCCCCCCCCCACCCCCCCCCCCCCCCACCCCCCCCCCCCCCCACCCCCCCCCCCCCCCACCCCCCCCCCCCCCCACCCCCCCCCCCCCCCACCCCCCCCCCCCCCCACCCCCCCCCCCCCCCACCCCCCCCCCCCCCCACCCCCCCCCCCCCCCACCCCCCCCCCCCCCCACCCCCCCCCCCCCCCACCCCCCCCCCCCCCCACCCCCCCCCCCCCCCACCCCCCCCCCCCCCCACCCCCCCCCCCCCCCACCCCCCCCCCCCCCCACCCCCCCCCCCCCCCACCCCCCCCCCCCCCCACCCCCCCCCCCCCCCACCCCCCCCCCCCCCCACCCCCCCCCCCCCCCACCCCCCCCCCCCCCCACCCCCCCCCCCCCCCACCCCCCCCCCCCCCCACCCCCCCCCCCCCCCACCCCCCCCCCCCCCCACCCCCCCCCCCCCCCACCCCCCCCCCCCCCCACCCCCCCCCCCCCCCACCCCCCCCCCCCCCCACCCCCCCCCCCCCCCACCCCCCCCCCCCCCCACCCCCCCCCCCCCCCACCCCCCCCCCCCCCCACCCCCCCCCCCCCCCACCCCCCCCCCCCCCCACCCCCCCCCCCCCCCACCCCCCCCCCCCCCCACCCCCCCCCCCCCCCACCCCCCCCCCCCCCCACCCCCCCCCCCCCCCACCCCCCCCCCCCCCCACCCCCCCCCCCCCCCACCCCCCCCCCCCCCCACCCCCCCCCCCCCCCACCCCCCCCCCCCCCCACCCCCCCCCCCCCCCACCCCCCCCCCCCCCCACCCCCCCCCCCCCCCACCCCCCCCCCCCCCCACCCCCCCCCCCCCCCACCCCCCCCCCCCCCCACCCCCCCCCCCCCCCACCCCCCCCCCCCCCCACCCCCCCCCCCCCCCACCCCCCCCCCCCCCCACCCCCCCCCCCCCCCACCCCCCCCCCCCCCCACCCCCCCCCCCCCCCACCCCCCCCCCCCCCCACCCCCCCCCCCCCCCACCCCCCCCCCCCCCCACCCCCCCCCCCCCCCACCCCCCCCCCCCCCCACCCCCCCCCCCCCCCACCCCCCCCCCCCCCCACCCCCCCCCCCCCCCACCCCCCCCCCCCCCCACCCCCCCCCCCCCCCACCCCCCCCCCCCCCCACCCCCCCCCCCCCCCACCCCCCCCCCCCCCCACCCCCCCCCCCCCCCACCCCCCCCCCCCCCCACCCCCCCCCCCCCCCACCCCCCCCCCCCCCCACCCCCCCCCCCCCCCACCCCCCCCCCCCCCCACCCCCCCCCCCCCCCACCCCCCCCCCCCCCCACCCCCCCCCCCCCCCACCCCCCCCCCCCCCCACCCCCCCCCCCCCCCACCCCCCCCCCCCCCCACCCCCCCCCCCCCCCACCCCCCCCCCCCCCCACCCCCCCCCCCCCCCACCCCCCCCCCCCCCCACCCCCCCCCCCCCCCACCCCCCCCCCCCCCCACCCCCCCCCCCCCCCACCCCCCCCCCCCCCCACCCCCCCCCCCCCCCACCCCCCCCCCCCCCCACCCCCCCCCCCCCCCACCCCCCCCCCCCCCCACCCCCCCCCCCCCCCACCCCCCCCCCCCCCCACCCCCCCCCCCCCCCACCCCCCCCCCCCCCCACCCCCCCCCCCCCCCACCCCCCCCCCCCCCCACCCCCCCCCCCCCCCACCCCCCCCCCCCCCCACCCCCCCCCCCCCCCACCCCCCCCCCCCCCCACCCCCCCCCCCCCCCACCCCCCCCCCCCCCCACCCCCCCCCCCCCCCACCCCCCCCCCCCCCCACCCCCCCCCCCCCCCACCCCCCCCCCCCCCCACCCCCCCCCCCCCCCACCCCCCCCCCCCCCCACCCCCCCCCCCCCCCACCCCCCCCCCCCCCCACCCCCCCCCCCCCCCACCCCCCCCCCCCCCCACCCCCCCCCCCCCCCACCCCCCCCCCCCCCCACCCCCCCCCCCCCCCACCCCCCCCCCCCCCCACCCCCCCCCCCCCCCACCCCCCCCCCCCCCCACCCCCCCCCCCCCCCACCCCCCCCCCCCCCCACCCCCCCCCCCCCCCACCCCCCCCCCCCCCCACCCCCCCCCCCCCCCACCCCCCCCCCCCCCCACCCCCCCCCCCCCCCACCCCCCCCCCCCCCCACCCCCCCCCCCCCCCACCCCCCCCCCCCCCCACCCCCCCCCCCCCCCACCCCCCCCCCCCCCCACCCCCCCCCCCCCCCACCCCCCCCCCCCCCCACCCCCCCCCCCCCCCACCCCCCCCCCCCCCCACCCCCCCCCCCCCCCACCCCCCCCCCCCCCCACCCCCCCCCCCCCCCACCCCCCCCCCCCCCCACCCCCCCCCCCCCCCACCCCCCCCCCCCCCCACCCCCCCCCCCCCCCACCCCCCCCCCCCCCCACCCCCCCCCCCCCCCACCCCCCCCCCCCCCCACCCCCCCCCCCCCCCACCCCCCCCCCCCCCCACCCCCCCCCCCCCCCACCCCCCCCCCCCCCCACCCCCCCCCCCCCCCACCCCCCCCCCCCCCCACCCCCCCCCCCCCCCACCCCCCCCCCCCCCCACCCCCCCCCCCCCCCACCCCCCCCCCCCCCCACCCCCCCCCCCCCCCACCCCCCCCCCCCCCCACCCCCCCCCCCCCCCACCCCCCCCCCCCCCCACCCCCCCCCCCCCCCACCCCCCCCCCCCCCCACCCCCCCCCCCCCCCACCCCCCCCCCCCCCCACCCCCCCCCCCCCCCACCCCCCCCCCCCCCCACCCCCCCCCCCCCCCACCCCCCCCCCCCCCCACCCCCCCCCCCCCCCACCCCCCCCCCCCCCCACCCCCCCCCCCCCCCACCCCCCCCCCCCCCCACCCCCCCCCCCCCCCACCCCCCCCCCCCCCCACCCCCCCCCCCCCCCACCCCCCCCCCCCCCCACCCCCCCCCCCCCCCACCCCCCCCCCCCCCCACCCCCCCCCCCCCCCACCCCCCCCCCCCCCCACCCCCCCCCCCCCCCACCCCCCCCCCCCCCCACCCCCCCCCCCCCCCACCCCCCCCCCCCCCCACCCCCCCCCCCCCCCACCCCCCCCCCCCCCCACCCCCCCCCCCCCCCACCCCCCCCCCCCCCCACCCCCCCCCCCCCCCACCCCCCCCCCCCCCCACCCCCCCCCCCCCCCACCCCCCCCCCCCCCCACCCCCCCCCCCCCCCACCCCCCCCCCCCCCCACCCCCCCCCCCCCCCACCCCCCCCCCCCCCCACCCCCCCCCCCCCCCACCCCCCCCCCCCCCCACCCCCCCCCCCCCCCACCCCCCCCCCCCCCCACCCCCCCCCCCCCCCACCCCCCCCCCCCCCCACCCCCCCCCCCCCCCACCCCCCCCCCCCCCCACCCCCCCCCCCCCCCACCCCCCCCCCCCCCCACCCCCCCCCCCCCCCACCCCCCCCCCCCCCCACCCCCCCCCCCCCCCACCCCCCCCCCCCCCCACCCCCCCCCCCCCCCACCCCCCCCCCCCCCCACCCCCCCCCCCCCCCACCCCCCCCCCCCCCCACCCCCCCCCCCCCCCACCCCCCCCCCCCCCCACCCCCCCCCCCCCCCACCCCCCCCCCCCCCCACCCCCCCCCCCCCCCACCCCCCCCCCCCCCCACCCCCCCCCCCCCCCACCCCCCCCCCCCCCCACCCCCCCCCCCCCCCACCCCCCCCCCCCCCCACCCCCCCCCCCCCCCACCCCCCCCCCCCCCCACCCCCCCCCCCCCCCACCCCCCCCCCCCCCCACCCCCCCCCCCCCCCACCCCCCCCCCCCCCCACCCCCCCCCCCCCCCACCCCCCCCCCCCCCCACCCCCCCCCCCCCCCACCCCCCCCCCCCCCCACCCCCCCCCCCCCCCACCCCCCCCCCCCCCCACCCCCCCCCCCCCCCACCCCCCCCCCCCCCCACCCCCCCCCCCCCCCACCCCCCCCCCCCCCCACCCCCCCCCCCCCCCACCCCCCCCCCCCCCCACCCCCCCCCCCCCCCACCCCCCCCCCCCCCCACCCCCCCCCCCCCCCACCCCCCCCCCCCCCCACCCCCCCCCCCCCCCACCCCCCCCCCCCCCCACCCCCCCCCCCCCCCACCCCCCCCCCCCCCCACCCCCCCCCCCCCCCACCCCCCCCCCCCCCCACCCCCCCCCCCCCCCACCCCCCCCCCCCCCCACCCCCCCCCCCCCCCACCCCCCCCCCCCCCCACCCCCCCCCCCCCCCACCCCCCCCCCCCCCCACCCCCCCCCCCCCCCACCCCCCCCCCCCCCCACCCCCCCCCCCCCCCACCCCCCCCCCCCCCCACCCCCCCCCCCCCCCACCCCCCCCCCCCCCCACCCCCCCCCCCCCCCACCCCCCCCCCCCCCCACCCCCCCCCCCCCCCACCCCCCCCCCCCCCCACCCCCCCCCCCCCCCACCCCCCCCCCCCCCCACCCCCCCCCCCCCCCACCCCCCCCCCCCCCCACCCCCCCCCCCCCCCACCCCCCCCCCCCCCCACCCCCCCCCCCCCCCACCCCCCCCCCCCCCCACCCCCCCCCCCCCCCACCCCCCCCCCCCCCCACCCCCCCCCCCCCCCACCCCCCCCCCCCCCCACCCCCCCCCCCCCCCACCCCCCCCCCCCCCCACCCCCCCCCCCCCCCACCCCCCCCCCCCCCCACCCCCCCCCCCCCCCACCCCCCCCCCCCCCCACCCCCCCCCCCCCCCACCCCCCCCCCCCCCCACCCCCCCCCCCCCCCACCCCCCCCCCCCCCCACCCCCCCCCCCCCCCACCCCCCCCCCCCCCCACCCCCCCCCCCCCCCACCCCCCCCCCCCCCCACCCCCCCCCCCCCCCACCCCCCCCCCCCCCCACCCCCCCCCCCCCCCACCCCCCCCCCCCCCCACCCCCCCCCCCCCCCACCCCCCCCCCCCCCCACCCCCCCCCCCCCCCACCCCCCCCCCCCCCCACCCCCCCCCCCCCCCACCCCCCCCCCCCCCCACCCCCCCCCCCCCCCACCCCCCCCCCCCCCCACCCCCCCCCCCCCCCACCCCCCCCCCCCCCCACCCCCCCCCCCCCCCACCCCCCCCCCCCCCCACCCCCCCCCCCCCCCACCCCCCCCCCCCCCCACCCCCCCCCCCCCCCACCCCCCCCCCCCCCCACCCCCCCCCCCCCCCACCCCCCCCCCCCCCCACCCCCCCCCCCCCCCACCCCCCCCCCCCCCCACCCCCCCCCCCCCCCACCCCCCCCCCCCCCCACCCCCCCCCCCCCCCACCCCCCCCCCCCCCCACCCCCCCCCCCCCCCACCCCCCCCCCCCCCCACCCCCCCCCCCCCCCACCCCCCCCCCCCCCCACCCCCCCCCCCCCCCACCCCCCCCCCCCCCCACCCCCCCCCCCCCCCACCCCCCCCCCCCCCCACCCCCCCCCCCCCCCACCCCCCCCCCCCCCCACCCCCCCCCCCCCCCACCCCCCCCCCCCCCCACCCCCCCCCCCCCCCACCCCCCCCCCCCCCCACCCCCCCCCCCCCCCACCCCCCCCCCCCCCCACCCCCCCCCCCCCCCACCCCCCCCCCCCCCCACCCCCCCCCCCCCCCACCCCCCCCCCCCCCCACCCCCCCCCCCCCCCACCCCCCCCCCCCCCCACCCCCCCCCCCCCCCACCCCCCCCCCCCCCCACCCCCCCCCCCCCCCACCCCCCCCCCCCCCCACCCCCCCCCCCCCCCACCCCCCCCCCCCCCCACCCCCCCCCCCCCCCACCCCCCCCCCCCCCCACCCCCCCCCCCCCCCACCCCCCCCCCCCCCCACCCCCCCCCCCCCCCACCCCCCCCCCCCCCCACCCCCCCCCCCCCCCACCCCCCCCCCCCCCCACCCCCCCCCCCCCCCACCCCCCCCCCCCCCCACCCCCCCCCCCCCCCACCCCCCCCCCCCCCCACCCCCCCCCCCCCCCACCCCCCCCCCCCCCCACCCCCCCCCCCCCCCACCCCCCCCCCCCCCCACCCCCCCCCCCCCCCACCCCCCCCCCCCCCCACCCCCCCCCCCCCCCACCCCCCCCCCCCCCCACCCCCCCCCCCCCCCACCCCCCCCCCCCCCCACCCCCCCCCCCCCCCACCCCCCCCCCCCCCCACCCCCCCCCCCCCCCACCCCCCCCCCCCCCCACCCCCCCCCCCCCCCACCCCCCCCCCCCCCCACCCCCCCCCCCCCCCACCCCCCCCCCCCCCCACCCCCCCCCCCCCCCACCCCCCCCCCCCCCCACCCCCCCCCCCCCCCACCCCCCCCCCCCCCCACCCCCCCCCCCCCCCACCCCCCCCCCCCCCCACCCCCCCCCCCCCCCACCCCCCCCCCCCCCCACCCCCCCCCCCCCCCACCCCCCCCCCCCCCCACCCCCCCCCCCCCCCACCCCCCCCCCCCCCCACCCCCCCCCCCCCCCACCCCCCCCCCCCCCCACCCCCCCCCCCCCCCACCCCCCCCCCCCCCCACCCCCCCCCCCCCCCACCCCCCCCCCCCCCCACCCCCCCCCCCCCCCACCCCCCCCCCCCCCCACCCCCCCCCCCCCCCACCCCCCCCCCCCCCCACCCCCCCCCCCCCCCACCCCCCCCCCCCCCCACCCCCCCCCCCCCCCACCCCCCCCCCCCCCCACCCCCCCCCCCCCCCACCCCCCCCCCCCCCCACCCCCCCCCCCCCCCACCCCCCCCCCCCCCCACCCCCCCCCCCCCCCACCCCCCCCCCCCCCCACCCCCCCCCCCCCCCACCCCCCCCCCCCCCCACCCCCCCCCCCCCCCACCCCCCCCCCCCCCCACCCCCCCCCCCCCCCACCCCCCCCCCCCCCCACCCCCCCCCCCCCCCACCCCCCCCCCCCCCCACCCCCCCCCCCCCCCACCCCCCCCCCCCCCCACCCCCCCCCCCCCCCACCCCCCCCCCCCCCCACCCCCCCCCCCCCCCACCCCCCCCCCCCCCCACCCCCCCCCCCCCCCACCCCCCCCCCCCCCCACCCCCCCCCCCCCCCACCCCCCCCCCCCCCCACCCCCCCCCCCCCCCACCCCCCCCCCCCCCCACCCCCCCCCCCCCCCACCCCCCCCCCCCCCCACCCCCCCCCCCCCCCACCCCCCCCCCCCCCCACCCCCCCCCCCCCCCACCCCCCCCCCCCCCCACCCCCCCCCCCCCCCACCCCCCCCCCCCCCCACCCCCCCCCCCCCCCACCCCCCCCCCCCCCCACCCCCCCCCCCCCCCACCCCCCCCCCCCCCCACCCCCCCCCCCCCCCACCCCCCCCCCCCCCCACCCCCCCCCCCCCCCACCCCCCCCCCCCCCCACCCCCCCCCCCCCCCACCCCCCCCCCCCCCCACCCCCCCCCCCCCCCACCCCCCCCCCCCCCCACCCCCCCCCCCCCCCACCCCCCCCCCCCCCCACCCCCCCCCCCCCCCACCCCCCCCCCCCCCCACCCCCCCCCCCCCCCACCCCCCCCCCCCCCCACCCCCCCCCCCCCCCACCCCCCCCCCCCCCCACCCCCCCCCCCCCCCACCCCCCCCCCCCCCCACCCCCCCCCCCCCCCACCCCCCCCCCCCCCCACCCCCCCCCCCCCCCACCCCCCCCCCCCCCCACCCCCCCCCCCCCCCACCCCCCCCCCCCCCCACCCCCCCCCCCCCCCACCCCCCCCCCCCCCCACCCCCCCCCCCCCCCACCCCCCCCCCCCCCCACCCCCCCCCCCCCCCACCCCCCCCCCCCCCCACCCCCCCCCCCCCCCACCCCCCCCCCCCCCCACCCCCCCCCCCCCCCACCCCCCCCCCCCCCCACCCCCCCCCCCCCCCACCCCCCCCCCCCCCCACCCCCCCCCCCCCCCACCCCCCCCCCCCCCCACCCCCCCCCCCCCCCACCCCCCCCCCCCCCCACCCCCCCCCCCCCCCACCCCCCCCCCCCCCCACCCCCCCCCCCCCCCACCCCCCCCCCCCCCCACCCCCCCCCCCCCCCACCCCCCCCCCCCCCCACCCCCCCCCCCCCCCACCCCCCCCCCCCCCCACCCCCCCCCCCCCCCACCCCCCCCCCCCCCCACCCCCCCCCCCCCCCACCCCCCCCCCCCCCCACCCCCCCCCCCCCCCACCCCCCCCCCCCCCCACCCCCCCCCCCCCCCACCCCCCCCCCCCCCCACCCCCCCCCCCCCCCACCCCCCCCCCCCCCCACCCCCCCCCCCCCCCACCCCCCCCCCCCCCCACCCCCCCCCCCCCCCACCCCCCCCCCCCCCCACCCCCCCCCCCCCCCACCCCCCCCCCCCCCCACCCCCCCCCCCCCCCACCCCCCCCCCCCCCCACCCCCCCCCCCCCCCACCCCCCCCCCCCCCCACCCCCCCCCCCCCCCACCCCCCCCCCCCCCCACCCCCCCCCCCCCCCACCCCCCCCCCCCCCCACCCCCCCCCCCCCCCACCCCCCCCCCCCCCCACCCCCCCCCCCCCCCACCCCCCCCCCCCCCCACCCCCCCCCCCCCCCACCCCCCCCCCCCCCCACCCCCCCCCCCCCCCACCCCCCCCCCCCCCCACCCCCCCCCCCCCCCACCCCCCCCCCCCCCCACCCCCCCCCCCCCCCACCCCCCCCCCCCCCCACCCCCCCCCCCCCCCACCCCCCCCCCCCCCCACCCCCCCCCCCCCCCACCCCCCCCCCCCCCCACCCCCCCCCCCCCCCACCCCCCCCCCCCCCCACCCCCCCCCCCCCCCACCCCCCCCCCCCCCCACCCCCCCCCCCCCCCACCCCCCCCCCCCCCCACCCCCCCCCCCCCCCACCCCCCCCCCCCCCCACCCCCCCCCCCCCCCACCCCCCCCCCCCCCCACCCCCCCCCCCCCCCACCCCCCCCCCCCCCCACCCCCCCCCCCCCCCACCCCCCCCCCCCCCCACCCCCCCCCCCCCCCACCCCCCCCCCCCCCCACCCCCCCCCCCCCCCACCCCCCCCCCCCCCCACCCCCCCCCCCCCCCACCCCCCCCCCCCCCCACCCCCCCCCCCCCCCACCCCCCCCCCCCCCCACCCCCCCCCCCCCCCACCCCCCCCCCCCCCCACCCCCCCCCCCCCCCACCCCCCCCCCCCCCCACCCCCCCCCCCCCCCACCCCCCCCCCCCCCCACCCCCCCCCCCCCCCACCCCCCCCCCCCCCCACCCCCCCCCCCCCCCACCCCCCCCCCCCCCCACCCCCCCCCCCCCCCACCCCCCCCCCCCCCCACCCCCCCCCCCCCCCACCCCCCCCCCCCCCCACCCCCCCCCCCCCCCACCCCCCCCCCCCCCCACCCCCCCCCCCCCCCACCCCCCCCCCCCCCCACCCCCCCCCCCCCCCACCCCCCCCCCCCCCCACCCCCCCCCCCCCCCACCCCCCCCCCCCCCCACCCCCCCCCCCCCCCACCCCCCCCCCCCCCCACCCCCCCCCCCCCCCACCCCCCCCCCCCCCCACCCCCCCCCCCCCCCACCCCCCCCCCCCCCCACCCCCCCCCCCCCCCACCCCCCCCCCCCCCCACCCCCCCCCCCCCCCACCCCCCCCCCCCCCCACCCCCCCCCCCCCCCACCCCCCCCCCCCCCCACCCCCCCCCCCCCCCACCCCCCCCCCCCCCCACCCCCCCCCCCCCCCACCCCCCCCCCCCCCCACCCCCCCCCCCCCCCACCCCCCCCCCCCCCCACCCCCCCCCCCCCCCACCCCCCCCCCCCCCCACCCCCCCCCCCCCCCACCCCCCCCCCCCCCCACCCCCCCCCCCCCCCACCCCCCCCCCCCCCCACCCCCCCCCCCCCCCACCCCCCCCCCCCCCCACCCCCCCCCCCCCCCACCCCCCCCCCCCCCCACCCCCCCCCCCCCCCACCCCCCCCCCCCCCCACCCCCCCCCCCCCCCACCCCCCCCCCCCCCCACCCCCCCCCCCCCCCACCCCCCCCCCCCCCCACCCCCCCCCCCCCCCACCCCCCCCCCCCCCCACCCCCCCCCCCCCCCCCCCCCCCCCCCCCCCACCCCCCCCCCCCCCCACCCCCCCCCCCCCGCACGCCCCCCCCCCCCCCCCCCGCCCCCCCACACCCCCCCCGCCCCCCACCCCCCCCCCCCCCCACCCCCCCCACTCCCCACCCACCCCCCCCCGCACCCCACCCCCCCCGCCCTCCCCCCCCCCACCCACCCTCCCCCCCACCTCCACCCCCCCACCTCCCCCCCCCCCCCTCTCGCCCACCCCCCCCCCCCCCCCTCCACCCCCCCCACCCCCAAAAACACCCTTCCCCCCCCCCCAAGCTCACCCTTCCCCCTCCCCCCCCCCCCCCCCCCCCCACCCCCCCCCCCCCCCCCTTCGGGCCCCCTCCCCCCCCACCCCCCCCCCCCCAGTAGGGGCTGATGAGAATTGTAGTTCCTGAACATCTGGAGAGCCGCAGGTTCCCTACCCCTGCTCTAGGCCATGGTGGCAAAGGCTGATGGGAATTGTAGTCCATGAACATCTGGAGAGCCACAGGTTGCAGACCCCTGCTCTAGGCTGATCTTGCACTGAGAGGTCTTTATGGCCAGTAGATGGTCTTTATGGCCCCTTCCAACTCTATGATTCTGTGATTCAGTGATTCTATGATATGCTGAAGATAACATCAATGCATATCAATTGCTTGGCTTTATTTTATATCATTTAGAGAAAAGCCTGTTTTCACTGTGTGCACAGGACAAACGTGATACACATGACCCCCCCCCCCTCCCCGATGTGCATGATGTGAGCCTGTACGGGGATGAATGGTGTAGAAATTCAATAAAATAAATAAATAAATGATCACTGTTTCTTCTGGAATAGTCACTATGCAGATGCTTCAGCTCTGGAACACACATGGCAGATGCTAACGGAATCTGGTGTTTTGTACGAATGTGTTAAGGTGGAAAAGCCACATGCTTCTGCTTTCAAAAGAAATGGTGGTTCCATATATCAAGAGGAGAGCACTGTAGCAGTTTCATACTGCACATGCAGTCACGGCACGGGGGTCCCCTGCCACCTTAGAACAGCATTCTGGAGGCAGTCCATTCTGTTAACAGACTTCCCTCTGTGAAACACCTCTGAAGATGCCAGCCACAGATGCAGGCGGAACGTTAGGAACAAGATCCTCCAGACCATGGCCACACAGCCCAGAAAACCCACCTCAACCAAACATTTCTACTGTTTCTCTGGATTTCAATGGAGAGCCGTGTGATCTCTGGAGGATGTCTCCCAGCAGCTTCTTGTAGATATTAAACAGTTCAGAGGACAAGATACCGTGTTTCCCCGAATATAAGACAGTGTCTTATATTAATTTTTGCTCCCAAAGATGCACTATGTCTTATTTTCAGGGGATGTCTTATTTTTCTGTGTTCTGTTCGTCGGGCATGCTTCCAGACAAAAACTTCGCTACGTCTTACTTCGGGGGATGCCTTATATATTTCGCACTTCAGCAAAACCTCGACTACGTCTTATTTTCCGGGGATGTCTTATATTCGGGGAAACAGGGTAGAACCCTGAGGCACAATATGAACCAGAGGCCGATTTCTGCAGCAAGCCGTGTCTTCTTAAGATAGCAACAAGGATGGCTTTCAAAAACAGAGAGTAGAAAAGTCCTAGCCTCTTTCTGATTAGACAAATACATGCAAAATTTCAAGGAGTTTTTTTTTAATTAAAAAATAATTTAGTACAGGAAGCCATCTTTTCTTTACTTACACACAGTTTTGGCTGTTTTTCTTTAAAAAAATTAAAATTCAGTAAAATCATGGAGAAAAAAATAACCTTATAATATTACAATTTTGTATTACAATTTTGTGAATAAAGATGCCTCTATTTACCACTGATCTCTTGGATCTGGGAGTGATAATATGTATTGATTTCCCACAGATACCAGCCCACTTTAAAGGATATTGACATGTATCAGTCATTTAAAGGATCTCCTTCAGATCTACACCTGGTGGATCAGTTTATGCTCGAAGTAAGAACAGTATCTGTGACTAAATTAATGTTTGTGTACCCACCTTATCGTTTGCCTCCTTCATTTTTGGGGTGATTGTTTTGTGCTGAGTTCAGAGCATCGTAAACATGCAGCTCGTGAAACTTTATTGAAACCAATGTTCTGGCAGATCGTTGGCTGTTTTATGTATTCAAGTATTGCAACCTGATCAGAAGACAATGCTGAAAACTGTCTTTAAAATCTTAGGATTAGAAACGAGGTGATTTTAAAAATCTTTGCAAGCTCTGGTTTCAGCCAGAGTCAATGTGGACCACCTCATGCGGGGTGAGATATTTCTCATGGTATGAGGTAAGAAACATCCCATGGGTATAATTTAGGTGTCAGGTCAGTAGTATTTTGAGCTATGATCTTTTAAAAATGACTGGGAGGTATGGGGTGTTTTTTTTGCAAATGTTCTGACATTTACAATTCTGTGTTGAATTTCTCCCATCTTCTTTAGGTCTATTAGCCACTTTAATATTGTTGAGTATTTGCTCTTCACTGTTGATAGATAACAGTACCTCTGGATCTTGCGAGATTATTCTTGTGGCAGTACAAATATCCTGATCTGCAAAGATGCCTGCTATTTAACACTCAGGGTTCTGTAGTCTACAAGAAGTATTTGGTTCTGGCCTGAGCAGCAGAGCCGTAGCACCAAGGGGACGGGGGACAGAGGACCCCATGGCACACCGGTTGGGCGCCCCTGCAGAGGCATGGCGGGATGGGGCGGGATGGGGGCTTGGAGGGGTGCGTGGCGCGCTCGCGCACTGGGCGCACTTCCCCCTCACTCTGTCCCTGCTGAGCATTCAAAGGCTTCTTGTTCTGAGAATTACATTTTGTATTTATAAAGATCTATTTGGACTGTTCAAATAATCACAGCTATATAATCGCAGAGTAGGGTAGCCAGGTACTCCCTGGTAACTGGAGGAGAATGGGGGGTGGGGAAGGTGGGGAACTTACTGGTGGAAAACTGAGATCTAGGCCTCTGTTACCTGTGGCATGTTGACATAACTTCCAGTACACGCTAGAAGTGACATCATCACATCACTAGTGAAATGGGGTGTTCTGGTATTTGAGCAAAAACTCTATTGCAGATGCCATTTTTACCATAAAGTTTCTGCTTGAAAACCAGAGTGTCTATGTGATGCTGGCAACATGATGGCATCACTTGCAGTGTGAACCAGAAATGGCATCACTGCATTATCTCTAAAGTAGGTTTTAGTGTTAATTTTAATGTTAAGTTCCATATTGTAGTAGAATCATTCAGTGTTTTAACCTTGAATGTAAGCCACTCTGAGCCTGATTTTGGTTGGGAAGGGTGGGATATAAATCTAATAAAAATAAATACAAATTTAAAAATAAATTACTGGTGGCAGAGGCTTAGGCCTAAGTTTGTTAAGTTGAATGGCAGTGGGGGAGGAGCCACAAAACAGGTGATTCCTTGCCCCTGGGAGGGTTCTGGCACCTTTATCCCAAAGTACACTTAGAAAATGCATTTTCCCAAGGACAGGCATCCATGTGGCAAATTTCCCACCTTTGGCCTTATTTTCTTTTAAAGCTTGGTATATAAGGTAGTTGAATCCTATCAGGTAGTTGAATCCCACTATTTATTTATTTACTACTTCTTTGATGGTCCACCTTTTTCTCTGACACTTGAAATGGCTTACAGTGAAAAACAACGTTGTAAGAAGAGTATAACACACACAACCCACAAAATTAGAGAACAGAGCAATAAAAATTAGAGAACGAGGCAATAAAAGCACTGTCTGACACAGACAACAAAAGAAGGTTGGCAAACAATGCAGTAGAAAAGTTGTATTGCATACTATATATCGAAGTAATCCAGTTGGACCCCTATAGTGCCTTTTCCTCTGTGATGGACATGACTAACAGGGAGATCTGAGTCCAACAGTATGGCCTAGATAGCACAGTGAATGTATTACCTTCAGTGGAATCATAAGCAATATGGCAGCATTCTAAGTTCATTTACTTGGGGGGATTTAAAAATGTATAACTCTGTTCAGCATTGCACCACAAGATTTCATCTAATTCACAGGTGTCAAACTTGCGGCCCTCCAGATGTTATGGACTACAGTCCCCATCATCCCCTGCCAGTACCATGCTGGTAGGGGATGATGGGAACTGTAGTCCACAACATCTGGAGGGGTGCAAGTTTGACATCTATGATCTAATTAATTCATGTATAGCGTGAGAAGTATTATGTCCAAATTGTAAGGCCCAATGTTTGATCCTTAGTCTCTCCAACTGAAGGGATTCCATGTAGTAGAACAGGGAAAGACCTCTCCTGAGACCTTGGAGAACTGTTTAAGTGAGGGCATGGTAATGGTGGTATTCACTCTTCACTTTATGGAGGGCCACATACACAATTGCCAACAGCCAAAAAAGATTCATTTAGTTCCGTCCCTGGCATGGTACTTGCACCTGATGGAGGTTTGAAGCGAACCTTTTGCTCTGGTGGTGACTGCTTCAAGGTGGGAAAAACCTGCTGATCACAAACCCTAGCAGGCAAGGGTCTTACCCATTTTTGGATTGCCAAGCAGTGTCCAACTACTGGTTGTAGGCAGGAATTGGGGGTGGGAGGGTGGGGACGGAACCAGTGGCGTTCCTGCCTAGGGACAGGGGGTACCCTCTGTCCCCGGGCGCCCCTCATTTGGTCACATGGGGGGGCGCCAGCATTTCAGGGTCGTTTGTGGGTTTTTTAAGTTTTTAAAGTGTTTTTTCACGTTCCGGCCTGCAGGGGGCGCATTTCTAGGACTAGCAGCACACCAAAATTTCAGGGGTACCATCCAGAGAGGATCTGTCCTGATGATACTATCTCAAATTTGGTGATGTTTGGTTTAGGGGCAGCAGTTATGGATTCCCCAAAGGGGTGACCTCCAACCCATTGTTTTCAAATGGGATAAGCTAACCTGAGATAGGGGCTACCCATTTGGGGGCTCATAGCGACATTGGTCCCCCTGAACATATAACTTCACCAAACTCTGGGTGGCATCATAAGAATAGTTAACAGATGATACTCCTGAGAAATCTTTAAAGTTAATCCTAGCTTCTAAAAAATTACACTTCTTCCAGGCACCCCAAGGAAATGTGCCTTCCAAGATTCTTTGTTTTGCAGTGACTTTGCCTTGCGCATTGTAGCCATATGGGAATTTCACTGAAGTGTATGTAGGCAGGCTGCACATTTTTTTGAAGATAGAGGCACCAGACTTTCAGGATGGATGATGGCTCCAGGAGAGCCCTCCTGGTAATAGCATCCCAGGTTTGGAGACCTTTGCTTCCTGGGGGGGTTTCAATTTTATGCAAAGCCCCCAAAAGGCTTATTTCCTTTTGTTTCCCTCTCCTGCACGTGAAAGCCTGTGGCCTGAGTTCTCTCAGAGACTATCTCCAATCGCCCCCTTCGCCCTCCAGAAGCCAAAGCTCACCCAAGCTTGGATGCTATTACTTCAGGAGACCCTCCTGGAGACTTTCACTTTGAAAGAATCTGGCGCCTCTATCTTCAAAAAAAATGTATGCAGCCTGCTCTCAGTGAAAGTTCCTCATTAGCTACAATGGAGCAAAGTTCACTGCAAAACAAAGAATCTTGGGCAAATTTCTTGGGGTGCTTGGAAGGGGTGTATTTTTTAAAATATGCTAGTGACAGGTTACCAAAATTTCAGGGGTACATAATTTCATCTAATAACTATTCTTATGATGCTACCCAAGTTTGAGTAAGTGAAGTCATAGTTCAGGGGGACCAAAGTTATGGTCCCTCAAATGGGTAGCCCCATCTCAAGGCGTTTCAGCTCCCATTGAAAACAATAACAATGGGATTGGGGGCATTCCATTTGGGTGTCCATAACTTTGCTGCCCCTGAAACAAACATCGCCAAACTCAGGAGGTGATATCATCAGAGACAGTCTCTGGATGATGCCCTGAAATCGTAATGGTGCTGATATCTTAAAAAATGTACTCCCTGCAGGCCAAAAAAACAAATTAAATACCCCTAAAAAGAAACTCCAAATACCTTGCATCTAGGTGATTTGTTTCGGTATATTTCAAAGTGGCAGGACCATAATCCCGGGACAATTTTTTTGTCTTAGAAAGTGCCCAAATTTGCTCCGAGATTCCCAGCTTCGAGATCTTGCTATTTGTTTCCATCTTGAATCTCCAACTCTCAAAGAGTGATGCTGTTTCAGGGTGGGGGAGAATCCAACCCCAAACAGCATCACTTTCTTTAACTTTTATTTTTAACCGGGGACCCTTTTCTTGATTCTCCCTTTAAGGTAGGGTTGAAAAGAAGAATCCTGCTGGAGCCCCCTAGTTTTAAACACCATTTTAAGAAAGTGATGCTGTTTGTGGGTGGATTCAACTGGAGAGTGTTTTGTGAGGAGATGATGCTGACATTTGTTTGGTAAAATGTTTTGCTGGGGGGTGATTTGTGAGAGATTTACATGCTTAATAACCCACTTGCACTAGCCGGGCTTTGGAGTTTTGTTTCTGCAGGTTAACAACCTACCTCATAGGGTTGTTGTGATTATGGAAATTAGGAAAAGAGTTGGTGGGGAGAGAGCCATGTATGTTTTGTGGACGGGAGGGGGAGGTGTTTTGTGAGCTGAGTACAAAAAAAATCATTGTGTTTGGTCATGGTGGGGGAGGGTGGCAGCCCATACGCCGGGCGGGGAGGGGGGCGCCAAACTCAGGTTTTGTCCCCGGGCGCCAGTTTGCCTAGGTACGCCCCTGGACGGAACACAAAGCCAACTCCATCACATCACTTCAGGTAAAAAAGTGACATAGGTTGCTCTATGAATTGTCAGAAACTGTATGGTTTACTATGGAGTGTCTGGGGATTCTTAGAGCTCCCTTATGCCACTGCCATTATTTTAAATAGAGCGATGTGATGTTGCAGTTGGCGTCACCTTTTCTTTTAAAAAAAATTCTCCCAGTTCAAATTGATGGCAGGGAATCCATCCCTTTGACTGAAACACAAATCCAGAGACACAGGGCAGGGGCCATGTTGGAGAACAGTGTGGAGAAGAGCCATTGGCTCTTCAAAGAGCCACAAGGGCCCCCCATGCCACTAGTGTCATCAGACTAGATAGATCTGTGATATATGACAGCTTCAGACTGGTATGCATAGGACAGATGGCAACTGCTGTAAACTATCGTCTCCCCATCTTTATGCAGATGTGTAAAATACCTAACATGGGCCAACAGTTGGATCTTCTGCTTGCCATACGGGAACTTCCAGCCTCCATGGCAGAACTGGAGCCAGTAAGTGACACGAAGAGCTTTTTGGTGTTTGTGTGTGTGTGTGTGTGTGTGTTTGTGTGTGTGTATGCTGCCACAGCAATACACCAGCTGTCCTCAATGTAAATTTTAAAAGCACGAGGTGAGCTCTCCCTTGCAAAGAGAGCAACTAACCAGTTGTGTTGTTGACATTCATATTGTAATACTGCAGGCAGTCTGATGTATAAGTTGTCATTTCACTGCATTATTCAAAAGAAATGTGAGGAAAGGTTTTGATGATCTATGTTGCTCCTGGATTTTATAGCCAGGAGAGTCATAACTAGCATGAAAGTAAATATGAGATATTCTAGATTTGAAATACAATATGCACTACCTGCTGTGGTATCTAAAATAGCCGTGGGCAAGTCAAAACCTGAGAGAGTTCATTAGCGGAAATAGCACCTCCAGAAGGTAATACTTCGTGAATGATGACTTGTTCATGCCAATCAGCCTGCCTGATACCTTGTAGACATTGTTTGGGAAATTAATTTTTGAGAGATTTGTTATTCTTGTTTACTTACTGAAACATGCCTAGGAGCCTAAGAGATGGATCAGAGTCTGGATATGATGGTTCATGTAATAATGAACATGTAGCCTTTAGCCACCCTGACCTGGATATCCCAATCTGATCACATCTTGGAAGCTAAGCAGGGCCTGCCCTGGTTAGTATTTGGGTGGGAGACCACTGAAAATTAGCACTATGATGCAAACGCAGGCAATGACAGATCACCTCTGAATGTTTGTTGCCTTGAAAACCCCACAAGATTATGTCAGCTGTAGGGATATGAATAAAAAAATATGGCAACATTTGGATTTGGGTATAATGGACTGCAGAAATTTTCAGGATTCCTGAAAAATCCTGAATCCCCATACTATACCTTTTTCAGTTTGGGAAGTTCGGGGGCAGGGTGCAGCTGTGGAAGGGGCACAGTGCTCAGGGTGAGCCCTGGGCATCATTATACACAGCTGCGCCCTTGGCTCCAACACTAGTATTCTGGTGGAGGTGGAGCTGAGGAAGAGCAGCCTGCCCTCCAGTGGTACTGTTAGTTGAGTCCGCTTGAAATTACAAAGGCAAAGAAGATTTTGTTTCTCAGGAAACCTCTAGTGAAACAAAAGGAGGAGGGAGAGGGAAGATTCTGGGATTGTGTGGTGTCATCTTTGAGGAAAGAAAATGACAACTACAGACTCACTGTTTTATTCTTAATAATAAGATTGATATTAAAATAATATTTATTTGATCAAAGATAAGATTTAGATTTCTATCTTAATCTGGGTGGGGAGAGGAGCTGAAATCCATCTTCTTGAAAGAATAGAACAGTGCATTTGTTGCTGTCATTTTCTTTCCTCAAAGATGACACCACAATTGCAGCATCTACCTTGAAACTAGGTTCAAATGGCTTTTCTCAGGTTGGAATTAAATGAGAAACAGAGAGCACTGGTTGAGCTGAGCTTATTCCTCTCTGCTTCCTAATGATGATGATGATGATGATGATGATGATGATGATGATGATGATGATGATGATGATGATGATGATGATGATGATGATGATGATGATGGTCTGGATCGATCACAAGAAGGCATTTGACTCACTGCCCCATAGTTGGAAACAATTGGCATCAGCAAAAACGTTCGAGTATTCACTGAAATAGCGATAAGACAGTGGAAAACTGAGCTGACAGTCGGAAATGAAAACTTTGGAACAGTCAACATTAAGCGAGGAATTTTCCAAGGTGATTCACTATCCCCTTTACTGTTTATCATTGCCATGATCCCACTAACAGTAATTTTAAAGAAAACAAAGTTGGGCTATCAAATGGCCAAAGACTCAGAAAAAATCTCACATTTGCTGTACATGGATGATTTGAAACTGTATGGAAAATCAGACACAGAAATCCAGTCACTAGTAAACACAGTCCGAATATTCAGCACAGACATTTCGATGGAGTTTGGCCTGGAAAAGTGCGTTACTGTGGCAATAAAGAGGAGCAAGATCACAGAGAGTGATGGGATTGAAATGCCTGATGGCCAACTCATCAAGTGCAACCAAAAGGCCGCTTATAAATACCTGGGCATTTTGCAGCTGAATAACATCAAGCATGGGCAAGTGAAGACTCTTGTCAGCAGAGAGTACACCCAGAGGGTCAGGAAAATTTTGAAATCTAAATTAAACGGCGGGAATTCCATCAAGGCCATCAACACCTGGGCTATACCCGTCATCAGGTACACTGCGGGAATCATCAACTGGACACAGGCTGAGTTGGAAGCATTGGATAGAAAAATTGGCCATGCTGGCAGGGGATGATGGGAATTGTAGTCCATGAACATCTGGAATGCCATAGGTTCGCCACCACGGGTATATGCAAAAGCCAGTATCATGTAGTAGTTAAAACCAGTGGATTCTAATATGGAGAACTGGGTTGGATTCCTCACTCTTCAATGTAAAGCCTGCTGAGTGACCTTGGACTAGTCACAGTTCTCTCAGAACTCTCTCAGCCCCACCTACATCACAAGGTGCCTATTGTGGGGAGAGGAGAGGAAGGCGACCATAAGCCACTTTGAGACTCCTAAGTGTTGAGGAAAGCAGGATATAAAAACCAGCTCTTCACCATCACCAACATCACTTACATTGCATATGCAAATATCTTATAGACTGCATGTAAAAAACCACCCAACATGCATACACAATACAAAGAAACATATGGAGGCCAAAATGAAACCCACAGAATGGAATTTTTTTTTGCCAAAAACATAATTGACACAATTTATTCATTCCTCATTTGGTATAAGTGTTCTCTTAGTGACTGAGTCCAGTGGAGCTCAATCAAGGCCCAGCATAAAGAAATACTCTTAATAAACCTATCCATTTTTGTTTTGGAAAACACTTTTGGGGTGTTTCTTCCCCCTCCAGCCTCTGTGAACAGTTCTACCTCAGCAGTAAGTGATATAAACTGCATTCCATGCCTTCTGTCAGCTGACATGGAATGCAGCTCACCCTGTGATTGTCTTCATTGAGCTGCTCTGAACTGCTCGTGAACTCTGCGATCCTGAGAATTCACATCGTAACAATTCATTGCACATCCTGAGCGAGATCTGCATTAAGAGCTCAAGATTTCCTGATCACGAACTAATCTGTGACTGCCAAGGGACAAAAGAGAGGGAAGCCTTGAAAATTTAATCAAACAAAGATATTTTCTTCTTTTTGTGTATGTTTGTGTTCTAGCTCATCAGCCAGAAAATCTGTGCATGCAAACAGCTACAAAACAGCCCAAGGTTTGTTGCTGTGCTGTGGTATATCTTAGCCATGGGGAACTGTTTGAATGAAAAAGCAGGGAGAGAGAAGGCCAAGGGGTTCCGGCTCTCTTCTTTGACCAGAGTAAGTGCTTTTTGTTGTAAAAATGCTTTGTTTCAGAGTGCATACTCCTTAATTATAAATACCGGTTTCTTAGAATAGATAAAGTCCCAAGCCTTTAGGACATTGAAGCAGAGGCTTTTGGACATTGAAAGGCAAACCTTGTACTCTCACACATACTGCATTTGCTCGTCGCTGAATTTTGGCATAATTCCCACCCACGGAACTCTTTCTACTTATTTTCCCCATCTTATATTCCCTCAACTCTGACAATCTTGTATGCCGACTTGCCTTAATGTTTTCCTCACTTCCACTCTTTGTGATAGGTATTTGCACAGACCTCATAGTGAAAGACTGCGTCTCTGTTCTCAAAGATGACCCAAAACTGTGGCACTGTGCGTTCTACGTACCCCAGCAGGGAATAATTATCAGACCGCTGTTAAAAGGGGCTATATTGTTTACCAACAAGGAAATAGTATAGATTTTTTTCCCCTTAAAGCCAATTGTAATTAATTCACTTTCTGCTTAAGGTGTTTGTTATGTTTAGACCATTGAAGTTTACAGTAGAAAACTATTTCTGGGTATCTTGGGCCGTTTCTGCATGGTCTAAATATCCTAGGTTGAGCAAGGGAAATATCACAGTCTGACCCAGAAGTTCGCATGGTTTCCAGTCCTAAAGTGGGTTTCCCTCGTGATATTTTCCTCATCCCAGGATTTTCAAAAATTGCCAATTTGGCGATCCTTTTCAAAAATCCCAGGGTGAACCTGCTATCATGCAAACACCACAGAAGCAGAACCAGTTTATTTTCCCTGTCCAGCCACCTGATCACCCTGCCCCGCCCCACCCCCCTGATCTCCCTGCCTGATGTTCATTCAAGTTACCACTCAAAAACAACAGCCAATCAGAATGTGGGACACCGGGGATGTTTGCGCATGTGTGGATAAGCTTGTGGTGTAAATACAAAAGAACCGGGCTCATGCAAAACAAACTGGAGTATTTCCTCCCGGTCTTCACTTGATTCCCTCACAGAAACGGTCAGCCATGCGAAGGGAGAAACTGGGATAAAACAGACCCGGGTTGTAAGATACTGATTGTAACCCGGTATAATTGTGCTTTGCAGAAATGGCCTAGGAATAGCACCTTTTTCATAAATTATATATTGCTTCTGATGTGATATGACCCTTCCAAACATTTCAACATTGATATGGAAAACCATAATAAATTACAAACATTACCTACCCTGTTTCCCCGAATATAAGACATCCCCCGAAAATAAGACGTAGTAGAGGTTTTGCTGAAGTGCCAAATATAAGGCATCTCCCGAAAGTAAGATGTAGCAAAGTTTTTGTTTGGAAGCATGCCCGACAAACAGAACACAGAAAAATAAGACATCCCCTGAAAATAAGACATAGCACATCTTTGGGAGCAAAAATTAATATAAGACACTGTCTTATTTTCGGGGAAACACGGTATCTAGTGCAAAGAATGCTCCTGTTTTTTCAGTGTTAGCAATATGGGAGCATAGCTGGTTAAGGTGGAATAGAGAGGTTGAGGGCAAAATTAACCATTTAGGGTACTGTTCACCTGGTTGTTTAACTGATTTTTGAATTTTTGGCTGTAAACTTCCTGACAACAGTCATATGAGTTTTTAAAGCTGTAAAAGACCATGTACATGGAAACTCTGTATTAAATTCTCTTCCTTGTCCACCTTCTTCAAAAAGAGGAATTCAGAATGTGTTATCTGGGCACATACATACACAAGTCTGTTTCAGGCCAAATCTCTTATTACCAATTGGCTTGATCAAAACACCCCAAGGCGCTTTTCTTACAAACTGGCATTTTGAATTGTCTGAAAGCACCCTCATGTGGTGAAAAATGATATAAGGGCTAAAAGTGTGAAGTCTGAAGACATTAAGTAGAGGCAGGTTTTTTTCAACCCAGATGAACAATTCTGTGATGGTTTCTGTGAAATTCTTTCCCCACACATGTATCGAAATCTCCTTTTGTGTGTTAAGACTGTGGGAAAGCTGATCTGGAATCCTCGATTCTCTTGGTTTGGGGGAAAGAATGTGTAAACAGATATCTTTTGAGGGCTGTACCATATGGTCCGCTTAACACTCGAACCAGCCAATTGGGTACATCAATGCACTCTCAATATCATCGTAGAGATCAACACGATTTTCGGGGTATAAGTTTTCAGTTGTCAAAACTCCCTTTGTCAGATATGTTTTTGGGAAAAAAGGGAGCTATGACTCTTGAAAGCTTATGCCCCCAAAATCTCGTGGGTCTCGAAGGTGCTACTGGACTTAAATCTAGTTCTTCTACTGCAGACCAACCTTCCTGAAACTACCAACAGAATCTCAATATAAGAATAACAATTCCTTTTTTGATCATCCCAGCTCAACCAGATTCAGGGAACTGAGGGCAAAAGACAGGATCAGTTTCCACCGGAAAAATATGGCTCAAAATGTTATGATACATGATGTGTTCTTTGGGGGAAGAGTGGGATATTGTGCCATACTGTAATGACGCACAGTTCTCTGTTGATTGTGCTTGGATTGAGTTCTTGATTGTGCTACCAAGAGAGTCCAAATTGGTTGTCTTGCTGCATGGAATGGGTTGAATTAGACAGGTTCCCCCCCCCCCGCCCCCGTTTCTGAACGTAGCATCCAGTTTAAAGAAGATTCATTTTTTAAAAAACCCCACTAGTAATGACCTCCTGAAAATTCCTCGTTGACAGTACAGTTTGGAATTACATTTTTAATCTATCCTTATTCTAGTCTTCAGCCAGACATCTCAAAGCTACATACTTGGGCTTGGATCCACCCAAGCATTTTTACAAATAGAAAGATTGCCATCCATGGGGACATTTTGGGCTTTGATGGTAAGAGGGAAGCAAGAAAATCATGCTTCAGATGTAGAACTGCTTCTTTCTGCATGTATATATGCTTATATATACATGCAGGAGCAGCAGTGGCGTAGGAGGTTAAGAGCTCGTGTATCTAATCTGGAGGAACCGGGTTTGATTCCCAGCTCTGCCGCCTGAGCTGTGGAGGCTTATCTGGGCAATTCAGATTAGCCTGTACACTCTCACACACGCCAGCTGGGTGACCTTGAGCTAGTCACAGCTTCTCAGAGCTCTCTCAGCCTCACCTACCTCACAGGGTGTTTGTTGTGAGGGGTGAAGGGCAAGGAGATTGTCAGCCCCTTTGAGTCTCCTACAGGAGAGAAAGGGGGGATATAAATCCAAACTCTTCTTCTTCTATATATATATACACACATACACACACACACATTCACACATGCACACATAATCTTAACATTTGAATTGACTCTTATGTGGCTTCTAGGTCACACATTCTGTGTCTCCTTTGCGGGAGTTAATGTTTGCTTGCAAAAAAATATTGGCACGAAGACCAATATTTTCTCTTCCTCAGCATTCACAATCTGCTGCTCCTCTTACTGAGTGCAAATTCACTGCATAGCCTTGAACCTTTAAGAATATTATCAAATTCTACCACATCTCTAAAGAGAAAAGGAAGTTATCTTCCTCTACCCTTCCTGAGGATTTCAGTGTATCAAATGAATGATTTATGATACGAGTGACAATTCTGAGGCCCAATTTGGATGTTTCTCTTTTTATATAACTGCTGAAATACCACATCTATCACTATGAAAATGTCTACAAAATCTTTCTTTGCCAGGGAACCTCTTTCTCAGTTCTACTGAGGATACTTAGATCATTATTTTACACAAACAATTCTTACTGTTGTATGAGGGAGGGAAACCTTTTGTCTTTCTCCAAGAAAATGGCATTGTCAACATTAAATTGGTCCTTGGATCATTCCCAAGATCATAGGCACTTGTTCTTCTTATTTACACAATTATGTAACTGTTCTCTCTTACACTATCTACACCAAACAAAAATGTATAAGTGAAAAGAAGGAGAGAGAAGGTATTTATATGAATAAAAAGAGCTTCAGAAAAATATGTGTTTAATGTATTCCATTTGTATCTCTCCCAAATGGAAAACAAAAGAAAAAGAAAGGGTGCCACTTTAACTCTAAATAAATTGAATTAAGAACCAAAATGTTAAGACCAATATAAACATATCTATAAATTAAAAGCATAAATGTAAAGAAATGCAGATCTATGTATATGTGTGTGTGTGTAGTCCTTAAAAATATAAAAATGCATATTCCTTAAAATACATATGATATGGATATTTATTGATATGTACATTTGTAAGGCTATTTGTAATATTTGTAATAGCCTTACAAATGTACATAAAAGGACCATTACTGACCCTGACCAGCTACGTTTCAGCCCAGCTATGTTTCAGCACCTTCCTCGGTGGTCAAATAATATTCATCATTGAGAGGGGCCTCGATATTGCAATAATACATTCATGATTTCAAAACTGGACCAAAATGTGAAATGTAATAATAATAATTTTCTGTGAACAAAGGCAGAGATATCCATCCAAGACCACTTAATTAGTATCTTACTTCCATGGTATCTTTGATGGTAAATCAGTTGTGTCCCTTTATCTCTTGGTTAAAAGATGGAATGATACTGGTTCCAATTGATAAAGTATTGTCTTTTTCCAGTTTGGCTTTGCTGCCTGAGCACCCCTACTCCGGATACAGGAAACTATTCCCATGCACAGGAAGTCTAGTTCCCTCTCCTGGATTTGCTCAGGTCAGATCAGTTTATTAAGTGGGTGGGAAAGAGAAAGGGAAAGCCCTTCGGGGGAGGGCGGTTTATAAATATAATAAATAACAATAACAATAACAATAATAATAATAATAACAACAACAATAGTAATAATAGTAATAATAATAATAATAATAAAAGCAGAGGCAGGCACTTGGAAAAACAGATGCCCCCTCCTCTACAAACTAGCCCCAAGCCCATCATAGTTTATTAAATCATGTGCTGGACTTAGACCTTGTAGGAAGAGGAAAATGTCTCTCCAAGTGCCACCCATCCACATGAGCTGTGGACTCTAAGCTGATGAACTAGGTTTGTTTCCCCACTCCTGCACAGGAAATCTGCTGGGTGACCTTGGGCTAGTCACAGTTCTCAGAACTCTCCCAGCCTCATCTACTCACAAGGGTTCTTTTGTGGGGAGAGGAAGGGAAGGAGTTTGTAAACTGCCTTGAGACTCCTTACAGTATAAATTCAGAATCTTCTTCCATGTAGACCCCAAAAGATTTGGGGGATTGCTAGAATGTTGTGGCAATGTGTGACATTTCTTACAGTTGGTGGCTGAAGGTAATGTTGTATCAACACTGCACAACATCTACTCCCATCCCTGAAGCTACTTGGAAACCTACTACTCAAGATCTCTTTTCCATGCTACTTCAACATAGGTATTAGGATGACATGCAAAAAGCCACTTATGATGGAATCTTTGGAGAAAGGATAGAATGCACATAGGATACAGAAACCAATGAAATAAATGCCTCATGGATCAGGAAAAGGAAGCTAGCTATGCAAAATAACTTATATAGGGGTCAGGAAATCCCCGCCTTGGTTTGTTTGTTCAAGAAAACTGCTTTTGCTTGGGGAGTTGATTTCTCCATGGGTCTTTTTCTTTGGATTTCTGTTCGTGGCCCAACTAAATCCCTGTCATCTTCAAACTACCATTTCCACATCTGATGGGGGCTCCAGTGTATCTCATTGGCCTGAATGCTGTGGGCACAGTGAACTGAGGTGTCTTCCGCAGAGCCAGAAGCGTACCAGGGGTAAATGACAAATTGTCTCCAGGACGCCCCCCAGGCTCTGCCCCCAAGATCCACCCCCTGATGCCCCCAGGCTCCACCCCACTGCCCTCGATCCCACCCATGTCACCATGGACATGAGCAAGGTCTAGGGTGCCTACCCCCCCGACTCCCCCTGCCGGCTAGGCTCAAAGCCGGCAGCCTGCAGTCTCTTCTGACCTCCCCTCCGGGCAGGCCAGAATAGACTGCAGTCCCGGCCTTGGAGACCTTCTTTTATAAGCACTGAGGCTGGGGGGGGGGGAGGAAGGGAGGGGGGAGTCCAGGGTGGGGTTGAGGGCAGGGTTGAGGGTGCTTGGAGGCAGCAGTCCTGCTGCCTCGTCATTTTTTGCGTCCCTTGGACAGGGTTGGGGCACGTAAAAACGACGAGACAGCAGGACTTCTTGGTCATGTGGGAGGCTGATTTTGCGCCTCCCACATGACCAGAAGAGTGGCACCCGGGGACAAGGGGTAGCCCTTGTCCCTAGGCAGATACGCTACTGTGCAGAGCACTGGTTCCTAGCCATAGTTTCCAGTCTCTGGAATAAGATGGGCCTCCTTCACAGGGATGATGTTGGAGATGTGGTATCGTGTGCCTTGTATACAGGCCTTCATTTCATACTGTGCAACGGCCTTCATTTCATACTGTGCAACTGAGCAGAAAGTTAGAAGGATATTTTAATCTCAGTTTTTCACCCTTATTAAATTTATGTGGGAGATCTCACATTTCCACTGTCCTTATTTTATGAAAGTTGTCTGGTCTGTCAGTTATTGCTGCATTCTTTTTGTAGTTATCATTGCTACGAGGCAAGGAACGGAGCTTCACCTTGATGCATGCCCTTGTGGAGCAGATCTTCTTACACAATCCTGATTTGGCTGAGTTTCCTCAGGAGTTGACAGAATTTAAAGCTCTGTCTGGAGGTAAGATTAATCTCCGCCTTAAAAACACCTTCCCCATTTTTTTCAGAGCATCCATTCCTATCTTATATGTGTGATTTTCATTTCTTCTTTTTAACTGTCTTTTTTCTTCTTTTTTCCCCTCCCTCCCTGTTTTGCTACAGCCTCCATCAAAGGTCTCAGTGCTGAAGTTGAAGGTATGTAAATATGGTTTCAGAATTTGCCACGAGAATTTTTCACACATTGTGAAACCACCTGGAACCAGGTTTTGTTGGCGGGGTACCTTCAGATTACTGAAGGATGTGGTTGTCATGGAAATACTTTAACCTGTCAAGTTGCTTCAAGGAATCTGAGAATAAATATTCAAATAATGTCCATGAGGGTTTCAAATCAAATATATATTTATATATTAGGATGTCTCTGATATATTGAGCATTCAATTTCACTTTGCCTTAAACCAGTGCTCTGTTGACCTCACCGGAGTTGTAAGAGGTAGGAAAAATCTGAGTGTGGTTGTGAAACCAGGCTCAAGAATTAATCCACATCAAAACTTTGAGTTAGTAACAGTGTACCCCTGAGCAGAATTATACTCTTCAATGATTTTATGAGAGAGTAACTCTGCTATGATTCCCCTGTCAATCAGTCAATGGGAATATGCTGCTAATAGGATTTGGCCTGTGTCATCTATTGAGCTGATGAGTCATATTTTCCACATTCTGGCTGTATGAAGTCAGTTAGTGGTAATACAGGGCAGAAAAAGAAGGTATCTAAAGTTGACTAGAGATGTATGGAATCTTCGGGAGAAGTTTCCTGGGAGTTCTTTTATCTCTTTTTTCCCTTCTCTTAAGATGCCCTGGACGTGAGGGAATTCTCAAACTCCCCTCAAAACGTCATTTTAGGCTGAATTTGGTGACTCCTATGGCATTGCTGCAGGTCCATAGAAACCCTGGTTGAAACATGGTGGTGATGACCATTGAAAACCCAGCAGTATGAAAAACAAAACAGTGGGCCACTCAGCACAGGCCAAAAACAGTGCCCCAGGCACAGTAAAAACAGAGTTCTGGGGGAGCACCCTTCTGAAATGAGGCAGCACTGTGTCCCCCCCCCAACTGGCGGAGAATATATATGTATATAAAACTTGCTCAATTAGCAAGTTTTTTTTAAAAAAAAATACCGTTGTGTACCTGGTGCCAAGCAAATGGCATTGGGTTGGAGGTGCCGCTTTTAGGCACGTCCTGTTTTTTAAAACTTACCTTCTTACCCTGCGCAGCTCTGCAGGGATGAGAAGACACACCCACGCTGCCCTCTGACCCCCGAGGCATTGCCATGGCTGCAGGGGCATGTTTCCTCGTCCCTGTGGAGTGGCACAGGGCGAGAAGGTAAGTTTATAAAAAAACAGAATGCGCCTCTGTGCGGAGGCACCTCTGCAGTCCGCAGCAGCTCCAGGGCCACCTGCACAGAATCATGTGAATGGCCCCAGGGCTCCACTGGTATCATGTATACCAGTGTACAGCCGCTTTACTGGCCCATGCAGAAAGGGCCAGTGTCTGACATTAAATAGCTTCGGTGAGAACAAGTGGAGCAAATGGAAGATAGAAGTTGGAGAGCTATGAAGGATAATTCCAAAAGGGCATTGCACCAGACCAGTTGGTTTCTCCATCTGATGCACAAATGGTGCTTTCTTTTTTGTGACAAGGGGATCCACTGAGGCCTACTTCTGGATATGCTGAACTGGAAATTATAGCAAGGGCCAACACTTGTTTGAAATGTCAAAGGACCAGTGCTCTTAGGTTGAATATTTTCAGTTGAATTTCTGATGGTGGGAGTGTACTTGATAGATATCAGCAACAACATTTACTGGTGACCCCCGGCCCCTCAATGATATGACTGGCCTCCACCTGGGCCACAGCTTTTACAGCTCTGGCCCCTGCCTGGTGGAACGCTCTCCCGCCAGCTGTCCGGGCCCTGCGGGATCTTAATGAGTTCCGCAGGGCCTGCAAGACCGAGCTGTTCCACTGGGCCTTTGGGGAGGCCGGCCGCTGATGGCCCTCCCCTTAACATTGGTGGATCCTACTTCCCCCTTCTCTCCCCGCCCCCGCTTGTTTAGGGGATTTGATAGTAGATCGCCATCTGTTATGTTTGGTATTCGGAAGCTGCATTTTAATGGGTTTGGTTTTAATGTGTATAGAGCCATAATTATTTATTTAATTATTTTTGGTATTTATTGATTTATTTTGTGCTCTATTTGTATATCTTGTTGTTCACCGCCCTGAGCCCTCCGGGGAGGGCGGTATACAAGTATAACAACAACAACAACAACAACAACAACAACAACAACAACAACAACAACAACAACAACAACATTCCATCAGGAATAAGATGTCCGTTTGTGTTTCCGATTATGACTTTTGACAGAAATATCAGAGCTTGAAGTCAACGGAGTGAAGCCTTAGCTGTAATATATGAAATACTTCTTTCCTTTTGTGATTAGTTTTACAGAAAGAATTAGAAAGCATCAGTGAGTGCAGAAGTCAAATCAAACCCAAGGTTATCAAGGCAGAAACTCTGGAGTCACAGTTCTACAAAGAAGTAAAGGTAACTTTGACAGAGAACATATTGACATGAGCATATTTTGACTGCTGTTATGCAGGTGGGTTTCAGGAGGAGAGTTTGGTTTGAGAATAGGAGAGTTAACAATAAATTCACATAAAAATACAGGGAAAAGATCTACTGACATGACATAGTATGGAAGAATGGGCAGAGGAGTGGGAAAAATAAAGCAGTAGGGCGCCCATGCCATTTTCTTGGTAGCGGGTTTCACCGGGGATTTTCAAAAACATCACAATTTTGACAGTTTTTGAAAAAAAATGGGTTGAGGGAAATATAACGGGCCAGTTTTGCTTTGGGGAAGAAACCCATGCAAAGTTCTTCTCCAAACCAGGATATTTCCCTTTGTCAACACATTATATTTCTACTGTGTGGAATCCACCCCAGATAGAGGCTATCAGGGGAATGGTGGGAAAATTGAAGAGAGGGGCAGATAAAAGTATGGTGGCTGGTGGCTGGTGTGTGAGGAGATAAAAAGAAAGCAGAAAAAGGAGAAAAGCTATGGGAAGGGAGAGTGAGGGAGGAGAAGTAAGATGCCTCCAACAAATCCTTGCAGGTTTCCTTCTTGTACATTATATATGGACATTACATTAATAAATGAACTCCAAAGTTGGACACATATGGACATGTATGTTGGATCCAAGGTTATCTTATTGTAGCTATCTGACCAAAGTTGGTGCCCCCACTACACACATTACCCTTCAGAATGTTGCTGGTATGGGTCAAGTGTGGAGTGGAGACCCAGATGAAAGTTGCACAAATTACATTAAAAAACCACATGTGAGTTCACAACAAACATATATACAAAACCCCAAATGAAAAGTATTTCTGTAATACTAGTCCCTCCTATGAATTGTACTTCATTTCCCCCAGGATCTGATTAAGAAGTATGAAGGAGACCTTTCTCAACTCTCTAGAAGATGCGCAGAAATGAAGAAGGCCTACCATGAAATCCTGGTAGATAATATTTTTTAAATATCATCTTAAAACTGCTGTTCTATACCATGACAGCTATGCTAAGTTTCACATAAAGATGTTAGTAGATTGTATATTCCTGTGGCACAGAACAAAGCATGCCGGACCTTCTTTGTTGTAGAATACTTTGGCTGGGTTCTCGTGCCTACCTAGCCATGCTGCCCCCTGCTTTTTGAAACTTAAAATACATTTTAACATAAACACTCTTGTATCAAAGTACCATGTTCAATAACACACAAAATAATGGTTTTGACAAAGGCAGTATGTAAACATGAATGATAATCCTCATATTCATTTGGGACTATATTATAATGTGGAAGTGTACAATTTTCTCAACCACTGCACCTCAACTGAATGAACTAACACCTTTATTTGAAACAGAGTATTGATTTTAGCCTGGTAGCACCTTAGACACCAGCAAGATTTTTGGGGGTATGAACTTTCAAGAGTCAGAGCTTTTTTCATCAAATCTGGTTGGCCTCTAAAATGCTACTGGATCTGTCTCTTCTAATGCAGACCAATATGACTACCTTCCTGAAACTACTAACACAGTCCCAAAATAAGAATGTAGATAGATACTTGGCCTTCAGTAGGAAGCAGCCTAAGTAACTGAGATTAGCTGAGCTGGTAAGATTTTGGAAGCTAGGCAGGGTCAGCCATGATCAATGTTTGGATGGGAGATCACCAAGGAAGACCACAGAGATTGCCAGGTGAGGAAGACAATGGCAAACCACCTCTGCTCATCTGTTGTCTTGAAAACTCCATGTGGGGTCACCATCACCATAAGTTAGTTGTCACTTAACAGCACACAATTATTATTTTATTTAGTAGATGAGGAAGGGCACATTGTATATGTTCAGAGGCACTATCGGTGTCTCATATATTCCAAGGATGAGCACACATACTGAATCAGACTATTGATCCAGCAAGGTCAGTATTGTCTGACTGGCTGCTGCTCTCCAGGATCTCAGAGACCTTTCTCATCTCCTCACGCCTAATCCTTCTGTTGTTTACTCCTGGAATGTATGAAATGAGAACGGAGGGAAAATAGAGACATCAGTGTTGCTGGATTGCTATTTGTTAGTCCAGGTAACAAAAGAAGTAAGGGAAAGGGCTGCAGCTCAGTGGAACAGCCTCCACTTTGCGTGTAGAAGGTCCCAAGTTCAATTCCTGGCACCTCTATTTAAAAAGGATGACTCAGTAGGTGACGGGAAAGACCTCTGCCTGTGATTCTGGTGAGCTGCTGCCAGTCTTAGTTTTTGCCAGTCGGAAAAGACAATGTTTGTTGGAACAAGTGACTTCTGCATGCCTGGACACTGGGGGTTGTTGTGTATCTCACTCTAACTGTGTTGTTGCCTGTCTTGTTTGCCCTCCTTGTCTGGGCCAGGAGACTGCCCACTAACTTCCTTTCTTCCCCATGCTGGTTTCACTTCTGTCCTAGACTTTGACTTGAGCGCATGGTCAATGGCTGCCTGCCTCAGTGAGGCTTTCCCACTGAAGCACTCTATCACTTGCACACACGTGATGGAGCAGTAGAGTGCCCACTTGTTCATAGGGAAAGTATTCCTTAGGCTAGGGCCATGATGGCGAACCTATGGCACTCCAGATGTTCATGGACTACAATTCCCATCAGCCCCTGCTGATTCCCAATTGGCCATGCTGGCAGGGGCTGATGGGAATTGTAGTTCATGATCATCTGGAGTGCCATAGGTTCGCCACCACTGGGCTAGGGTTTCTTTCTATCTACCTTTTTCCTGGAACAAAGCTGTGAACTGGAGGTGCTTGAATAAATGTAAGTTTTACTTTTTACGTTTTATCTCTTGAGATGTTTCTATAAACTGCACTCACATACACTACTGGGCAGATCCATAATTCTAAACAAAATCTAACAATGTTCACCTTGATACGCCAATGAGTTGGCTTATTTTAAGGCTGGTTCATATGTGTATGTGATCCACTGGCTTTTAGGGTCAACAATCACACCAGGAGACTCTGTGATGCGTATATAACATAATATGTAATTTGGCGCATGCGTCAAGTGCTCTCTGTGTGTGTAAAGTGCTATCAAGTCACAGCTGGCTTATGGCAACCCAGTGGGCTTTCAAAGCCAAAGACATTCAGAGGTGGTTTCCTATTGCCTGCCCCTGCATCACTGGTATTCCTTGGAAGTCTCCCATCCAAGTACTAACCGGGGCCGACCCTGCTTAGCTTCGGAGATCTGGCAAAATCAGGCTAGCTAAGCATTGCCATAGGTTTGGTGAATGTTCACGATTATTACACTGTTGAACCACCAATCAAGAATTAATAGAACTAAGTGGGTTGAAAACTCACAACTGAAGTTATATGCTTTTTTTTTTAAAAAAAGATGTATTTTATGTTTGTCTAAAATTGCTAGTAAATGGCATTGTTGATTCTGTCTATAGATCTGCATTTATTTATTGTTTTGCACAGAATGAACATTTGGCAATTTTTTCCCTCAGGGTTTTATGATGCGGCTTTCAAAAATGCTTTGCACCTGTAGTTTCCACTTATGACAACCGGGACTGCAGGCACTTGGCATTTTTTGATATTCAGACTGCTGCTGAATACCAAACAGTCCTGGAAGGTGCATAGAGATGAAGCAAATAAACATGGTTTTCAGCATGTTAGTCATTCACGGCTGGTTTTTGCAAGAATATTAATAAGCAAGGGTGGTATCTAAGTGAAGCAAATCAGATGGCACCCTTGGATAATTAAACAGAATGTCTTAGTAATTGTCTTCACTTTCTGAACTTTCCTGCAATCACAGTACAAATAATGAAAACGTTATTGCGGTTGTTCATTTAGATTATCTCAAAGCTAAACGTTATGTTATTGTGAATCAAGAGTCAAATGCAATGGTCCACATAAACACTGGAGCAGTTTAGACCTCCTTTTCTTATTGTAATCCCTCACGCTTCTAAAATCAAATTCCAAAATAATAATAAGAACATAAGAACATAAGAACAAGCCAGCTGGATCAGACCAGAGTCCATCTAGTCCAGCTCTCTGCTACTCGCAGTGGCCCACCAGGTGCCTTTGGGAGTTCACATGTAGGATGTGAAAGCAATGGCCTTCTGTGGCTGTTGCTCCCGAGCACCTGGACTGTTAAGGCATTTGCAATCTCAGATCAAAGAGGATCAAGATTGGTAGCCATAAATCGACTTCTCCTCCATAAATCTGTATTGGCCTTTTTAAAAGCTATCCAGGTTAGTGGCCATCACCACCTCCTGTGGCAGCATATTCCAAACACCAATCACACGTTGCGTGAAGAAGTGTTTCCTTTTATTAGTTCTAATTCTTCCCCCCAGCATTTTCAATGAATGCCCCCTGGTTCTAGTATTGTGAGAAAGAGAGAAAAATTTCTCTCTGTCAACATTTTCTACCCCATGCATAATTTTATAGACTTCAATCATATCCCCCCCTCAGACGTCTCCTCTCCAAACTAAAGAGTCCCACACGCTGCAGCCTTTCCTCATAAGGAAGGTGCTCCAGTCCCTCAATCATCCTCGTTGCCCTTCTCTGCACTTTTTCTATCTCTTCGATATCCTTTTTGAGATGTGGCGACCAGAACTGAACACAGTACTCCAAGTGCGGTCGCACCACAACTTTATATAAGGGCATGACAATCTTTGCAGTTTTATTCTCAATTCCTTTCCTAATTATCCCCAGCATAGAGTTTGCCTTTTTCACAGCTGCCATACATTGAGTTGACATTCCCATGGAACTATCAACTAAAGGCGCTTAAAATCGCTTTCCTGGTCTCTTGTGACTGATAGCACTGACCCCTGTAAGCGTGTATGTGAAGTTTGGATTTTTTTGCCCCTAATGTGCATCACTTTGCATTTTGCCACATTAGACACCCATTTGCCATTTCTTAGCCCACTCACCTAATTTATCAAGGTCAGCTTGGAGCTCCTCGCCAATCCTTTTGTGGTTCTCACCACCCTACATAAGTTGGTATCATCTGCAAACTTAGCCTGCGGCTACCCACCCCCTACTTCCAGGTCATTTTATGAATAGGTTAAAGAGCACTTTGGTCCCCAATACTGGGATCCTTGGGGGACACCACTCCCTACATCTCTCCATTGTGAGAATTTCCCATTTACACCCACTCTTTGCTTCCTGTTTCTCAACCAGTTTTTAATCCATAGGAGGACTTCCCCTCTTATTCCTTCATTGCTGAGTTTTCTCAATAGTCTCTGGTGAGGAACTTTGTCAAAAGCCTTTTGGAAATCCAAGTAGACAATGTCCGCTGGTTCCCCCTTATCCACATGCCTGTTTACACCCTCAAAGAACTCTAGTAAGTTTGTAAGACAGGATTTGCCTCTGCAAAAGCCATGCTGACTCTTTCTCAGCAGGTCTTGCTTTTCTACATGTTTTATAATTTTATCTTTAATGACAGATTCTACTAATTTACCAGGAACAGATGTCAAACTGACTGGCCTGTAATTTCCCAGGTCCCCCCTAGATCCTTTCTTAAAGATTGGTGTGACATTGGCCATCTTCCAGTCTTCAGGGATGGAGCCTGATTTCAGGGATAAGTTGCATATTAAAGTAGAAGATCAGCAATTTCATGCTTGAGCTCTTTAAGAACTCTTGGGTGAATGCAATCTGGGCCAGGGGATTTGGTAACATTTAGTTTATCAATGGCTGCCAGAACTTCTTCCTTGTCTACCACTATCTTTGTTAGTTCCTCGGATTAGCCTCCTAAGAAGCTTGGTTCAGGTGCAGGAATTTTCCTCACCTCCTCTTGGGTGAAGACAGATGCAAAGAATTCATTCAGCTTTTCTGCAATCTCCCTGTCATCTTTTAGCACACCCTTTGTTCCTTTGTCATCTAACTTGGGCCTACCGCTTCCCTTACTGGCTTCCTGCGCGATGTACTTGAAGAACTGTTTGTTGCTGGTTTTGATGTTCACAGCCATGTGTTCCTCATAATCCTTTTTTGCCTCCCTTACAGCTAACTTGCTTCTCTTTTGCCACCATTTGTGTTCTCTCTGGTATTCTTTATCAGTTGGTTGGACTTCCATTTTCTAAAAGACATCTTTTTTTTTCCTAATAATTTCCTCAAGCGTCCCTTGTTAACCATGGTGGCTTTCTTTTGGACTAGAGCTGCCTTTCCTAACCTACTTGGAACACATTCCAGCTGAGCTTTTGTGACTGTGTTTTTTAAATAACCTCCAAGCATCTTGGACATTTTTTGACTCTCTTGATTTTTCCTTTTCAGCTTCCTGCGCACTATCCCCCTCATCTTTGAGAAATTTCCCTTTCTGAAGGCAAATGTAACTACATTAGTAGTTGTCACTAGTTAGGAGGCAGAGATACGGAATCTGAAAGCATTGTGGTGGCTGTTCCCTATCGGCTCAACAACACTGACTTCCCGCACCAGGTCCTGGGTCCCACTTAGAATTAGATCTAGGATCACATCTCCCCTGGTTGGTTCTACAACCATCTGCTCCTAAACCACAGTCATTTAGCATATCCAGAGATGATCTCTCCTTACTGAGGCCTGAACATGCATTTTTTCCAGTTTATATGGGGATAGTTAAAATAAGCCCATTACCATGACATTTTTGCTTTTGTTGGCCTCTCTAATTTCTTTTTCCATCTCAGAATCCTCTTGTGTGCTTTGGTCAGGGGGACGATAATATATTCTCAATATTAAACTATGCTTGACCCCTGGCATTGATATCCACAGTGCTTCTGTAGGGGAATCAGCTCCCCCTGCATTGTCTATTTTATGTGACACTATGTTCTCTTTGATGTAGAGGGCAACCCCACCCCCAATACGCCTGTCCTATCCTTCCTGTAGAGCTGGTAACCTGGTATAACAGCATCCCACTGGTTCTCCTCATTCCACCATGTCTCTGTGATACCCACTATATCAATGTCCTCCTTCAAAACTCTGTACTCCAGCTCTCCCATTTTAGGTCGAATGCTTCTACTATTAGCATAGAGACACTTGTATCCTCTGTCTCTGTCCCTCACCTGGGATTTATGTGTTTTGCCCTCTAGCCTTTTGTAGACACTATCACTTATCACATTGCTGTGCTCTTCTGCTTGTATGTGGTTGATTTAAAAAAACCTCCTTCTCTGTCACCAGCCCCATGGACTCTGTATTCCGAACCGAAGTCACCTCAGCTCCTGTCGGCTTTCCCCCAGGGATCAGTTTAAAAGCTGTTCTGCCACCTTTTTAATGTTGAGTGCCAGCAGCCTGGTTCCTCTTTGGTTAAGATGAAGCCCGTCCCTCTTGTCCAGGCCTGCCTTATCCCAAAAGGTTCCCCAGTTCCTGATAAAATCTGAAACCCTCTGCCTTGCACCACCTTCTCATCCACATGTTGAGACCCTGTATCTCCGCTTGCCCTGGCTAAGCCCTGCTTGGCGTGGAACAGGTAGCACTTCAGAGAATGCCACCTTGGGGGGGTCCTGGATTTTAACCTTTTTTCCTAGCAGCCTAAATTTGGCTTCCAGGAGAACCTCCGGCTACATTTCCCTAATGTCATTGGTACCAATGTGGACCACAACTGCTGACTCCACCCCAGCACTGTCCACAACAGCCTATCTAGGCGTGGCGTGACATCCGCCAACCATCGCACCAGGCAGGCAAGTCACCATCGCGGTCATCACACCTGTCACAAACCCAGCTCCTCTATATTATTCCTGATGATCCCGAGATCACCCACTACAAGGAGGCCCCACCTCCCCGAGGGGTATCCTCAGTCGCTTGAGAGGATATCTGACCACCAACTAAGGAAGGGGTCCCATCTAAGGGGACATCTTCCCCACCACCGCGGGCTGGCACCCTCTGTCACCCAGACTCTCATTCTCCACTGACATCTGAAGAGATGTCACCTTGGGAAGTGGGACCCGGCTGCTCTGGGTCCCTGAAGCCTTGTTTGTTGCCCTCTCTGCCTCTCAGCTTCTCCAGGTCTGCCACCTTGGCTTCAAGGGAGAACGGACCGCGTTCCTTGGTATGCCAGGAAGCTCATTGCAGCGAGGGGCACACCTGACTTCTGGCCTGAAGTGGCAGATAGTCATACATGTATAGACACTCAGTGCAAAACACTAGGAGCCCCCCATCCCCTGCTGGCTTCCTGCCTTCCATATCTGCTTTTGTTTTATATATTTAGATATTAAACTTTTAGTCAGTGCCCCTTTGAGCTATCTGTACCTACTATCCCTCAAAAAAAATGTCCTTATTAATTGAATTAATTTATTTTATTTTTTTAAAAAGAAGAAGAAATTGCAGCTGGAGTACACCCAGAGGCCCCTGAACTAAAGACTGACTGACCCACCTCAGGACCCCCCCCTTTAGCAGCCCAGCACAAAGAGTAACCTCTGTTATCCCCTGTTAAGCCCCACACTCCAGCAGTCTCAGCTCTTAGCAGCCTTACAAAGGAGAAAAAGAGAAAACCCCTGCAAGCCCTGTTAAAATACACTGTTTTTTAAAAGATGTGAGCTTTGAGAAGAAGCCCTCCAAAATGAACACCAGCAGGTCACTCTGCTCTTCCTGGCCAGTTGCCTTGTCCACTGCTGCTCCTTTCTGCTGGTTCCAGAGACTGAACTAAAGACTGAATGACTCACCTCAGGAGCCCCACCTTTAGCAGCCCAGGACAAAGAGTAACCTCTGTTAACCCCTGTTAAGTAATAGTAAGAGTTTGGATTTATACTCTACTTTTCTCAACCCTGAGGAGTCTCAAAGGGGTTTACAATTGCCTTCCCTTCCCTCCCTCATTACAGGAACCTTGTGAGGTTGGCAGGGCTGAGAGAGTTCTGAGATAACTGGGCCTCTCAGGTCTGCAACCTGCGGCTCTCCAGGTGTTCATGGACTACAATTCCCATCAGCCTCTGCCACCATGGCTGATGGGAATTGTAGTCCATGAACGTCTGGAGAGCCGCAGGTTGCAGACCCCTGCAAGGTCACCCAGCAGGCTGCATGTAGAGGAGTGGGGAACAAACCAGGTCACCAGATAAGAGTCTGCTGCTCATGTGGAGGAGTGGGGAATCAAACCCGGTTCTCCAGATTAGAGTCCACCTGCTCTTAACCACTGCACCATCCTGGCTCTCATTAGATGTGGCTGTATCTGGAAAAGCCTGTAAGATGATTTCCTGTGCAAATGGAGAAATATTATACATGCACATATGGGTGCTTTGGCTGTTATCTTGATGTAGTTATCATTTATTTTACCACACAATATAATATTGAAAATAATGATTTTTTGTTATTTGAGGCATTTCTTAGCCATCTCTCTCTTCCCTGAAGAGCTCAAGGCAGCTGACAATATAAATAAAACACATGTTCTGTAAAAATGCATAAAACCAAAATTTAAAACCACAGTTTAGGACTGCTTTAATCAAATTTGGTTCTAAATAAAACCATCTGCAAACACAACTCCCTGGGAAGGTTGTTATCAAAGTCCTTCCTCTATGCCACCACATTACAGGCATCCACCTTGGCTGCCATTCAAAATGGCAGCCTGTGGCTGAGCATTTTTCATGTTTTTGTGATCTCTCCCTGCATTTATTTTTCAGAAAGGCTTGATGACCTGGATAGCCCCTGGTCAGATCTCAGAAATTAAACAGGGTTAGCCCTGATTCGTATTTGGATGGGCAACCTCCGAAGAACACAGGGTTGAGATGTGGATGGCAACCCATCTCTGGACATCTCTTGCCAAGAACATGAGAACATAAGAACTAGCCTGCTGGATCAGATCAGAGTCCATCTAGTCCAGCACTCTGCTACTCGCAGTGGCCCACCAGGTGCCTTTGGGAGCTCACATGCAGGATGTGAAAGCAATGGCTTTCTGCTGCTGCTGCTCCTGAGCACCTGGTCTGCTAAGGCATTTGCAATCTCAGAGCAAGGAGGATCAAGATTGGTAGCCATAGATCAACTTCTCCTCCATAAATCTGTCCAAGCCCTTTTAAAAGCTATCCAGGTTAGTGGCCATCACCACCTCCTGTGGCAGCATATTCCAAACACCAATCACACGTTGCGTGAAAAAGTGTTTCCTTTTATTAGTCCTAATTCTTCCCCCCAGCATTTTCAATGAATGCCCCCTGGTTCTAGTATTGTGAGAAAGAGAGAAAAATTTCTCTGTCAACATTTTCTACCCCATGCATAATTTATAGACTTCAATCATATCCCCCCTGAGACGTCTCCTCTCCAAACTAAAGAGTCCGAAACTCTGCAGCCTCTCCTCATAAGGAAGGTGCTCCAATCCTTCAATCATCCTCATTGCCCTTCTCTGCACTTTTTCTATCTCTTCGATATGATATCCTTTTTGAGATGTGGTGACCAGAACTCAACACAGTACTCCAAGTGCGGTCGCACCACGGCTTTATTTTTTATTTATTTATTTATTTATTTATTTATTTATTTATTTATTTATTTATTTATTTATTTATTTATTTATTATTAAATTTATACACCGCCCTCCCCCTAAGGGCTCAAGGGCGGTTTACAACAAGCAATAGTCACATCATAAAAGATGATAATACACTTATTTATATAAGAGCATGACAATCCTTGCAGTTTTATTATCAACTCCTTTCCTAACTATCCACAGCATAGAGTTTGCCTTTTTCACAGCTGCCATGCATTGAGTTGACATTCCCATGGAACTATCAACTAAGACGCCCAAATCCCTTTCCTGGTCTTTGACTGATAGCACTGACCCTTGTAGCATGTATGTGAAGTTTGGATTTTTTGCCCCTATGTGCATCACTTTGCATGAAAACCCCTATGAGGTCACCTTAAGTCAGCGGTGGCGAACCTATGGCATAAGAACATAAGAACATAAGAACATAAGAACATAAGAACATAACATGCGTGCAGCATCAAGTCACATTTGACATAAGGCCGTGGTGGCAAACCTATGGCACTCCAGATGTTCATGGACTTCAATTCTCATCAGGCCCAATTGGCCATGCTGGCAGGGCCTGATGAGAATTGTAGTCCATAAACATGTGGAGTGCCATAGGTTTGCCACCACGGCCTTATGTCAAATGTGACTTGATGCTGCACGCGCACGCACGCACGCACGCACGCACGCACGCACGCATGCACATACCCACACACACGTACACACACACACACACACGTGTAAAACAATGGCTATGTCAGCCACCCCAGATCAATAGTCTACTCCTCATTGAACCTTGTTGGGCAGGGATGGCTGTAATTTATTTTGATTGGCAGTTTACCTATCCGCTGCATAGAGAGTTATTCATAAATGATATACAACTAAAAGTGTTGGCAGCCTATGGTCTAATCCTATGAGAGGCTAGATCCGTGGTGGCGAACCTTTGGCACTCCAGACGTTATGGACTACAGTTCCCATCATCCCCTGCCAGCATGGCCAATTGGCCATGCTGGCAGGGGCTGATGGGAACTGTAGTCCATAACGTCTGGAGTGCCAAAGGTTCGCCACCACTGGGCTAGATTAACACAACATTATATTAAGATCTGGTGAGCTCAGTGGGAGGACCTGGTATTGCCTCCTCCCCACACAAACAGGGATGATACCTAGAAACCAGTGCCAATACCACCCTGTACCAGAGGTGTAGCTAGGGAAAATGGAGCCCATTGCAAAATCTGAGTTTTGCGCCCCCACCCCCATGTTCATTTGTGTTTTTTGTTTTTTTTAGTTTTTTTCGGTTTGTGGGCTGCAGAGGGCGCGGTTTTTAGGCTAGCAGCAACAAAATTTCAGGGTATCTTTAGGAGACTCTCCTGATGATACCACCCAGGGGGTCCAAAGCTTTGGATCCTCAAAGGAGTAGCCTCCATCTCCTATTACCTCCCATTGAAAACAATGGGGGATGGGGGCATCCCCTTTGGGAGTCCATAACTTTGGATCCCCAGAACCAAACTTCACCTAACTTGGATGGTATCATCAGAAGAGTCTCCCAGAAAATCCCTGAAATTTTGGTGCTGCTAGCCTAAAAACTGCACCCCCTGCAGGCCAAAAACTGAAAAAACACTAAAAATACAAAAACAAGGCCTGGTGCAACGTGCACCCCCCAGTTCCCTTGTAGCTCCGCCTCTGCCCTGTACCGATGCATGAGTTTAAACTGTTACATCTGGTTGCAGAGTCGCTATTATCACATTAATGCCAGCTGCTACAACAAGAGGCAATTAGCCATTTTCAGACATTGTTTCCACATAGACCAGAAGCATGTCAGCTGCACAACGATCCTCCTGATATTTGCACCCACCATGTTGTGTAAGCAGGGGTGACATGTGCATTTTACATGTGCATTCAGTCTTGCTATGCACAAGCCAGAACTTTGGAAAATCCACTGGCTAGTTCTCATGTGCTGAAGCTATAATATGCACAACACCCCTGTTCATGCAACACAGCAGCAATGCGTATGGAGAGCATCATGGGTAATGTGTGCTTTTGATGTTTGTGGCCACCAGGTTTCTAGTAGGCATACTTGTAATGGTTGATAAGAGCTTGCTTTAAGCAACTAGGCCAGAACGGCAGTTTTATAAAAGGAGGGACCAGCTGACAGCAAGCTGAGTGCCTCTTCTGGCTACGAGAGTCATCTGGCTGATGCGGGGAAGAGTGTGTCTGGGGTAGACAATCTGCTTTGTATACATTCAGATCCCTGGCATCTCTGCTTTAAAGGATCAGGAAGCAGGCAATGTGAAAGATCTCTGCCCGAGTCTCTAAAAAGCCACTGCCTGTCACAGTAAACAGCACTAACCTTGACAGACAACTAGTCTGACTCAGCAGGTCTTAAAAAAGAGAGACGAGGGCTGCACCAAGCAAAATGAAGGAAAAACAAAAAAAATGGTGCTTGGGGGGAAAACATTTATTGTCTATACACCCTATGCATTTCGCATGAGCTTCACCAAAAGGGATGTAACTTCACAGACTGTACACAATGTTCTCTTTCCTTTCTAAAAGCAGAGGTTTCCTTTTGCATGTTGATTGGATGCACAGAGGGGGGGGGGCGTAAATTTGCAGCCCCTGCCCCCACCTCTACACAACTTCTGACTCATCACTGCTTGCTGTCAGCTGGTCCCTGCTTTTATAAAACTGCCATTCTGGCCTAGTTGCTGGATCAACATAAAATTATATTATGATCTGGTGAGCTTGGTGGGAGGACCTGGTATGGCCCCCTCCTCAGTGTGCTCTATTGAACTAGTTACATGCAAACAAAAGAAAGAGGCCCCATGACCTTGGTGCAGCTGTTGAGGAAGTGTCTGCATAAACATCACCTTCCCATCATTAGCAACATTAGGAAAGCAGCATCTCTGATCCCAGGATGGGAGTGTGCCTGTGAAAGCTTTCTCCATACACAGGTGCCATGCTCGTTTGCCAGCATGGTGTCGTGGTTAAGAGCAGGTGGATTCTAATCTGGAGAACTGGATTTGATTCGCCACTCCTCTACCTGAGTGGCAGAGGCTTATCTGGTGAACCAGATGTGTTTCCGCACTCCTACATTCCTCCTGAGTGACCTTGGGCTAGTCACAGTTCTTTGGAACTCTCTCAGCCCCTCCTACTTCACAAGGCATCTGTTGTGGGGAGAGGAAGGGAAAGGAGCTTGTAAGCCACCTTACAGGAGAGAAAGGTGGGGTATAAATCCTTACAGGAGAGAAAGGTGGGGTATAAATCCTTACAGGAGAGAAAGGTGGGGTATAAATCCTTACAGGAGAGAAAGGTGGGGTATAAATCCTTACAGGAGAGAAAGGTGGGGTGTAAATCCAAACTCTTCTTCTTCTCCTTGTCCTTCTGCACATGGAGGCAGGGGTCAGGGCCAGTGCTCTGATGCCTGCTCTCTATCTCCCTGTGAGTTCAGTCAGTGTGTGGAGGGGTCACGTGTAGAGGGGTTGGTACAAGGCATTTCCTGTTTTCACGAGTGTATAAGTTTGAGAAATGCTAAGCCAAGTCACTTTAGGGCAGTGATGGCGAACCTATGGCACGGGTGCCAGAGGTGGCACTCAGAGCCCTCTCTGTAGGCATGCGCAAACAGAGTTTGTCATGGGGGGGAATGGCCCTCCCCCCCACATCTAGGCTGGCCTGGGCTGCTGGGCTCGATTATTAGCATTAAACCTAATTTTGGGGAAGCAGTATAGGTAACCCTGTTAAGCACTGTTAAACCCCACTGATTTTAATGCAAAGAAATAAAGCACGATCCTTTAGCTGGGAGTAAGCTCGGTTGCTGGCAATGGGGCTTGCTTCTGAGCAAACCCTCCTAGGGTCATGATTCATCTGTTGGAAGAGTTGCATGGTTGCTTCAAAGCAAAGCCAACTACTACCACCAAGCTTACTCCTGAGTAACACATGCCTCAGAGCCAGACATTTTTTCTAAACTAAAACCTCAGTATTCAGGTTAAATTGCCATGTTGGCTGTTGGCACTTGGCAATAAAATAAGTGGGTTTTGGGTTACAGTTTGGGCACTCGGTCTCAAAAAGGTTCGCCATCACTGCTTTAGGGATTGGAATGGGGATGTATAATTATAATAAACAGGAGAGTGGCTGGTGATCCTCTAAAACTGCATATGTACCTGATGGTATCTGACCACCTTGGCTGTATCTGAATCTTGCGCCTCAGGTGGCCGCTGGCAACCGAAGCTCAAAATTCCTAAAAACTGTACAAACTTAAGATGCAACCTCAGTTCACCGGTGGTGATTCAAAACTCATTTGCTGTGCTGCCTTATAGCTGTCCTTTTATTTTTAAAAACCTCTGAGAAAAGCTGAGAGAGACCTTGGTATGTTATTACGGAAAGGTTATTTTCAGAAAAAAACTGGCTAATTACATTTTCCTGGCCCAGCGTTGCTTTCATCTCCTGCTTCAGTTCAGAAGATGCCCTCAAAGGTTGCCCGTGCCTCGTTGTTGCGTTTTGTAACATTTTGCATAAAAGCCAGTTGGAATGTGAAAAAGGCAACAATTTTCAGTACTTTTCTGGCATGACTTTGGAGCTCGTATATAGATATCTGCGCTAATCAATATTGGAACCTAGGAACATATGAAGGACCAGATGGATTAGGCCAGCATCTGGTTTTCACATAGCAGGCAACCAATTGCCCTAGAGGGCCAACAAACAAGTCAGTAGACCAAGACCTCTTTCTGATGTTGCCTCCTAGTACTGAGTTTCAGAGGTTACTGTCTGTAAAAGTATTGGCTATCTTCATGTAAGGCTCTGGTACTCCAGTCAGAAATAACTCAGGAAGGTTTCAAGAGCTTTATTCAGGAACTGTGTCAGCCCAATGGCCAGGTAGCTGAATCTGGGATTCAAACTCCCTGGCCCCAGAATATACCTTAAGGTTACACTTTGGTTCAACCCACAAAGCCCCCACCTTTGCATTCCCCAATATCAGCATGAGAAAGACAGTACCAGCAGTGACGTAGGAGGTTAAGAGCTTGTGTATCTAATCAGGAGGAACCGGGTTTGATTCCCAGCTCTGCCGCCTGAGCTGTGGAGGCTTATCTGGGGAATTCAGATTAGCCTGTGCACTCCCATACATGCCAGCTGGGTGACCTTGGGCTAGTCACAGCTTCTTGGAGCTCTCTCAGCCCCACCTACCTCACAGGGTGTTTGTTATGAGGGGGGAAGGGCAAGGAGATTGTCAGCCCCTTTGAGTCTCCTGCAGGAGAGAAAGGGGGGATATAAATCCAAACTCCTCCTCCTCCTCCTCCTTCTTCTTCTACCACAAATACATTGTTTTGGGAAAGGCAAGTTACTCCCTGTGAAAGATAGATAAGGAGTACTCAGCAAGCTCTATTGAACTAACTACATGCGAACAAAAGAGGCACCATGACCTTGGTGCAGCGGAGATGGCTGGCCCAGTTGTGGCTGGCCTGTGAACGTGCGCTCTGCCAGGCCAAGGATGGTGCAGGCCTGACACTTAACTCCCCATGGCTAGCAACCATTCCTAGACTGCAATGAACCTGCCTAATGTCCTTTCAGAGCTATCTATCCAAGTGGCCATGACTTACACCTGCAGGCCGGGAATTCCCCAGTTAACTTGTGCGTAAAAGTAATTTTTGTCTATCCTGAATCCTTCCTGTTTCTAACCGTTCGTTGGTGTATCCGTTAAGATTGCTGCAAGTGACTAAGTAAATTCACATGTCAGAATGTGCCTCTGTGTGAGCGCACACGTGTGTGTGCCATTGAGTCACAGCAGACTTGTGGCGACCCTGTAGGGTTTGCATGGCAAGAAACCTTCAGAGATGATTTGCCTTTGCCTGCCTCTGCATAGGCTGGGAGAGGTCTGAGATAACTGGCCCAAAGTCACCCAGCAGGCTTTATGTGGAGGAGTGGGGAATCCAATCTGGGACTCAAGGTTAGAGTTTGCCTCTTTTAGCCACTAAACCAGTGGTTCTCAACCTTCCTAATGCCGCAACCCTTCAATACAGTTCCAATGTTGTGGTGACCCTCAACCCTAACATTTATCCATTCTACAGATGGAGAACACTGATGCAGAGAGTCTTAGGCGACCCCTGTGAAAGGGTCGTTCGACCCACAGTTGAGAACCACTGCGCTAAACTTTGCTTCCACTGTGCTAAACTTTGCTTCCAGAATGTACCTAGTTCTTTGCTTCCAGAATGTACCTAGTTCTACTGAACATTCTACCAAGCAATAGGATTTCCAAGTGGATGCTGATTCTCCACATTTTTAAGCATACCCTACAGCTATCAATAAATGTCATCAGTAACATAGATATCTGCAGGTTTGCATTTCTTATTTTTTATTGTGCTTCGGCAGCAGGAATTATAATGGAATAATCAACAAATATGTGGAGAGTTACCTACAACTTACTTCCTGGAGGTCAACAGTTTCCGTAGATTTGGTCATTAGCTATAGAAATTGCCTTTTTCTAAATCCTCCAATTATGATCAATTAACTGGGGTGGTTTCGAGGCTATGCTAAAACCTGCAAACGTCTTATCACCCTAGAGATGCAATTAGGAGTGGAGTGTGAGAACTATTGATCAGTCACCAATAGATGAAGTTAAGTTGATTGGCAAGTGAATTAGATTTGGAATGATTTGTGCTTTTTTGCCCAGGGAGCCTGTAAGAATTCATGTTCAGAGTACCTTTTTTTATTGGCATAGTAAAATAAAGAGAAACAGATCAAATGAGCAGTCTGTGGCCGCTAGAAAAAGTGAAAACATCTTATTCAAGTCAATCTCGGCTAAGGATTCTAAGCTGTTTCACACTCCTGACTTTTTGCAATAGGAAGAGGCAGCTTTGAAGATAGTGAAAGCAGCCCAGGTTTCTGGTGTTTTTGTGCTATCCACCTGTTATCATAACATCTGTTGTTGTCTGCCATCAAGTTGCACCAACGTACAGCTTACCATTGCCTGCCTTTGCATAGCAACTCCAGCATTCCTCAGCGATCTCCCATCCAAATACAGACAAGGTCCGATCCTGCTTAGACTTCTGAGATATGACGTGATCAGACTGACCTGGGATATCCAGGTCAGGCCCATATCTACCTAATGCCAATTTGCTTCTAAGCTCAATTCAAGGAGCTGGTTTTGATCTTTGAAACTGCTAATTGGTCATCTACCCAAGGAACCATTTCCACCAATATCAACCTGCCCAGATTTTGAGGTTTGGGCATAATAGTCTTGTGCAGGAACTGGCGATCATGGAAGGAGATTGGGATCCATAGCAGACCTTTTTTGGACAGCAATCCACACATTCTGAAACTCCTTCCAGAATGGAAGGTTGGTGCCTCCTCTTCAGGCCGAATTGGTTTTTTGGAAGGACTTTGGCCCCTTCCGCACATGCAGAATAATTTTGCTATTCCTCACAGTTAAATCCAGCTGCAAAATGCATTGAAAGTGAATTATTCTGTATGTGTGGAAGGGGCCTTTGAGTTGGATAAAATCATAGCTATTTGCTGTTGTTTTAGATAATTCCTTGCTGATTTTTATGAAATTATTTTATGGGGATTTTGTTGCAAACCACCTCTATGCACAAAAGTAGCTGTAACCAAATATTTACAAACATGCAAAGCAAGCAGATGCACAGTCAGGCTGTGATTGTTTCCCTTTCAGCATCAGTGTCCTGACACGAGGGCCTCTGACTTGGTTGAGCCTCTGGGTCCTTTTGCATTTTGAAAAGGATAGGGGCAGCACCCCAAAATGGCTACAATGGCAGGTAGGGGCAATCACAAAATGGCTTTCTTGGAGAACAGTGAAAAAAGTTGCAAGCCCAGCATCTTTCTATAATGGTTGACAGTTATTCCCTCCTGAGTAATCTCTGAAGACCCAATGGTAATGCCTCCCTGGTCTTCTGAACTCCACTCTGCGTTACAAACTGAGACCATTCCAATGGAATCTTCTTCGAAACAGAAAGTTCTTTATTAAAAATGGCAAGCTTCATCAGAGTCCTTGCGAGAACTGAGTTGAAAGGGACAGACAGATATCAGGAGAACTCTGGCCCAGCCTACACAGCCTAGTTCACACACTAGTCAGGCCAGTCGGGGAAAAACGCCAAGCAAAGATAAGACAAAATAACAGGTGCGAAAACTAACTGCCAGCATTCCTATCCCCTCTTCACGACCTTCTCCCTCATGATGGATTTGCTCTTTGCTTCAAATAAGAGGTGATTTCAGGATAAAGCAAGTGGGCTTCCGTATCCAAGGCCATCATGGCAACAATGGGTGCCATGTTGGGAATCGCTGCCCGAAGGCAACTTTACCTTTCCAATCTCCTCCTTGCCTGCCAGAAGCCAAATTAAAACTTTCTTTGACATGCTGATTACAGTCCAGGTTAACATTCCTCCACATGAACAGTGGGCTCTTATCTGGAGAATCGGATTCAATTCCCTGCTCCCCCACAAGAAAACTGCTGGGTAACCTTGGTGAGTCACAGTTCCCTTGGGATTTTCTCAGCCCCACCTACCTCACAAGATACCTGTTGTGCGGAGGACAAGAGAGGGTGATTGTAAGCTGCTTTGAAACTCCTTAAAAGTAGGGTATAAATCCCAGCTCTTCTTCTCTTCCTCCTCCTTTCCAGCATGGTTAAAAGCAGGCGGACTTTAATCTGGAGAACTGGGCATGATTCCCCACTCCTCCACACGAGCAGCGGACTCTTATCTGGTGAACTGGATTTGTTTCCCCGTTCCTCCACATGATGCCTGCTGGGTGACATTGCACTAGTTACAGTTCTTCAGAACCCTCTCAACCCCACCTACCTCACAAGGTGTCCGTTGTGGGGAGGGGAAGGGAAACGAATTTGTAAGCCCCCTTGGATCTCCTTACATGAGAGAAAGGTGGAGTATAAATCCAAACACCTCTCCTTTCTTTTTTTCCTAGCCTTCCTTCCCAATGCATTTAAGTAGCTTTCGCCCAGGCTGGTAAATTTCACTACTCCTTGCTGCCCCTAAGTTCCCATCAGTCCACATTCATGGTTAGTGGTCAAGTTGAGAAGCAGTAGAAGATATGGCTGACAGCAGTATTGCGCTACAGTACAGCTCAGGATAGTCATGGCCTTTTGCTTGTTAAATATTCTCTTATTGAAGTATCACTTTGCTCTGGCTCTCTGGAACTTTCCTGGTCAATTAGAAAGCGAGTTCTAACCCACCATTTGTGCCACATTAGTTGCATTAAGCAGATGCCCTTGGAAATAATGACACATCTCCTCAATTAAACCCCAGGAAATGACTTAGAACCAAGAGACTCCTACTGCAATATACCAGCAAGCACTGCAGGAGGCTTACATGAAAGGGATCTGGACAAATAAATAGCTAGCCCCATAGCACTAAATTCTAGGTAAGCACCTACAGAGGTGCCTTGAAACTGATCACACGCATAAGCACAGGCAAAAGTACAAAGTTGCACTCCACTGCCAACTGGTAGCGTAGACATTTCAAAGGATGCTATCAAATTTCTTGTTTTTGCCTGGAAAAATCCCCCCCCCTTTTTTTTGGCTTCTCCCTTGGGCAACTGAAGTCACCCTTTTGACTTATTTCCTCCCATCAAATTTCCCCATAAAACCTGATGCAAACTGATGTCATTTGGGCATTAACTTTGTATAGATAGTTTATACCCCCACCTCTATCCCCAGAGCCCTGACCTGGATTGCCCAGCCTAGCCCGATCTCGTCAGATCACAGAAAGCTGAGCAGGGTAGTCCCCGGCAAGGATTTAGATGGGACACCTGCAAGGAATAGCAGGGGTGTGACATGAATGCAGGTAACAGCAAACCACCTCCAAACATCTCTCTCCTTGAAAACCTGCTGGGGTGGCCGAAATTAGATGTGACTTGACAGCAACTGGAAACTCTGGCAGCAAAAAAAATGTGGGGAGGTAGAACAAAACCACTCCTAATGACCATTTTTTTAAAAAAAAACAGTCAAAGGGGCATCTTGCACCATCTCTAAACATTTAACTGGCTCTGTTGTGAAGTTTCTATCAGCAGAGTTCAAAGCGGAGTCACTCTGGCCCCTTCCACACACGTAAAATAATGCGTTTTCAAACCACTTTCACAACTGTTTGCAAGTGGATTTTGCCATTCCGCACAGTTTCAAAGAGCATTGAAAGCAGTTTCCAAGTGCATTATTCTGCATGTGCGGAATGAGCCTCTGGTAAGATGAGAAGGTCTACAGTCTTCTTGCACTCACTGCAGCCTCCTGCCACACTTGGAAAAGAATACTCTCCACGCAAAATGTTCTTTCCATAAGAAGGTTTTACTTTAGCAGTTGCAAGGTTACACAAGTCTATGCTATACAAGACTATAAGACTACACAGAACTCTTCAGCAAGAACAAAGTTCAACACACACAGAACTCAACTTACACTCAAGTCACTGAACTTAGCATATACAATACATTGGTTCTTATACATCCAACTAGATACTTTTCCTCTGCCCTGGCAACAGCCTCTCATTGGTCTAGAGTCACAGTTGAACTCACCAATCATGTTAAAGGTCAACTGTTGCTACTTTGCCCTAGACTGGCTGTCTCCGGCCTCTGTTGTTGGGCAAACTTCTGCTGGTTAGAAGATGGCCCTTTTGTGAACATCCATGTGGATTATTGTGTGAGTCACAGGTGTCAAACTCGCGGCCCTCCAGATGTTATGGACTACAGTTCCCATAATCACCTGCCAACATGATGCTGGCATTGGATGATGGGAGCTGTAGTTCATAACATCTGGAGGGCCACGAGTTTGACACCTATGGTGTGAGTGTTGGCTAAGGATATGCCAGTCAGAGGCCCACTCCGCACGGGCCTTTAGAGCGGTGGTGCACTGGCATACTTGGTGGACGTTCACTCGGCACTGGGTGGACGCCACTGTTTTTTAAAAGACTAGCTTGTTTAGTGAGTCACTAAAACACCATTGTGGGAAAAATGGGTCATTGCGGCTTTGCTCCAGCAGCGGCAGCTGTGCGAAGTCCCCCCCCCCCAACGGCGCTTTTACTGGTCGCACACTGTTGTATACGGCCCATGCAGAATCCGCCAGAGAGCTACGAATGACCATTCTTTCCTATTGCATGTTTGCTGTTTGCTTCCAGATACACCTCTACTTAGGACATCTGCTAGACATGCAGATGTGCCTTTTATGTAAAAAGGATCTGGACTTTCAAAGTGCCTCGCCTTCCCTGACACAAAATTCAGAGCAGCTGCATTAGTTTTCCATTAAAATATGTAGTTTGATAAAGGAAAATGGGATGAAGCACCAAGGATGTATTGTTTTTGTGCCAAAACTTCATCACACCGGAGCTCCATGAGTTTTGATGATTAAACACTCATTTAATAAACCTTCTGTTCCTAACTCCTGCTTTCTAATAACAGCTATCTTATTTTAGACAGCAACTCTAGGCAAATGATACACATTGTGAAAAGATATAGTTTTGGCTCTCAAAGAAGGTTCTACAGATGAAAGCAGGGTGATTTCGTTCCCTTCACCCATGGAAGGTTTCTGACTCCTGTCTCATGCTGTTCCTGGTTATCCCCCATTCCCTAAGAAGCAGTATTTCAGGAGACATTTGGGGCTGAGAGACAAGGAAGTTAGTGGATCCAAGTTCCTCCAAGTTCCTCTCCCTGATACCTCATATATTGGTTCAATACAATATATATTAGGGGGAAGGACCTTTGTGTTGTGATCCATTTAAGTCATCAAGTTGTAGTGGTTAAGAGCAGTGGACTCTCATCTGGATAACCACATGAGTGGCACCGTCTTATCTGGTGAACTGGATTTGTTTCCCTGTTCCTCCACATGACATCTGCTGGGTGATCTTGGGCTAGTCACAGTTCTTCAGAACTCTCTCAGCGCCACCTACCTCACAAGATGTCTGTTGTGGGGAGAGGAAGGGAAAGGAGTTTGTAAGCCACCTTGAGTCTCCTTGCAGGAGATAAAGGAGGGATATAAATCTAAACTCTTCTTCTTATATACTAGGAAGAGCTCACTTACTGCCAGTTGGCAGTACACATTTTGAGATGCCACAAAAATGTCATTTCCATGTTTATTTAATCATCAGAAAAACATATCCGACCTTTCTGCTCAAAAGAATTCTTAGTAAATTGTCAGCATTTTACATTTTTGATCAAACATTGATTAAAAACAATCCTGGACAATTTACAAAAATACTGTCACCTACTGTAAATTCATAGGGTTGCCATAAGTCGGAAGCAACTTGACAGCACTTAGCGTTTAACACACATAACCTACTGCATGCCCATTTCCACATTAACTTGAGTACTTGCCTCTGTTCTGTAATATGTAAAAATACTTGTGCATGCCATCATCGTAAGTGGTTTTAATGCTTATACTTTTTGTATTATTGTATTGTTAGCCGCCTCCCTTGGAAGATTGGCGGGGTAAAAATGCAAGATGTAAATAAATATAAATTCCAATTTTCCCATCCTCACTCCATATCCTGTTCTTGGGAGTGCAAAAGGGGAGGGTGTTATCGGTTGTTTGCATGCATTACAGGAGGAGAGGAGGAGAATTTTACTCAGGTGTGCTGTTTTTCAGTGGTTATTATATATAGTTCCATCATGTGTTGACATCTGTATTCTTGATAAAAGCTCCAGGACTTCAAGAATTGTGGTTTGCGTATCATAAAACCATAAAAAGCAGAGGGGGGAAAAGATTCTGCAATTTCAGTCCCTCCTCCCTCCCTCCCTCCCTCCCTCTTTCTCTCTCTGTGTCCCAAATTCTTGATGAAGAAACATTCGATTAACACGTGTACGTTACCATCAGTTAATGGAGCGCCAGACCTGGCTGACTTTTTTTATTAAGCAGCCTCAAAGAACTGAGCGATTTGCAATTATTGAACTAATGGCTAGCTTGTTATCCATGGCCAAATTGTGATTTAGCCAAATGACTTTAAAATGGAAATGTGATTACTTGCCCTGGATTGTGGGTTGGCTGAACAAACTGTGGGAAAGGGCTGAAATAGGGAAGTTAACGACTCTAATCTGAATCAGAGAAGCTACTGAGAATACTGTAGTTTTTGTGTGCTCAGAAAACGATCTCTGTGAGACTGCTGGAACAACTATTATAATGAGCACTTTATCTAAATTCACATAATTGCGATGGAGTTCATGTAATTGGGATTGTGTGGTTTAGAACTTTTGGAGATTTGATAATGCCAAGGGAATTCCAGATTCTTTCTCATTTTGTTATTTTTTTTATAAATTGATTTGTGAATTATAAAAAATATATAACTTTTTAAAAAACACACACACACACACCCTAATTTCTCATTACTCTGCAAGCATAACCTTCTCTCCTTATCTTTTCTAAAATATTTTCTTGGCCAAATCTGAGTGATTTGCAGAGAGGAGTTCTCTATCTGTGTCTGTTTTTAGGCTGTATGAAATGGTGTTATAGCGATTAAAAGCAGCGGACTCCAGTCTGGACAGCCAGGTTTGATTCCCCACTCCTCCACCTGAGCAGCAGACTCTGATCTGCTAATCTGGATTTGTTTTCCCACTCTAACACATGACCCTAAGCTAGTCACAGTTCTCTCAGAACTCTCTCAGGCACACCTGCCTCACAAGATGACTGTTACGGGAAGAGGATGGGAAGGAGTTTGTAAGCTGCTTTGAGACACCTTCCAATTGAGAGAAGTGGGGTATAAATCCAAACTCTTTTTCTTTTTCTAAGAAGGGGAAGAAGGAAGTGGCGTTGGAAGGCATTGAAAGCGCTATCTGGGCTATGGTGGCAGCACTGTGCAGACACACAACTGCTGAGTGGCTAGCGGAACCCAGTACGAGCACCAGGTGATGACATCACTTAGTGGTGCCAGATTTTCTCTAGCCATTCAGATCTGCATGGCACTCCTGTCATGACCCCAGAAGCTCCATTATGCCCTCCCAATGTTTATGAGCAAGAACACTGCTTCCTTTTATTATTACTATAATTTTAACTAAATTATTAATTTGCATATTTAGCAAAGACTCATGGGTATGCTGTTAAAAAATTTAAATTCATTTCTATTTTTAATTTTATATCTTGCCCATCCCAAAAGGGCTCAGGGCAGCAACAACATGTTAAATCTACATTACAGTTAAAAATCATAATTTTAAAAATGCTCGCCATAACTTAAAAGATAACCCAAAGGCAGGACCATGCCTGCTAAAAGACAACCTGGGTGTCTGAGGCACTTGAGCCTGGCATGGCAGGGGGTGTGGCTTTGTGTGGGGTGTGGCAGACAGGCCTGGGTGCCATTTTGCCCTGGGCTCTGTTTGGTCTCCCGTTGACCCTGGGGTGCAAAAAATAAGACATCCCCTGAAAATAAGCCCTAGTACAACTTCTGGAGCAAAAATTAATATAAGACCCTGTCTTATTTTGGGGAAAACATGGTACATGCAAAACATTAAACATCCACTGTTCTTATCTGTATCTTTTCAGGTGAAATTTGGAGAAGCGGAAGATCAAGACTCTGAAGAGTTTTTCGGCTGGATTTCGGCATTTATCAGTGATTTCAGGAAGGTCTTGCTGGAAATTATGTCATGATAGTGGAAACAGAACTTTTTTGCCTCAATCATCAGTCGAATGATGGATGTTGTATTAGTTGTAAAGAACACACCCTCCGCAAGTTGATGTGACATAGGTTTTCATAGGCCTGTGGTGGCTTGAAATGTCTGAATACTATTCTATTTCCCTTCTCCGTCTTCCTCAGAACAAGCCTTTGGATCTCATCTGAAGATAGAAAATAAGGCATTGCTAGAAATCTGGAGACCGAAGGGCAAAACTTCCATGCCATGGAAGGAGGCCCTGTACGTGTGCTCAGTGAAGGAAAACCTGAGACCTTAAGTACACACTGTCTGAAGGCCAAATAGTTTTCAAGGTTTGGTTTCCATAACTGGAATTTACAGTACATATTCTGAACCTAAACAACAGCATAATCTGACTGCTGAGGAGGGATTTTTCCCTGCTGTTTCCCTGATTGAAATTGTCACCCATTTCAATACATTTACCTGATTCTGAGCATTTTAAGGGGGTTCAAACCTGCCCCAAGGGAAATAAATTAGCATGTGATTTCCCTAATTCTTCATTGCTTGGCGTAATTTGACAAAATAATCTATCATGTGTTGCAGTGAACAGTGGACTAAAATGGAAAACATTTCTGAAAAAAATCATAGTCAGCTAATAAAGACAGACAATAAAGGAAGAATAGAAAAAGAGACTAGATTCCTTATGTGATACAAGATCAAATATAATGCCTTTTTGATGGAGGAAGACAGTTTTTGAATAATTTGCTGCTGGAGTGTTCTGAAATATCAGTTGAGCTGGTGAGAAGGACAGAATTTCAGGGGGAAAAAGAGGGCAAAGCAGTTTAACAGGAACTAAATAATGCATTTCCCATCTAACTAGCTTTACTTGTCTGAAGAAATAATACCTTCCCCATCTACAGCTAGCTTGGGTGTTAGCTCTAATAACTGCACAATTAATTGAAGGATATCATGTTGTCTGTGAGAAGCAAGGAGTACACCTGCAAATGTTAAGACAGATTATTTTGTTGGTTTTGAGTGACCTTGAAAAGTCAAAGTGGTGTTACAGTTCTTGGGACATAAGAAGGATAATCAAGACACGCAGCTTTCTGTGAGGTGGTTGCTAGAGATCTGCCTGAATTACAACTGATCTCCAGAGATATGATCACCTGGAGAAAACAGCTGCTTTGATCAGAGGACTTTATTCCCCACTGAAATCCTGCCTCTTGCATAGTCCTTAGTATCTTGATTTTAAAATAATGATTTTATTAGGTGTTCTGCCCCCCCCAAGCATCTTTGATTGAGGTGCCCTGTTCTTGGTTGGGACAAAAAGGGGGAATGCAAGCCAGTTTCTACAGTTCTTAAAATGGCTTTATTCAAAGGAAGAAACAAGACCCTAACTCCTCCCAGGGTTAACTAAACAGAATACTTGCTTATCCTCAGGCTGTAGGAAGCTGTAAACTTGTCTCTTCTCCGGCTGCTGTTGGAGGGTTGACAGTCTCTTGCTTCCTTGTAGCTCTGGAATCTTTGTTCTTTCTGTAGATGGACTTGGCTTGTTCTCTTTTTAAACTACCACATAAACCTATGGCTTCTCAGGACCTATATGGTTTACATGGATGTTACGAACAGTGCGGAGATCCTCACCCTTAGCACCTCACAGATTGACTGAACAATTAACACAGAGGGCTTCTGGGTAGGGAAAAGGAGAATTGCCTGCTGGGAAAAAAGTCTTAAAGGGGTTGGCCTAACTAAAACACCCTCCCAGGAAAGGCTTAACAGAAAGGCAAAACCCATACTGACTATAGGGAAACTGAATCTTAAAAGGGGAATAACTAAAGGCTTTGGGGGGGGGGGCATGACATTAGGTTTTTTACACCTAAAACTACAAAAACCAATATGAAGGAAGCAGAACAGTGATGATCCAGCCACCCTAGTCTACATCAGTAACAGAAAAGACATAAAAAACCTATACCTACATACACCTATATGGCTTCCCACCCAAACACTGTTGTCAAAATTATCTGAACCCTTTTTATATTGTTTTCAGAAATGAAAATCTTGAGGCCAACATCAATTCTTAATTTTTATAGGCCTTTCTTAACACATAAACAAAAAGCGAAAAGCCACCTTGGGTGTGCCTACAGCTTACCCCTGCACTCTCCTTCATCCAAAGAGAGTCGAGCAGCCATCAGTACTGCAAATTTGAGTTTTGTTGTCTGGAATAAATCCAGGCATGTCCGCCCCTGAGCCATTTTGATAACAGAAGTCCAGTATCTTGATTTTGAAATATGGAAAAGAGAAATATGAGAAGAATGGCATCTTGGAGCAGCATCAAGCACAAGGTTGCTCTTGTGGGGGAGGGGAGATGATACAGTCAAAACTTAGATTTCCCCTGCACCATAGTTATGCATTCCGGAAACCTTGTGTCCCAGAAAGCCCCTATTTTCAGCCTCTCAAAAACCACACTTTTAGACAAGCTTTTGGTAAGGCATGATTCTGAATTTAAATTGGCATTAGAATCAGAAGGAAAAAAGCATAAATCTAAATGCTTAAACCAAGTCAGAGTGACTGTATTCCTGACCTGGGGACCAATGCCTTTTTACTTTTCCAGGCTATTCTTATCTTTATTGCACCATTCACAGCTGTCTGCTCTCCCTAGTCAAAGCTGAGCTGATTTTAACATTCACATCAATTTCTGTTTGCTTGTTAAATTCCACACTTTGAAATTCTCTTCATGCGTTTGTGAATTATGTCAAACAACGCAAACACAATTGCTATTTCCATGGTATCTGGTTCCCCACATCCCTGAACAGCATCAGTTGATAATCTTCCTGGGTGTCCCCCCCACCCTTCCTCTATGATAGATCCAGAGCACCCCAAGGTCTCTTTGAATCAAATAGCTTCTCTTTCTCCCATATTTTTTTCTGCTTTTACAGCCACCAGGCAGTTGGCATGCCCTCCCCTTCTCTGTATTATATATGTATCTAAAAACTCCGGCAATACAAACCAGCATAAAGGAGACAGGGAACAGGGAGGTTATAGAAATGCCTTTTTTGCCATCTGACAGTGTAGTCATACCTGCCTCTATTTCATCTATTTAAGGCTGTGCAGATCATGTAGTCCTAGGTCACTAAGTTGACTTGAAATCCCTGAGAAAAATACACATTGGCCGTTTCTGCACAGCGTCGATGGGGGTTGGGTCGGCCTGGGACCATTCGCACGAACGGTCCCAGAAACAGCCGAGACGACAGCGCTGCGGAGCGCTGTCGCCCGGCCGACCCGGCATGTCCCTGGCCCTCTGGCACGTCGCCGAGGCCTGGAGACACGCCCCCTCGGCCCTGCGTGCCTGCTTCAGTGTCACAGGGCAGGGGGCCGTGTCCCCAGGCCTCGGCAATGCGCCGGAGGGCCAGAGACAAGGTAAGTGAAGGGTGGGATGGGGGGGAGGCGCCTGGAAGCTGCTGCCGTTCGCATGGCAGCGGCTCCAAGCCGGCGTTTCCAGTAAACCTCGCTTGTCAAGCGAGGTTTGGAAATGCCGGCTTTGCGTCGGTCAGTCGGTGCGAGGGCGGCGCGGCTGCGCAGCAGCTGCGCCCCCTGTGCAAAAACGCCGTCCCCAGGCTGCCATAAAATGCCCGTGCGGAAAGGGCCATTGTGAACACCAGTTCACACATTGTGAACACTCCAGGTTTCCTATCATTTAAGGTATGCCATTTAAGAGATGACATGTGACCATTTGTTCCCTTTATGAGACAGAAGAGGTTTAACTGGTTGAGGGTAGTGACTAGTTTCCAACCCAACTGGCCTCCTTCTCTCTACCTCTTCTTTTTATTTCTTTATTTGGATATTGTCGTGTTATGTTTGTCTTCCTCCCCGATGATCTCTGCTATTAGTTAGGGCGCTGTAATTTGATAATGTTGATGTTGTTTTGATAATAGTTTTATTCTCTGGTTTAAGTTTTGTTGTATGGGTGAATTGTATATAGGTTATATGACTGTTGTAAGCTGCCCTGAGCCCATTGGCATGGAAAGGCGGCCTACACATCAATCAAACAAACAGGAAGCTTCCCAGTGCTGCTCAGAAATGAACAATGGATGCCACTTGTAGCTCCTGAGCAGCACAGTGCATGAAAGGAGGGGGAAAAAACACACTGAGCCATCATCAGAGCTGAAGAACCCACCTTGAAAAATACAGAAGAAAACAATTTAGCATTCATTGTTCACCTCTCATTCTTCCAGTACTGATGCCAGACAATGGAGATTGGTTTTTACATTAAAACAATAGGAAGTTTCCTGGGCATGAAGAGTGTACAGAATGCCTGGAGCCTGCAAAAAATAACCTAATCCTTCTGTTTATCTTGATTGAAATGCAAGCAATGTGCCTAGGAATCTGGCTCTTGAAGCTGTCAGAAGAAGAGGTGAAGCATGGATAGGGATGACCTTCACCCTGCCACGACAGCCCACCCTTCCACTTCTCCCTGTTTTCAGACTTCGGCATCCTCAAAGTTAAGAAAAGGATCAGAGTCCATGAGGGCAAGTAGGTGGCGACGCTCTTGGGACTCCAGGATAGCAGGTTATGGACTACAATTCCCATCAGCCCTTGCCAGCATGGCCAATTGCCAGCCCTTGCCAGCATGGCCAATTGCCAGCATGGCCAATTCACTGGCATTCAACTGCGCCCCTGTCCTGAACTCCTTGGACTGAGGAGCCAGGAAGTGCGCGGGGCTTGGCTGCAGCAAAAGCGCATGACATGCATCTTATGCCAATTACATTTGACACCAGTTTCAAAATGCTGCAGTTAGCCAATTGGCCATGCTGTCAGGGGCTGATGGGAATTGTAGTCCATAACATCTGGAGTCCCAAAGGTTCTCCACCACGGTCATAGGGGATGTGAAGGACTTCTACTGCAAAGATTCTTCTTGCTTCCCATCTACCTCTACATTAAACTACTGGGAGAGATCATCTGGGAGAAGTTGTCACCAGTATGTGGATGTCCGTTTTCCACCAGGATCCAGGGAAACTGTGGGCTGAACTGAACAAGTGCCTGGAATCTGTGAAGGAACGCATGAAAGTTAACAAGTCAAAATTCAATCCAGATTAAAACTGAGATTAGGTGGTTTGGGGTTAATCGGATCTGGGAGTAGGTGTTCCGTTTACATTGAGCAGGGCTGTAAAAGTACACAGTTTGGGAATGATGCCTCATTCATCCTGGATGCCAATCTCATGGAGTTAACCAGGAGTGCGTTTTCCCAATTTAGGACGGTTCACCACTTGCAGCCTTCTCTGGAAAAGGTAGAACTGGCCAGAGATGCTTTGATAACATCCAGGTTGTGTTTGGAGCTGATTCAACTGATTCAGAATATGCTGGCCAGGAAGTGCGCGGGGCTTGGATGCAGTAAAAGCGCATGACATGCATCTTATGCCAATTACATTTGACACCAGTTTCAAAATGCTGCAGTTAGCGATTCGTTCCTGAAAGGTTTAAATCCGAGGTGCCTGCCTCCCCCGTACAAAACTGCTCATAATCTCAGGTAAAATGATTCCGTTTTATTGTAGGAACCCCGTGTTGGAGAAATCCAGTTGGCGGGGACCTACTTCATGGTTTTCTTGACAGTTGCTTCTGGTATTTGGTACTACAGTGCAGGTGATTCCTTCTGTAGAGGCTGATGAAAACCATTTATGCATTCTGGAAGGCTGTCTGTAGTTAAATCTGTCCCCTGTGTTTGCCAGTTTTTAAGGGCTGCTATCTATTTCAACTGTTTTATATGGATTTCAATATTGTAAACTACACTGAGTATTTTTTTTAATAGAAAGGGGAGCTATAAAGATTCTAATAAATAAATATTTAAACATTGCTTTACCTGGAAATATAAATTCTACCCTCCTGGCTATAATTTCCTCCTGGGGTTTATATGGGATCCTCTGCTTACTGATTCAGTTTAGGAAGCAGAGAAAACTGTCAATCCAGGAATCCTCAACAGGAAATTATGCCTAGAGCAGGGGTCTTCAAACTATGGCCCCCCAGATGTTCATGAACTGCAATTCCCATCAGCCCTGCCACTTGGACATGCTGGCAGGGGCTGATGGGAATTGTAGTCCATGAACATCTGAAGGGCCATAGTTTGAAGACCCCTGGCCTAGAGAGAAGGGACTGGAGTGAAAGTCTCCCCTTTGGAGATTCTGGAAAGCAGGGCATGAGAAGGACACTGTTGATTTGTCATTCTCACTTTAGGATAAAACCCCAACGTGACTTTACTGGTGCTCTAAGATTCCATCAATCTCTATGGTAAAAACCATAGAGATTGGCAAAATCCTAGAGCAGTTGTTCTCAACCTTTCTAATGCTGCAACCCTTTAATACAGTTCCTCATGTAGTGGTGACCCCCAACCCTAACATTTATCAATTTTACAGATGGAGAACACTGATGCAGAGAGTCTCATGCGACCCCTGTGAAAGGGTCGTTCGATCCCCAAAGGGGTCCCGACCCCCAGGTTGAGAACCACTGTCCTAGAGGGTTGGCACCATCACTTTTGGGTTTTAACTGGAAGTGGCATCACCCCTGCATTTTCTTTCACCGCTTATTTGAATAACAATGTCAAATGGGGGCTTTCTTAGCTGCAGCTTCTCTTCCTGTTAGGGCTTTTTTAGCTGCAGCTTCTGCTCTTTGGAACAAACGTTCCTAGGACATAAGGAAAGAATGTGGATGTTCTTTAAAGCACAGCTGTTCCAATGTAAGCTGTATTGATGGGTGCTGGGTAATGGTTTGTTCCCTTCTGTTTATTAGTACTGCATTTCTGTGAACTGAGGTTTTGGTGATAGAAAGGGCCATCAAGTCACAGAAATCTTGTGACACTCTGTAGGATTCTCAAGGCAAGAGAATTCCAGATTATGTTTAAAGTGTTGGTTTTGACCTTCAAAGCCGTTCGCAGTCTCGGATTTGCATACCTGAGGGACCGCCTCTCCCCATATTGCCCCGGTAGGCCCCTCCGTTCCTCACAGGAGGACCTACTCGTGATCCCTGGCCCAAAAATGATCAGGCTGGCCTCGACGAGGGGCAGGGCCTTTTCAGCCCTGGCTCCTACCTGGTGGAACAGGCTCCCTGGGGAGATCAGGGCCCTTGTGGACTTCTTACAGGAAGTTTCACCACAGGGGCCTGCTGGAGGAAGACTGTGGACTCCTGTTATGCAAGGTGTTTGGCCACCCTGGTTAAAATACATCTACCGCATGTCATCTGGCTCCTCCCCGGCTGGGCACAAGGGGGAGAGGGGGATGCAGCCAGGAAAAGCGCTTCATCCACCATTTTTTAAATGTCGGGTTCTGTTTTTTTCTTATCGTAATTGATGTTTATTTTAAATTATGCATTTTAAGAATGTATGTTTTAACCTTGTTGTGAACCACCCTGAGCCCTCAGGGGGAGGGCGGTATGTAAAATCAATAATAAACAAACAAACAAACAAACAAACAAACAAACAGAGGTGCTTTGCCATTGCTTGCCTCTGCATAGCAGCCATGGACTTCCTTCATGGGTTCCCATCCAAATACTAACCAGATTTGATGAGATTAGGATAGCCTGAACTATCCAAGGCAAGGCCACAGAGGTTTGAGCTAGTTTTTGGGATGTAAGCTGTATTGAGTCCCGTTGGTAGTAAGAAAAGTGGACTAGAACTACTGTAAACAAAAAAAACAACAACAACAGAGTTTCACAGTCAGTCTCAGGTTATGAACAAAGGATTCTGTGGGGTGTTAGAAATTCAATATGTAAATAATTTCATTGGTCCCTGAATCAGTTTTCTGACCTCATTAAAATCAGTGCTTGGACCAAAACAACCTTCTCTACAATGGCAAGAGTAGATTAATATTTTGGCATGGTCTTCTGGCAGGAAATACTTCCAGCCACTGGATTCATACTCACAGACAGAGAGGTACACACTATAATTTACAAGGTCAACAAAATATTAGAAATAAAATTATTGCAAACTTGTAGAAATGGCTATTGAGAACATAGACTGAACAATGGCTATTTGCAATATCCAGCATGGTGTAGCGGTTAAGAGAAGGTGGATTTTAATCTGGAGGACCGTGTATGATTCCCCATTCCTCCACATGAGTGATAGAGGCTTATCTGGTGAACCAGATGTGTTTCCGCATTCCTACATTTCTGCTGGGTGACCTTGGGCTAGTCACAGTTCTTTGGAACTCTCAGCCCCAGTTACCTCACAAGGTGTCTGTTGAGGGGAGAGGAAGGGAAAGGAGCTTGTAAGCCACCTTGAGTCTCCTCACAAGAGAGAAAGGTGGGATAGAAATCCAAACTTTTCCTCCTCCTCCTCCTCCTCCTCTTCTTCTTCTTCTTCTTCCCCAATAAAACTGATGAATAGCTGAGCTGATGGTTCTGTTAGACATGGCTGTCTTTTAGTTCCAAAGATTGGTGTTCTATTAAGTGGCTGACCAAGATGGGAAAACTTCTCTATGATCAATGGAGTCTTCCCATGGCTCAGATTTCTTCTTTCCCCTGCTGTTGATAGACTCAGTTTAGAATCCTTGTCCCAAAGCTTCAAAACTCTCAGATTCTGTGCAGAACTCTAATAGCAGCAGGAAGGGAAAGAAAAATTGAAACCTTAGCCATCTCCTGACACCATCCTCTTTCTTTCATCCTTATACCAGAATTAGCGACTTTACCTCATGTAAGTGCCTTAAGGAAGCACAGCCAGGGCTGGATTGCATTTTTTAAAAGGGGGGGGGGGGGTACAAAATGATGTCCTCATGTATTAAGTACACATATACATGTATAATTTATGTATACAATCAACAGTTCTTTTAAATGATATAATTTTGTTGACTTCCATGAACTAATGAATAATTATACTTCTACAGTATTTTATCTACCCATAATGTTTAAATATTCCCTCAACCTCTCTGACACATAAAAACCAGCTCAAGGAGGAGATTTTCAGCCTAGCGTTTTCCTGGTCTTTTTTAAAAAAATACAGCATATGTAATTTTTACATGGGAAACCAAACAAACCTCACACTTCTTATCAGACTGATAAAGTCCAGCCCAAGGAAAACTTTATCTGGTAATTATGCCGGTAGAAATGAAAATGACTGAGCAGAAGCTACTATACTTTAGTCACTGGAAGAGACTCTGTGGAAAAGACAATAATGCTAGGAAACATTGATGACAGTAGGAAAAGAAGAAACCTCACCATTAGATGGAATAACCCAGATGCGGAAAGCACAGCCCTCAGTTTGCATGACCTGAGAAAGGCTACTAATGAGGGCCCTTTGGAGGCCGTTAATACCCAATTCAGAAGTGACACGTAACACACATGAACAGACTCTTCGTCCCCCCCCCCCCAACATCTCAAGGTGTAAATTCAGGCTTTGTAGGGAAGGCCAAGCCTATCAGATGAGAAGGCAGGTCTACTTGTGGCCCTTGGTGCAGCCAAGCATAGTGGCATATCTAGGGGGCAAGGAGGGGGGTCTAGAGCCCCAGGCACCACTTCTTTTGGGGCGCATTTGTTGCCCCCAACTGATCCCAGTCTGGAACTCCCCGGAGAGTTGGCACTGGAAACATCTGAGGACCAGCCTGGGCTCGCCACACCCCACCCCCATCTCCATGTGGATGTCAGGTGTGGGGCTGGCCTGCCCAATTTTCACATGAAGATGAACGCAGCAAGGGCCCATTTGAACCTGGTTGAGGCCAGGCTTGGATGTAGCTCTAAGCCTGCAGCAAATAAACAGGCAAGGGGAAACTGAGTAAGTTCATAAAATGGCTCAGAGGATGAAGTTCAGGGAAGCAGAGAAGCATGGGAAATGTAACCAATACATCACACAGGTGTGTTCAAAACATTACAAGCAGAGAATGGTTTAAACAGAAGATTCATTTAAAATGTTTTGAGGTTGGAAATAAAACATTTTGGGGGTAAAAGCAATGCAGAGCTCCATGGAGGAAACATTTTATTTCTTACCTCAAAACGTTTTGAATGACTTGTGCAGAAAAGCCCCAATCACAGAAATTGCTGTAGTTCTTGTTCAAGCAAAGCAATCTGATTGAGAAGACCTGCGCAACTGAGGATGGGGTCACTATTGCTTATTCAGAGCCTCAGTGTAGATTTTAGGTATGATGAAATATTCCATTACAGTTTGGTCACACTCCTACTAATGAGTTCTAGAGAAAAATGCATTCAGAGCAAGGGGGGAAATGTTTCCGTCTGCTATTATTGCCAAAATCATTGTATGACTGGAAGAGTTCTGAAAGTCTACGAATGTGGATGAAAAGCTCGAAATATGCATATTCTTTGCCTGGATGCTAAATGCCTTGGCTACAGAAACTTCTGCCATTTTATTAGTATTCAGCAGTGAAGATATGCAGCCTTGCCAGTCTTTAAGGGTTGCCAGGGGCTAGTAAATGTTGGAAAGCCTTGCCTTGCTCTGCTTTGATAAAAAAAAATCATAATAATACTTCATGAGATGAGTCACTTTCATCTTGCTATGAGGGACTGGCTATTTTTTCCCCAGTAAAATAATGACACTCACATTAGCCTGAAACATTTGCTGGAAACAATGAGATGTAAGGAAGAGTGAGACAGTTTGTGAATATTAAAAGACCTTTTGCTGATCCATAACATAATTGTGAGATCAAATTTCATACGTTAGGGGGGAAATGCTGGTGTGTGTAAACTGTTGATTATGACATCAAGAAAGAAATAATGAAGGGGGGGGAAAGGGCTAAACTACATTATTAAATTTGACACGTGGTTTCCAGGAGGACTCACACTAATACCTCTATTGCCAGACCAACCTTTGGGGAATGCAGGGAGAGGGGCTCTGTTGTAAGAAAATGATTCCTCTACCCATCTGCCAACCCTCAGGTTGTCCAGCAGTGCCAAAATGGAGAGTTAATTCTTGGCACTGGCTAGTGTACCTGTGATGAAGTTACTCCATTACATTGTTCGAAAAAGTCACACTAGCCTGACAAGGGCTTTGATCTCCGGATGGAGAAACCAAAAAGCTGCAACCAACGTCAATTTCCCACTGGAAAAATGAAAGTGGATACAAACTGGTTTGGTTCGATTTGGGACCTTTTCAGCGCAGTTTCATGGTTCCCACTACAACTAAACAACCACTGCTTCAGGCGACACAGCAGCCAGGCTGAATTCCCCACTGTTTGCGGATCTGCCGTACGATCCGCTCAGGGGCTTCCTGATTGGCTGCTGCGTTGTGCTGGGGCGGAATTTTTTTTGCACTTCAGATCCACGTCTGCACGAGCATGTGCAGAAGAACTGCACATAATGCCCCATTTCTGTGCTGCTTTGTCTCCTCGTATCCACATGGATACGAGATGTAGTGTTCCTTTGTGTTGCAGAATATCAGAAAATCACTCTAAACAGCCCCAGGTCACCACGTATCTATGTGAATTCTAGCTATGTGAAATAAAAAATAATAAAATAAAGAGCTTCGCACGCATTGCGCGCAGCCCACTGTGCCCTGATTGGATGGGAGGCTCCATGTCACTCACAAGGGCAAGTAGTTCTAATCCAGATCCACTCCCACTGCTCCCGATTGACCACACGTTTTCCAAAAAGGTCTACTTTCTTCCAGGTTCTAAAATAACGCATGCTAGGCGGGTGGGGGGGGGGTGCAACAGAAACAGGGTGAATGCGCGTTCGGTGCTGGTGTAGTGGGGAGTTCTGCAGGAAATTTGGAGTGACGAGCGTGCATCTAATCGTGAGTGGGGAATCGACCCAAAAAGAAGCCCTATACATCAAAGGCTAGATTGCCTCATGGCAGGAACATAGTTTTCCTGGGAAGTAAGGAACAAAGACAGATACACCATGTACAGTACAGAACATCACTGTTTGACCCATTCACAGATACACCATGTACAGTACAGCCTATCAGTACAGAAGTAGTCACCAGTGGGGCAGCTATTACCTCCCCAGAAAGTCAGAAAACCAACAAGACTGGGAAACGGCAGGACAATAAACCTTCCTATCATGTGCTGTGGTCCTTGTGAAATTCATAAATCAAATCCATTGAGGAACTCATCTGACTGTAATTCCCAGAGATGCCCACATTTGAAAAAAAATCATGTGTTCTTGGACCCCAAATGCCACTGAGCCCAGTGGGGCTTCTTCCAGTTTTCTCACCAATTGCACATACCCTTTCTCTCTCTCTTTTTCCATCTTAATTGCATGCTCTTTTAAATGTTAGTCAGCATTCATGGGGGGAAGAAAGACAGTGTGTTGCACAGTGATTGGATAAACATCTGGGAAATCCAAAGTTAAATTCTACTCTGGCCTGAAACTCATTGAGCGAACTTGGGTGAGTCACTTGGATTGTAACCTGCCTCATAATGTTGTCACAAAATGGGAGAAGTGAGAATCAGGTATGCTTTTCTGAACTTCTTGAAGAAGCAGGTAGAAGATGAAGGGAAATGGTATTCTTAAGGAGGCATGTGTGAAAAAGATTGCAAAAGAAATCCTACCACCGTTTCAAACCCAGCTCTTTCAAGGGTGGCGCTATGTTGGTGCCATTTTCTGTAGACATGCCCCTGGGTGAGATGAAAATATTTTAGACTGATGGTCCCTAAAAATAGTGCCTAAGGGCACTATGGAAATCATCAACATCTTTCCTGGTGACCACAGAAAGGGGCTAGGTGGGATGTGGCCAGAAAGCATACTGATTGGATGTGAGAAATAAACAATATCCTGCTAAACAGAGCTTCCGTCTTAAATGTTGAAGAGGTGCTATGGGAGCTCTTTATAATCTCACTCCCTGAATGTTTTGTGGCTAAATCTGCCTGCTGCGGAAGCCATTTTGTTGTTCTGTCTGACACCCTATGTCAGACTCGGAAGGTGCCTGCAGGCTCAAAAAAAAGCTTGGAACCCCTGCGTTAGATAACATAAGAAGGAAAATAATTTAAAGGTTTTGAAAGGTGTGAAGAAAGCCCCGATGCCTTTGATCTGTGATTTCCTTGAATACAGCGGCTTCTCCTTCACAAAGTCAAATGCGGAAACAGAGGAGATACGGCAAAAAGAAAGGTTAGCAATGAAACCTAAGCATTTCAGATGAAATCTGCGGTTGGTTGGTTTCACTTACTTGAAAGCTGATCCACTGACATAACTCAATGTGGAGCCGTTCTGTACCTGAGGCAAATCGTGTCTCTCTTTTTCCCTCCTGAATGTGCTTCTTTCAAAATATCTGAACAGCAATTAAGGCACTACCAACACGAACAGCCCACTTTTTCTGCAATAGTAGATGCTTGAAAACAATCACAGACAACCTTTTTAATCGCCACAAGATGTATCCGACGGGTAATCTGGTCCTGTCTTATCTTCGTCCCAAATCGTCAAAAGAACATGGTGGTTCAATTTAAATCTGGGCAGATTAAATAATTGATTTAATTCACTTCTGAAAGTCCTGGGGGGCAGGAAAACCTGTAGAGGTGAGCCTTAGTGCAGCAAAACACTGGAAGAAAGCGTCATTAGTCTTTGAAGTGCCACAAAATTCCTGTTTCTTTTTTTTCTGTGACTGACTATTATTACTGCTCCTCCTGAATGATTTTGATCAGGTTTCCACTTACCCATTTCCATGTGTTTCCTAGCACATATGAAACCTAGTTGGTTGAAATTATTTATATGTGCTGGTCTCCACTGTAGAAACTTTGTGCCAGAGGCATGTTTCAAAATGAGGCCTCAGCCTCAACCTGGGCCAGGGCATTTTTTCCCTTGGGCCGTTTCTGCACGGGCAATTCATGGCGGCCTGGAGACGGTAAAAACACCGTCTCCAGGCCGCCATTCGCACGGGGGGCGCAGCTGCAACACAGCCGCGCCGCCCTCGCGCCACCCGGCCGGCCTGAAGGCGGCGTTTCCCCAGAGCGCTTCCCAGCACTCTTTTTGGGGAAACGCCGGCATGAAGCCGCTGCCGAGCGAACGGCAGAGGCTTCATGCCGCCTCCCCCACCCGGCACTCACCTTCTCCCCGGGCCTCCGGCGCGTCGCCGAGGCCTGGGGACACGCCCCCCTGGCCCTGCGCGCCTGCTTCATCTAGCCAGTGTGCTGATGAAGCCAGGGTGGGGGCATTTGCAAGTTCTTTGTGAAGCCAGTGCCAGGTGCCCAATCTCAACATTGGGCTGTCGTGAACCAGATTTCAATGGCTGTGCCCTCAGGAGCGGCATTGTCTAAATCTATACTTAATTTGGGAGGGGAAATATTGATGTCATGACAGGCAGACACTCTTGATATCAAAGCCCTTCAATTCAGATTGGCATCTATTTTACTCTTGCTCTACTCCATGAGTCACGGCTCTCCATGATGTCAAGATTATCTATCTATCTATCTATCTATCTATCTATCTATCTATCTATCTATCTATCTATCTATCTATCTATCTATCTATCTATCTATCTATCTATCTATCTATCTATCTATCTATCTATCTATCTATCTATCTATCTATCTATCTATCTATCTATCTATCTATCTATCTATCTATCTATCTATCTATCTATCTATCTATCTATCTATCTATCTATCTATCTATCTATCTATCTATCTATCTATCTATCTATCTATCTATCTATCTATCTATCTATCTATCTATCTATCTATCTATCAGTCGCTTTCCCCCAAAGGGCTCAGGGCAACATACAATAAAATGAACACGACAACATTTAAAACTTTAGAATTAACATAGCTTTCCAGTGGACTGAGCCTAATTAATTCTGGAAACTGGCTTATTACTGGCAGGGCACTCAGAAACGCCCCCCTCCCCTGTGTCTGACTATGACTTGTCTGGGTATCGCATGGCCACAGTCTTGCCTTTCAGGTAAGTCTTAAACCCCAGTTGTGTGTGACTAAGAGATCCAACAGCATCCTTAATGGAGTTTTAAACATGGGCCTTACCACTGAAGCCTCCTAGAATCTGATGGAATACCTCCCAGATACAGATGACTCCTAAGTCTAGCAAACAGAGTTGGGGCCAAATTTGAGACCCCATATTCATTGCCTCATCTGGAGCATCAGTTCGCTCCATCAAGACATTCCTAAGCAACAGTTTTGGATTAAAGTATTGAAACTAGCTTTTAGAGTAGCAGCAATTTGTCTCATTAGGAAAGCAATCAGTGGTTGTCCATGTTCCCAGGTGCTAATGCCAATTCTTCACACTCTTGGCCTGCCCTGGTCTGCCCATCTTACATTCCACCTGGCTTTTATCATGCCTAAATGATCCTGGAAAAAAAACCCATCTCCCTTTAGCAGCTATGACTGCAAACATGGAAAGGTGCTTATAGAAGATAGGGGACAAGCTGAAGAAGTTATTATTAATTAAAGAAAGGTGGGTTTTTATTTTATAAGTAGGCAAAAGTTCTGAACATAAAAATAACTCTCTCGTTCTCACAGCTTTACACCAACTATAGATGCTAAAATGCTGTTATGTACACTTCACTTTGTGTGATAGGAAGATCCAGGACAGCTGTTACATGAGCTGGTTTCCTTTGGAGGACAGAACATTTGAAACTTGTGGCATTGCCCTAGTTTTGCTTTATTTACAATTACACAAGTAGAACATGGGTGGAAGTCAAGAGGCACTCCTGGAGAGCAATAGGTCCACTACATCACACTAGATTCTTAGATCCCTAAGTTGCTTCAACCACTTCTTCATGATTTATGTCTGCTTATCTCTCCAGAATCAAACCAGCTGTTTCTCCATCTCCACACACAAACATCTACTCACTCCATTTGAGCTGGAGGGAAGTCTCATGGCTTGGAGAATAATCAGAGAACCATTGTCCAGCCTGCCAGCTAAGATCTGCCTCTCAGAAAGACACCAGCCTTTTTGCAAATAGCCCTTACCCCATTTTGAAGATGTTTTCAGTCCCATTTTTCACCTCAATGTGTGTCCACACTTGTCTCCTTGAAACATTTCCCCCCCAGTTTTTCCATGCATGCACTGCAGCGATGCTATGTAGCATCACTGATTCAATGGTCTGTAAAAACTATGGGGAATGGAGAGAGGGGAAGGAAACACACAAAAATGGGGGGGGGGAAATAAGAGGAGAGGAGCTAGGCTGGAGACAAAAAAAAATGGTGGAGCAAGCGCCAAAGGGGAGATTTGGTGACTGCACAGGAGGCGTGGAAAACGGCCCATCGTTTTGACAGAAAAGAAAGAACGTTTCAATACGATCGCACTGTGAGGGAAGCCAGCTTGGAAATGTTTCAGCCAGACACATCCCTGTGAAAGAGCTTTCAGAAACAGTGGAGAAAAAGGTGGCTGAAAATGTTTCCAAAACCAAATGTTGGAAAACGAGTGCAGAATGTTTCATTATCAACCTGGAAACTTTGTAAATGAGGTGTGGGAAAGGTCTCTGTTTTCGTTTTTTTCTGTGCCTTTAGAGGTGAGGCAAAGGGCAACTAGAAACAGCTTTTTCAGCAGTGGCACCTCACCCGGGGAATACTTTTTCCCTTGAAGCTTGCATAATGTCTACATTGCTGTCTTTCAGGCAGCAGGCCAAAGTATTTCTGTTTACACAGACTTGTAATTAATGAGTTGATTTGTTACAGCCTTTTAAATATTGTATTTTAGTCTGAAAACGGGTATTTGTTTTAGGCTGCTTAAGTATACATGTTCTGTTATCCATGATTTTATGCCCTGTTTGTTTTATGTTTTGTGATGAGTTTTAATTAAGAATTGTTAATGTTTGTACTTTTTTAGTAGGGTTTATTTTGTTAAGAGTTTTCCAGGGAAATACTGAATACCGTGTGCTGGGTGGATATAGGGGGAAATGGGTGCTCAAGAGTGACCCTAATCTTTCCAGGAGGAGAGACAAGAGGGATACTTAATTTAAGCAGTGGATACTTAAACTTAATGGTCAACCCCTAGGCTTAATATTCTAAGCCTAGGGAGTGTCTGGCAATAGTTCAATTTTAGGATTAAGCTGATTCAATAACAACTTCAGGATAATGCCAGTGTAGATGAAGATGGTCTTTGGAGGGGTTAGTCAGAAACAAGGTGTCAAACTCGTGCCCCTCCAGATGGTATGGACAGAGGTGGGATCCAGCAGGTTCTCACAGGTTCCCGAGAGTAGGTTACTAATTATTTGTGTGTGCCGAGAGGGGCTTACTAATTGGTGATTTTGCCACGTGATTTTTGCCTTAGTTACACCCTCCTCTCAGCAGTAGCGCGCAGAACTTGAAGCAGTCTAGCAGGAGGTGCACCGACGTGCGTGGCAGCCTGCGCCTGCTTGCATTTGTTTCCTGTGTCCTTGCCACAGCCCCGCCCAGGAATGCCCCACCCCCAGAATGCCTGGCCACATTCCCGTCGTGCCCCGCCCAGCCCCATTGGCACTATGCCACAGTTTGAATCCCACCACCATGGGAACCTGTTACTAAAATTTTTGGATCCCACCACTGGTTATGGACTACAGTTCCCACCATCCCCTGCCAGCATCATGCTGGCAGGGGATGATGGGAACTGTAGTCCATCACATCTGGAGGGGCATGAGTTTGACACCTGTTGCAAGAAGATGAGATTAGTGTTTGTAAGAACAGCTGGCAGGAAGTCTTGATGAAATCATTTCAGCATAATCTTTGTTTCATAGAGGTAGATAAGCTGAGGCTGGAACAGGAGCTGTCGTTCCAGGCTGAACGCATTGTCTTTTCCTAATCACTTTAGGAAAAGGTGAAGAAAGCTGTTTTGCAAGTTGATGTTGGCGGGAGGCTAATCCAGGCAGGATTCTATCCTTATGGGTGACACGCAGCCAATGTGGAGGATGGTGTCCATCTTGGCTCTGCATTCCTAGGCCTCGAGGTTGGTGGGATATGTAAAGGCACAGCAACTTTGGAACAGCTCCCAACCACTCACCATGGGTCTATCTGGTAACAAAAAGGTGGCAACTCTAGAATCTTCTATAAGTAATGAATGCACTGTCTCACTTTGACCATCAAAAGCTTGCACCCTGGAAATCATGCTGGTCTTTGAAGTACTGCTGGACTTGAGCGTTGAAGGGAAGGCCAGATATGCCTTCCCTGAGTCCTGAGTAGAAAAGGGTAAGCATACATTGAGGAGCCACTAAAATTCCCCACACATCTTTGATTTAAAGTTTTTGTGTTGTCCACTAACAATAATACATAATACAATACAAAGCCTGTGGATTCTTGCATTTGGCCACAATGTTTCAAAGGTTCCTATGGGTTATAAAGAAATCATTTACATGCCATTCATTTTTTAAAGCTTCCTGGAAATAAAGCATCCCCATCTAACAAGGACAATAAATGATGGCACTGTGGAACAAGGCTGCTACAGGTGAGTCTTAAGTCTGCTTCCAAGTTCCACAAAAACCCACAAGATTCCCATTCAATGGTTGGAAAAAATTTATATTCTTATGGATATGGATTGTATTACATTATCTTTAAAGGAAGAAGATATGAAGAAGAGAGAGAACATATGGACACCTCTAAAGCTCTTTTTTTTAAAAAAAGAAGGAATTGAGATAAATTTATTATTTAATGTTACAAAGTTAGTAGCGTAATGCCATTCAAGTGAAGCTCTGTCTGTTAAACTTTCTGTAAATATATTAGGATAGGTAGGGTATTTAGGATAGATAGGGTAGGTAGGGTATTTAGGAATAGGTAGGATAGGTAGGGTATTTAGGAAGAGAAGCCTTATTTAATTATTCGGCAATTATATACTCCCATTCAGGGAGAACCAAAACAAAAGGTTATAGAAAGTATGCCGATTGTAAGAAAGAAGTATGTACAACATATACAAACTTTTTTTAAATCTATGTATAACATACATGACCATTGCGGTAACACATTTTAATTTATTTAATAAAGTGATAATTTTTTAAAAAAGATTCCCATTCAAAAGGGCAGATCTGCTGTTGGGAGTGCCCTCCTGTCGAGAGCTGGCAGAACATTAAGTTCTTCCAGACCCTGCGGTTTCTCTCCAGATAAATTCATGGACTACCGCCACCCCATCAGCCTCTGCCAGCATAGCCAATTGGCTGATGGGAATTGTAGTCCATGAACATCTGGAGAGCTGCAGGTTGCAGACCCCTGAGCTAACAGTTTCACACACCCACCATACCCACACCCCCACCACCCAGGGCACTTACCCGGGCAGAGGGGCAATCTTGCTGGTGGGTGGCAGCTGGTGGGTGGCAGCTGCATCCCAGGACCCCTGTCACCACTGGTGTAGTTTGTGTGGGCATGTTATATGCCATTAAAGGTTAAAATGAAATGAAATGAGTGTGTGGGCATGCCAGGGATGGGGCCAGGGGAGGAACTGATCTTACTTTGCTTCCTCCTGGCCTTTGCCAGCATTATGTCAGCAGGCCAAAGTTTGGACTTAGACTGTCTTTCAGGTGGGATAGGTCCACTGCTGCTCATAGAAACTTCTCAGTGGTTTGGGGAGACCTTCGCACGTTGTGAGCCTCCCCACACCACTGGGAAGCCTGTATGTGAGTGGCAGGGTGGCACCGCAGCCCGTTGCCTCCAGTTTGGGTGGGGATGTACGTTACATCTCTTCTCTCTTGCTTCGTGCAGTCTCATGCCAATGGCAACAGCAGCTGATTGGCATCAATTGTGCAAATAGATTTTATTACAAGTTAAAGAAAACCCTAGGGGGAGGGGGGAAACATCTCCAGAAATGTCCCCTTTTTATTTGCTGAGACACTTGGCACATTGTACTTTGCACAAAAACGTGTGAAACTTTTCAGGTGACTTCAGTTGCAAACACCTATGGAGGCAGCAGTTAAAAGCGTGAGCCCTAAGGCAAAGAGAGTTCTGTTTTTACTCAGCAGCAAGAGCTCCTCTGGCTTATTACAGGCAAGAAAGATACATATGTCAATCTGTCTATCTTGGCTTTCCCCCGTGGAAAACCCACTAGGCTCTCACAATTCTTACAGTGCAGTTCTAAGTAACACCTTTCTATATCCCTTGAAATCAAGGCACCATTAAATACTTGCTTTTAGACTTGGCTGTATGCATGTAATGTCATGCCAAGCTTCATCCTTCCCCCTGGGTTTAGAGAGCCAGCATGGTGTAGTGGTTAAGAGTGGGTGGATTCTAACCTGGAGAACTGGGTTTGATTCCCCACTCCTCCACCTAAGTGGCAGAGGCTTATCTGGTGAACCAGATGTGTTTCCGCACTCCTACATTCCTGCTGGGTGACCTTGGGTTAGTCACAGTTCTACAGAACTCTCTCTCAGCCCCACCTACCTCACAAGGTGTCTGTTGTGGGGAGAGGAAGGGAAAGGAGCTCGTAAGCCACCTTGAGTCTCCTTACAGGAGAGTAAGGTAGTGTATAAATCCAAACTCCTCCTCCTCCTTCTCCTCCTCTTCATGGTAATCATTATAGAGTTGCCAAACTCTGGGTGTTGGTTGGAGATCTGCTGTGCTTACAACTGATCCCCAGGCAATAAAAACAGTTCACTTGGTGAAAATGGGTACTTTGGAAGGTAGACTGTATGCCAGTGGTGGCGAACCTTTGGCACTCCAGATGTTATGGACTACATTTCCCATCAATTGGCCATGCTGGCAGGGGCTGATGGGAATTGTAGTCCATAACATCTGGAGTGCCAAAGGTTCACCACCACGGCTGTATGCCATTAAACCACGTTGAAGCCCATCCCCTTCCCAAACCCCGCCCTCCTCATGCTCCACCCCCAAAATCTCCAGGGCTCATTCCGCACATGCAGAATAGTACACTTTCAAACTGCTTTCAGTGCTCTTTGAAGCTGTGCGGAATGGCAAAATCCACTTGCAAACAGTTGTGAAAGTGGTTTGAAAACGCATTATTCTGCACGTGCGGAAGGGGCCCAGGTGTTTCCCAGCCTGGAGTTGTCAGTCCTAGTCAGCAAGCTTTTATAATGGAAGAGGCAATCTACATCAGTATTCAGAGCAAGGGATCAACAGTGAGCCAGTCTAAGAAAGCCCGTTTGCATAACTTCAATGATACAACTGAATATTACAGATAATTGACATGTTGCCTAATAATGCATAACGTTTCAGTTGCCCAAGGGGAACTTGTGAGTTTTTAATTAGGAAGTGGCCCCCACGAGATCTCTGAGTAAATCGTAACTATACACAGGAGCACCTTGCCCCGTGATTTCGATATGTGCAGGGTTCATATTTAGGCCCCTGGCAACTGCTCACCTTCAGCACTTTCCTTTCCATAAAGCATCTCTGAATAGCCCTTTAGTTCAAAAAAAGGACCTCTGCCTGCCATTCCCTTCACAAACTGGTTATTCAAGCCTCCTGCCAACCCCTCTGATATGCCTTAATGTAAAGATTTCATTTTTCTCTTTTTAAAGAGCCATGTTTGGTTTCAGCTACATTTGGATCAGAGGCTGGAAACACCCGTACTAGTGCTTAATAAAGCCAAAAGTTTTGCCCCCTGTCTTGTAGCAGGAGCACAGGTGAACCGTAAGCGCCTGACAACTTCTAATACAGGGCCAATGGCTGGCATTTGGGTCGGTGGGTCACAGGTGTGTAGGTCTCTTCTAGGAAAAAATCACGAGCAGCATTCCTGGGTCAAATGGTTTCAGCATTTCTACCTTAGTCCCTACTATGCTACACATTAAAAACCACTATTCAAAAATGTTTAGCTGTCTCTTTCTGATTTCCTCTCATGACTTTCATGGAGGTGCTACTGTGCATCTGAGAATGGCTCCTTGTCCTTTCCTGAAGCTCTGACAACCAGCGTGCTATAGTGAGAAAGATGTACCTGCAAGAGACAGCTGCACAAAGGATAATGCAGTCTGAACTGAACTGCAAGAACGTTTTTCTTGGAACAAATTTTATATACGTTAAAAATGTCGTGTTCTCGCAAGTCTTTGAAGATTTATTGAAGCCGGGCAGTACCGGATACTGGCAGCTTGTTGTGGGTTTTCTGTTGAGCTTAGAGAAACTTTCATTGGTGTGAATTGTTAAATGATTGTATGCTTTGACATATATTTGTGAAGTCCGGGGCATTAGTTGTCTCGTAGCCTCCTTTGTAGTCTCTGTAGAGCACAGGTATCAAACTCGCGGCCCTCCAGATGTTATGGACTACAATTCCCATCATCCCCGCCAGCATCATGCTGGCAGGGGATGATGGGAACTGTAGTCTATAACATCTGGAGGGTCAGCTGAAGTTTGGACACCTTAAGTGCTGTAGAGGCATAGATGCAATGGGGACATATGGGGCGTCTCGACCCAGGTGCCGCCATCGCAGTCATGTGGGGGGCGTGTTGGGGGTGTGTCGGGGTGGGGGGTGAGGGAGCATGTGGGCAGTCTATGTCCCTGGCACAGTTCCCCCTCCCTTCGTCACTGAGTCTCTGCTCACAATACTGACTGAGTAAAGTGATTCAGCTGTTCAGTCCTACATCTGTAAGCTATTCTTTATGCATTAAGCACACCTCAAAAAATAATACTCAGGTCATTCGTCCAGCAGATAAACAGAGCAGACAATAAAGCCAGCTGGATGAGGAAGTTAAAAATTCAGCAAGTCTAGGAACTTGCAACTCCAGAGAAGAGAAATGTGATGAGATGAAAGGAAGTGGTGACATGGGAAAGGGGAAAAAAATGTAAGGCTCCAAGTTACTCGAAAGTAAGCACAATTGTTCAGACCCTTAGAAACAAATTAGGACTACAGAACACAAAGGGTAAGCCTTTGCAGCCAATTCTCTCCTCTTAATGCAACATTTCAAAAGTTGGGAGCTGATTTTCTTCTTCAGTGCAAAGGAACAGGCTGATATCCAGGAGAGAATGGAAAGTGCTTTCTGGACTGGCGTGGTTTAAATTTTCAAAAAACCCTGCTAAGTGTGGTGTGGAAAAAATTCATTAATCCCAGATCTCTGCAACACAGCTTTAATCTGTGGGGAAAGGCAAGTAATGAGGGGTTTTTCATTTCTAATTATTGTATTATTTATTTTAAGACCCTTTCTATTTCCCTTACCCCTGGTTTTTTTTTTTAAGGAGTCAGCTATTCTGTCTGTTAGTCTGTCGGTCTGTCTGTCTGTCTGTCATTTGCTGAAGGTCAGGTAAACTAAGATCCAAAAGAGCGAGGACAGGGGTCCTCAACTCCTTTTGAGCTTTTGGGCATCTCTCGGAATTCTTGACACTGGGTGGCAGGCACAACCACAAAATGGCTTCTGCTAAGCAGGAGCGTTGAGCCAACCGCGAAATGCCAGCAAGAGAACCCTTTACATTTTACATAGGCAGGATGTGTGACAGGATATTTACAATTAACATACTTGGATTTTTTTTTAAATTGCTTACTCATAGGGCTTTTCATTTAAAATGTTTTGAGACAAGAAATAAAACATTTCTTCCGGGGTGAGCTTTCACATTATTCCCGAACCTTGAAAACATTTTAAATGTAAATCCCCTGTTAAAGCCGTATTTCTCCCTCTGGCTGGAGCCGCTTTTGAAAACGCCTTCGAAGTTGCTGTGCGGGATCTATTTCCTGTGCTTCTCTGCTTCCCCTGAACTTCCTCCCTTGGCACCGCTTCTGCTGAGCCCACCCAGTTCCCCCCTTGGCTGTTTATTTGCGGTGCATTTAACTGTCTGTTTTGTCGAAGGCTTTCACGGCGGGAATCATTGGTGTGTATTTCCGGGAGTATGGCTAGTTCTAGCAGCATTTTCTTCTGACGCTTTTCCTGTATTAGTGGTTGGCACCTTTCAGAGGATCATGATAGTAGTGCATTCCTACTATCAGGGATAGTATTCCTACTATCAGATCCTCTGAAGATGCCAGCCACAGATGCAGGCGAAACGTCAAAGAAGAATGCTGCTAGAACACGGCCATACAGCCCGAAACCACGCGAAAGCACCCCATTTAACTGTCCGGTTTCTTTCTTTGGGAGGGGACAGTCTTTGAAGCGATCAAGTGTATACAAGGACCACAGAACGCAGCACGAAGTCTGTGATGCACCAAAGTATCAATTCAACACAACATTTAAAAAAGGGAAAAATCACATAATGGAAACCAGGAATTGTTTCAAGGAGGTGAGTGCAAACAAAAGGGGGGAATTGAAAACGTTTTAGAAATGTTTTATGAACATTATTGTAAAGGTTTCAATGGTGTTGATTTCAGCACAGCCAGCTGGGCCTTGGACTGAGATTCCAGGACTCGGGCGATGGCCAGAAGCTGTGCAGCTATTACATTTGGTAGAGGCCTTTATCTCACAGAAAGAGATGAGAATGCCGCTCCCATGAGAATAAATGGACTGGGGAACCGGGAGGGGGATGGGACGGAGAAGCTTATAACCTGTGGTTCTGGCGGGAGACTTCATTCCTGTCACGCCGTGGTAATGCGAGCTTTCTAAGATGTCTGGAATAAACGGCCTTTTCAACCAAAAAAGCCTTTTATTTCTGCTCTATGGAATTCCCTTACATTGCATTGACAGGAATCAATCTTCATTTTACTTCTAAATATCAGTGGACCTCCTGTGTTCCGGCATGCAGAGGTTGAATATTCCTTGAAACTGTGGAAGGGCACCGTAGCCCCCATAGAGGGTCTTCAACCTTCCTTTCCTGACTTGGAGGAACCAGCGGGAGAACGGGTCTCACTGGTAACTCTCTCCCGTCCTCGCGCCTCGACACGTAGTCTTCCCTTACTTCGCCGTTGGGATGAGGGACGCTGAAACGCATCATGCGGAGTTGCATGGAGTCGCTTGGGGCGCTGTTCTATGGATCGTGCGCCTGTGGATCGGATCTCTACCCGTTTTTGTAGTGGATTACAAACCTCAGATGCAACCTTGTCTCGGAGGAGATGGGTCTGACCTCACCTTTCATGCGGGCAAACTCCAGGAGTCGACATTGAACGGTTCCTTGACTCGTGATTTCTCGGCTGATGCCCTCCAAGAATCCACAGTGGTGCATAGCACCGGGTTCGGCCCTAAGACCGCAGAAGTTGATACCGGACTTTAGCTGATCAATTAGAGGTTTCGGCCGGCTCCCAAACCGGGCCCTTCAGATCCCGGACGAGGGGTAGCTGATGCACAAGAGGCGCCCTGTGGAGCCATCGGTGGACTTGAGGTGCTGCTCTCCGAAGAGGAGGAACTAAGAAAAGTCTGACTCCCATCCGATTTGTTTCCCTCCCGGCCCAAAGAAAAATCTGGAACGAGGAAGTGGCCCGACTCGCGCACGATGCCCAAGAAGCGTGGGGCTCCGTGGAACGCCAGCTATGGGGAGGAGGAATGGAGAACAGCTGCAAAAAGAGCGTGAAAACCTGCAAAGAGACCGTGAACAACAGCGCAAAGACATCCAACTCCAACTGGACCGAAAGCCAAAGACTCGCTGCAACGGCAATATATGCAGGATTTATCGATCCATGATAAGGTCCTGGAACACTCTAGAATGGACTCTGGAACGTCAACGCGAAGGCATTTCAAAGCCATCCCAACGCGCGAAAGTGAACTAATCCGCAGTTTTCATGCAACGAGATCGAATTCGCTAGCCAAACTGGACCGAGAAAAGCTGCCTTGCATGCGCGATCAAGATGCTCTTGACTTAAGGAGAGGGAATTAGCTTGTTCCTTGGAACAAGAGTTGAAGAAACAGCGGGATAGGATGCCCCGAAAGCTGGTACTCCCTACGCCTTCACCCAAGCGCCCAACACCAATGCCCTCTCCTATCGGAGCGACGCTTCTAGGTCCTGCTACTGCCAAGCACCTGTCCGCCTCCCAAGGTCCTTAAGCTCACAAAGAGGGCTGAAGTGGCGCCAGGCCCGCGGTTGCCTCCACCGATTCTGCTCTTCCCGCCCGCCGCCTCAACCCGCCAAGAACCGCGAGTCTCTCCCAGCTGGCTCCAAGGGCCATGGAGAGGGGATACCAGGCCCTCGATCCCTGCCTCGCTTCGGACACGGACCGCTTCTAAACTCCCCTACTTCATCCTGCAACTCGATGCACATATGGAGGAGTATGACGACTTATATCGATCTGGAACGTGAAAAAATACGGGACATCGGGTCTGTCCTGGATGGGCGTGGCTGCTGACTGGTTTGTGACTCTTTGTTGAGCTGCATGGATGATACTCGCAGACAGTGGCTGCATTTCGCTTCAAGCCTTCACGGGCCCGGCCTTCCAAGATCCGGACGCTGAAAAATGAAGCCATCTGTACCCATAAAATCTATTCAGCAGGGCAACCATTCTTTTGTCAATTCTGTTTCGTGGAATTCAGCGCGGCGGCTGCTCGACTTCCTCCTGAGTGGCCTGAACGGCATGAAATGTGAATACTTCTCTGATGCCATTGACATCAAAACTTCGAGAAACGGTGTTTCTCATCCGTATCCCGCGCACTATCGCTGAATGGATCGAATTAGATCGCAAGTAGCTGCTCGCTTAGATTACGCTCGCTAAGCCCGAGGGCTACGCCCACCAAACCCGCTACTACCTTTACCACCTTCTGGCGTAAAATTCCGGCAAGCCAAGCTTCCAGCCGCCTCTACCGAAACCACCTCCCAACGCCGCCGACGCTTGGGGATTGTGCCTCTATTGCGGAGGACCAGGCCATCTGGCTGCCAACTGCCTGAAAAAACAGAAGTCCACCGCTCCGGAACCCCACGCACTCTCTGCCAAGCCACCATCGGAGATCTGGCCTCCTCCAACGGGCTCTCGGGCCTCAAAGCTGTTACCGAAGGTGATCCCGAGGAGGGGAAGGGGCGGGCGGTTTGCTCATTCTCATCAGCACCCATGGATGTGGATCCTACTCCAGATGCAGTGAGTGAAGGCAGCTCCCCATTACTGTTCAAGCTGTTCTTGGCCAACCCTGCTAAGCATACACGTATTCTAGCCTCAGCCCCTCGTGAGATTCTGGCTGCTCCCCATTGCTTAATGCGGCCCCAAGTGGCTGAAGAGCTCGGTTTAGACCGAAGTTCCTTAGTGGAAGCTTCCATACCGCTCACACAAATGGGACGGGTAGCCCACTCGGAGCCGAGGGCCCGGGTTTCATCGACCAAAACGCACCTGTCCTTCTCGCTGCGCTGACCATTGGGAGAAGATTAGTTTTATACTTGCTCCAGTGGCCAAACATTCCATTGTCCTGGGCATGCCATGGTTATTGTTACATGTGAACCAAATATTATTTGGAAAGAATCGGATTCTAGAATTCAACTGGATCCCCCGTGGTGGAGAGAGCATATGCATTGGGGGACAACCCCACCATCCAATGACACAAAACCCCTGGTTTCTTTTCCGGGTTGTGTACACATCCCAATGACCCTTTCAATTCTACAGGCATTCCACCAGGGCTTACTCAGGACTTAGCCAGAGTGTTTCAAGAACAGGAATGTGATCAATTGCCCCCCCATAGAGACACTGACTGCAAAATCATATTACAGCCCGGGGCTCCAACTACCCAAGGGTAGAATCTATCGTATGAGCTCCCAACGAAGAGAAGGAACTCCGTGTTCTCTTAGATAAAAAACCTTGCTCTCATGGGATTCATATCGGCTGGCTACCAAACATTCGTGACGCCCTGTCCTATTTGTAAAGAAAAAGGACGGTCTTTAAGACTTCTGTACTGATTTACCGAGGATTAAAATGCTGTTTCCATGTCCACAAATACCCTCTTTGGCCCTTAATCAAGGACCCTCTTAGGATGCATTGGCAAGGGACCTAATTTTACTACCAGTTGGATTTGAGGGAAGCCTGACTACAGAGTCAGGATTGCAGAAGGCCACGAACATTTAACAGCATTTAATACTAAATTTGGACAGTAATGAATATTCTTAATTATGCCATTCGGGTTAGCTGGGGCACCAAGCGCATTCATGGCCCTCATCAATGTAAGTTTTGCATGACTTACCATATAAAGTGAGAAGTTGTGTAACTCTAGACGCATGTTTTAATTCTATTCACAAACCATGGAGGAGAGCATGAGGCTTTGGTTCGGGAAGTACTGCAACGCTTTTACTCAACAACTCCCTCTTCGCAAAACTGTCTAAGTGCTGCTTTTCATCAACTTCCTCCATAGACTATTTAGGCTACAGGATCTCATCTGAGGGTTTAAAAATGTGGATCCTATATGAAGATTGACGTAGTCCCTCCAAATGGCCTGCCCCCCACCAACCGAAAGAGCTCCAATCCTTCCTAGGGATTTGCTAATTTTTATCGCGGATTTTATACCCCCCAATTCTGCTGAACTAACCTCTTCCACTCACAGACCTCTTACGCACTAAGGGTAAAGACTTCAATAGGCTGCCAAGCCCGGAGCTCCTCCCTATGGTCTCTCAGGAATGTCAAACAGCCTTCCAGCTTTTGAAATCGGGCTTTCACTAACCGAAGCTCATGTCTTAAAACACCCTGACCCAGACCTCTCCTTTCGGTGGTTCACGCGGATGCTTCTGACAAGGCGCCTTACGCATTCTGTTGCAGAGAAATAAAGCATGGTAGGCTTGTTCCGCGGTGCTTATTTATCAAAAAAAATTCTCCGCTCAGAACTCAACTGGACCGTGAGGGGATAAAGAGACTGCTGCCATCAAGGTAGCGCTTTCCACTTGGCGCCACTGGGGTTTTGAGGGGGGGGGCTAAACACCCCTTCCAGGTTTGGTCGGATCACAAGAACTTGGTCAGCCTCTCCACCCCCCCTCAGAATGTCTGCAACAACAACCACGCTGGGCCGCATTTCTTTTCCTCGCTTTTCTTTCACTGTCCATTTTTTTCCCCGGAAAAACCAATAACTACTGGCTGATGCGCTGTCGCGCCTTCCCGGGAGGGGTGGAGCTGCTTTCACGAGACATCCCTGCACTGTTCTCTTCCTCTCCCAACTAGGGCTGGCCGTCACTGATCTCAGACATCCGCCTCCTCCTCCATCGCCTTCGCTTCCCAGCCTGGTCTCCCCCTTCCTGCGCGGGAAATCCCTCGAGGAGAGCGGGTCTTCGGAGCCGCCGGCTGAGGAAGCGCTACTCCCAGCTGCACTCCTTAGTGAATGGTGTTTGGAAGCTGGGATTGTTGGTACGTGGCTCTCCCCCTTCACAGAAGCAGGCGTTCTCGGCCTCGTCATGATGCCCGCCTTCGGCTGGGACATTTTCGGCATTTCTCAAGACACTGCATTTAGCCCGCCGTCACATCTGGTGGCTTGCCATGCGCAAAGACATTGAGGCTTATATCATAAGTGCTCTGTTTCCAGCGTGCGAGAGGCCAAATCCATTCCTGAAAGCCCCATGGACTGTTAAAACCTCTCCCGGTTGCCTCCTCGTCCCTGGGAAGTTATCTCAATGGATTTTATTACGGATTTACCAGAGAGCCAAGGGAAACACAGTCTTGTGGGTGGTGGTGGACTCCATTCTCCAAACAAGCCTATTTCTCATCTCCTGCACCTCTCTCCATCTCCCTCCCAGCCTCCTAAATTGGCGCGATTGTTCATTCAACATATATATCGCTCTGCTACTCTTTTCCCCTCAAGGTGGTGTCCGGACCGCTGGCCTCAATTCATTTCAAAATTTTGGAAAGCTTTCCTGGGCTAGTTGGGGCCACCAAGGCGGTTGCCTCTACCACGCTCTTCAAAGTGACGGTGAGTCGGAGAGAACGTAACAGAACTCCTCGAACAGTATTTTACATTGTTACACCAATCTATCACTCAAGACAACTGGTGCGATTTAATTCCTCGCTTGCAGAATATGCTTCCTACAACAATGCCGGGCTCATAGCAGCACGCAAAAAACCCCCTTCGAAATTGTGTCTGGTTCGGTCAGCTTTCCGCCATTGCCCCAACTACCATTGCTGAGGCTTGCATCCTCCAGAATTCCAGCAATGGATTTCATCTCTGGCTGAGGGGTGGAAAAAATCGGTTCAGACTGCTTTGCAACAAGCCAAGATTCCCAAAAGTTCCAGGCGGATAAACATCGCTCTGACTTTCCTTTATGTTGGGGCTTGGGTCTATTTGTTCACGTAAAACCCTCAGAGACGTATACATAAATTCTCAAAACTGGGCAAAAGTTCGTGGGACCCTTTTAGGAATTACTTTAAAGTGATTAATGATGTTACTGCCCGGGTTACGATTTGCTCAATTTTTTAAGTAATATCCATCCTGTCTTTCATTCCAGCTTTGCTCAAGGAGGCTCCTGGCCTCGATGTTTTCGGCACGATCCGGAGATACCCCTCACGACTCATAATTGATGGCTACATGAAGCATTATGAAATTGACGCTTTATCCTGACTCTCGCTTAATCGCAGAATCGCTATGTAATACTGTGGTTTCTGTGGGGTATTCCTCTGGGTATAATCAATGGGTGTATTCAGAAAATATTGACGCCCCCTCCCTTATTTCTGCTTTCCATCGTACCTTCCCGCACAAACCAGGGGGGGAGAAGTTTTTCTTAGGGGAGGCAGAGTGTAAAGGTTTCAATGGTGTTGATTCTCAGCACAGCTGCTTGGCCTTGACTGAATTCCAGGACTCGGGCGATGGGCCAGAAGCGGCAGCTATTACTCTGGTAGAGGCCTTATCTCACAGAAAGAGATGAGAATGCCGTTCCCATGAGAATGGGACTGGGGAAACCGGGAGGGGGATGGGACAGAGAAGCTTATAACCTGTGGTTCTGGCGGGAGACTTCATTCCTGTCACATCGTGTACGTGAGCTTTCTAAGATGTCTGAATAAACGGTCTTTCAACCAAAAAAGCCTTTTATTTCTGCTCTATGGAATTCCTTACATTTATGAGATTTGTGTGAAAAGGACCCTTGTTTACTTTCCATCACACAGTGAAGACCCTTTAGCTGTGCTGTCAAACACTGCTGGAGTAATGTATTAGAAAATCTGCACAGCCTATCAGAAGCCTAGTTGGTCAAAAGCCCCTCCTGATCTCGCCCACTTTCTAAAAACACTTGGAGGTACCAGGAAAGGTGTCAGTGTGTTGGCAACTCCTGCCCTAGAGGCTGAAGGATAGCACCTGGCAGTTTTGTGGTGGAACCTGGAGAGATCGTACTTGACCTTTCAGAGCAAGAATCTTGGTTTATAACTTGTCTTAAGGTAGAAACTGGCGTAGGGATAGGGAGGAACAAAACACAGCAACGCTTTCCAAGCTAAGCAGAAAGGAGTCTGCCTCCTTCACTCTGGCACACCTGAGATTTGATTCCTTCCCCTGAGAAGGAGGAACACTGACGCTGCAGGTAAAAACTGGAGGGTTGATGACCTGTAATTGGGGCCTGACGTGAACAACAATGACAACAACAAAAGTATTTGATGCATGGGTATCTAAGCATGCAGATGGCTGCTGAAGCACATAGGATTTCCCTGGTTGATACCACAGCTGTGTCTGGGAGCAACGTCAGATGAGCAGAAGTCCCCTGTGACCAATCTGTTGCCAGACAAGAGACTGGCAGGACATTCCTAAGCACAATCAACACTCTTCTAAGCCCATCAACTTCAATGGATTTAGAAATGTGCAATTCAGCTTAGAGTTGTACAGGGAACGCTTGATTGCTCTCCCACTTGAAGCACCCCAGAGAAAATGGATCTGGTATTTATCGGATAGGCTGCTGAATTTATGTGAGCTTTGCTTCGCATTTGCCTGTCCCTTGCGATGCTTGAACTTTGGGTCCCATTTTGTCACGATATAATGAGTCTGGAATAAGGTGGGTATAAATAGTTCTGCCTTGTGGGCTTGGCCGACAGTGTTGTGTGTTGTGCGTGAGTGAGTGAGTCAGAACCTATGACAAAAGGAATATGACTGTTTCTTAATACTGCAGCTGTCTTCTTTATGGATACTCTTTGGAAATGGCTGGGTCAAAGTTAGGGCTGCTGGCATACGGACACATGAAGTTGCCCAACACTCCTGCAAAATCTATCAAAGTCAGTGTCATTTGTTCAGACGGGTGGCCCTCCATGGTTTCAGGCAGGTTTTAGTCTTTTACATCACCTTTCTACCTGCTCCATAACTGGAGATGGTGGAGATTGAATTTAGGACATTCTGCAGGTCAAGCAGATACTCTACCATTAAGCCACAGTTATTCCTATTTCTGATTTGCAGGGAGGTAGACTGAGCCGTGTTGTGTAGTGGTTAAGTGCTTGCACTGCCACTCACACGGTCAGGTGTTCAAGCCCCCTGTGGGTCAGATATCCTGGCAGCTGGCTCATGGTCAACTCAGCCATCCATCCATTCCTTGGTTGGTAAATGAGTACCTAGCACTGTGGTGGCGAACCTTTGGCACTCCAGATGTTATGGACTACAATTCCCATCAGCCCCTGCCAGAATGGCCGATTCTGGCAGGGGCTGATGGGAATTGTAGTCCATAACATCTGGAGTGCCAAAGGTTCGCCACCACTGACCTAGCATATAGCTAGGGAGTAAAGAATAGCTGGGGAAAGCAATGGCAAACTACCCCACAAAAATGGCTTGCCTATGAAATCACTGCTTGCAGTGGTACCCCAGGGTCGGATACGACTGAAGGGGAAACTTTACTTTTTACAGGGAGGTATGTATATAAGAGAGCGCCTGAAAATTAAATCAAGTTAGCACAAGATAAATTATCTCTCTCTAGTCTGAAATGGACTCACTTGTACAATTTTGCTCTTACGTTTTTAGTGTCCTAGAATTTATTAGAGATTCTGTGCCCCTTATTCCACCTTGCCTCATGTCATCCTGTCAATTCCTTTTTTTCTTTTTAAACAAGCTGGTCTTTGGCTTTTAAATTACCTTTACTGTTTCGTGGGATATATATATATATATTTCTCAGCCAAAACTGGAATATAATTAAGAGAAGATTAAATTGCATTATTCAGTTCTTAGTTTTGAATGAGATTGCCTTGGACAGCCATTTCACAGGTGGCAGGCTTTTCTCACCCAGAACAGATCTTTATTGAAAACATATTAAGTTCTTCTCTTGACAGGGAACTCAACCTCTGGCTATGAATTCATTAGGTTTTTGCAAGCCAGTTATCAAGACAATTTCACAATTATCTATCCTGATAAGCAGCAGGGAGCGTCTGTCAGCTCTGTCAATGGAGACCCTAATGGGTCAAAATAGTATTGCTGGTCTGATTCTTATTCAGAGGGCGTGTAAACAGGGTTCATATCATCCCTGGACTGGGAGGTCTATACTTATTGCCCTTAAGTTTCTGGGAACAGTTCAGAACATTGGTTCTACAGGCCCTTTCCAGCTTCTATCCAGGGTACCTGGAGAATCATCTCTTCCAATACTGTTTAGTCCACTAGTTAAGATCTTCTTCTCCAGCACTACTCTCTCTCTTTCTCAACCTCTACTGCAGAAGAAAGACAACCAGAGACAGATTTTCAGCAGAGGCACTTTTGCTTGTGGAAAGCAGGGCTGAGAATTACCTTGGCCTCCATTGCTGCCTGGAAACGGGCAGAGAGAGGGGCAGGCTTGGTGCTGGCATCCAGCCCTGCAGGCGGGGCCATTCTGCTGCCGGCGCAAGCATGTGATGTAGATGGAGGGGGCAGGGCTGTGGCCTTATAAGGACAGACAAGTGCCTTGTCTGTCCTGTGCCTCTCTTCTGCTTAAGCTATACCAGCTTCTCCCAGCCCCCCTCCCTCATTTTTTGACCTTGTAATGTTGCCTTACTCCCTGCGCAACTCCCCTTTAAAGCCATTCATAGGCCGATTCCACACATGAGTAAAATAGGTTCGACCCAGTTCCCTGAGAAGGGTACTAACCTAGATCGAAGCAATTGTTGTTCCCCACTGCAACCAGCTTGATCCCAGCTCGGAGGGCAAAATCATCCTGTGCCTCTTTGCCACTCCGTTCTGATTGGCTACTGTTCTACTTCACAGGCTCCCCCTTTCCCCCCTTGATACATTGCCCCAGGGTCTTCTGCTGCATGGACTCTCCACAATCCTCAGCTTTTCACTCATCGTGAATGTGGTAGTTATCCCCCTTCCTGACATCCTCGCCCTGTTCTCTGTTTTGTCTTTGTGTTCATTGGGAGAGAGAGTGTGATTGTTAAGGAGATTGTATCTAGAGGTTGAGGAAATGCATACATTGCCCCATGGTCTTCTGCTGCATGAACTCTCCACAATCCTCAGCTTTTCACTCATCGTGAATGTGGTAGTTATCCCCCTTCCTGACACCCTTTCCCTGTTCTCTGTTTTGTCTTTGTGTTCATTGGGAGGGAGAGGGTGATTTTATTCTTGGTTTTATGTGTATTTATGGTTTTAAAGGTTTGCAATTTTGGTCTCCTCTAGTTATGTCGGAGACTGAGTGCTAGTAAACAAATATTTCATTTATTTGGAGTTGGTTGGCCTCTGCTACTCTTTCTCTTGAGAATATTGGGCAGGAATAAAACCTTCATATACACTGACAAAAGATATTTTGTTTATCTGCCTGGAGACCCGGCAACAAACACATTTCTTCTTCTCTGGCTCTCGCTCAGGTAACATGTGTGCTATTTGTAAAAAGTAATAGTTGCCAGAAGGGGTATATTGTGACTCAGTGGTAGAGAGGATGTTTTCAATGCACGAGACCCACAAATTCAATCCCTGTCATCTTTGGTTGAACCATGTGAGATGCAGAAGACTCTTAGCCAGCATGGTGTCGTGGTTAAGAGCAGGTGGATTCTAATCTGGAGAACCAAGTTAGATTCCTCACTCCTCCACCTGAGTGGCAGAGGCTTATTTATTTATTTATTTATTTATTTATTTATTTATTTATTTATTTTTATTATTCTACTTTTATACCGCCCTCCCCCGAAGGGCTCAGATGTGTTTCCACACTCCTACATTCCGGCTGGGTGACCTTGGGCTAGTCACAGATCTTCGGGACTCTCTTAGTCCCACCCACCTCACAAGGTGTCTGTTGTGAGGAGAGGAAGGGAAAGGAGCTTGTAAGCCACTTTGAGTCTCCTTACAGGAGAGAAAGGAGGGGTATAAATCCATACTCCTGTTACTTGACTGAGACCTTGGAGAGAAACCGCCAGTTGCAGACTTATACTGAGCTAGATGACCCAATGGTATGACTCAGTATCAGGCTGAAGTGTCTGTGCTGAGTCATCGCAGAGTAAATGAAAGGGTAGATGGAAGAGCCTCTTTCCCCTTCCCTTCCTTTCCCTTCCCTTCCCTTTGTCCTTTTCTCTGCTCTGCCATCTAAGAGGAGACCTGCTATTCATTCCACCCAAGGTGCCGTCTTATTAATGGAATGCTGTAAATATGTTTAGCAGATATTTAAATGATCTAAGTTTTGTAAGACTGAAATATATGATTGTGTTTTATAAGACTGTTAGCCATGCTGAGCCCACTTGTGGGGAGAGCAGGACATAAAACTAGTAAAACTAAACTAAATTGAAAGGAACAGGCTGCAAAGCAAAAGAGAGGTTTTCTAAACTGCTGCAGACACATTGAAAGTGTGACCTAGTGGTTAGAGGATCAGATCAGATTCTGGGAGACTCAGGCTCAAATCCCTGCTTTGCTGTGGAAGCTGGCGAGATGACCTTGGCCAGTCACATGCTTTCAACTTAACCTACCTCACAGGGTTGTTGTGACAATAAAATGGAGGAGAGGAGAATGATGCAAGCCACTTTAGATCTTTACAGGGGAGAAAGACAGGATGTAAAAAAATGAAATGAAATCATGAATAAACCATTTCTCATTTCACCGCTGCTGGTGCATGATTCAATAGTCCTATCCACATATACTGTGTAAGATAGACCATTTGTGCACTTGTGGACTGCTCTGTAGTGGGTGTACATTCCCTTCAGGCCAGATTCTCAGTTGCACACATATTTTCCCTGCTCCCAAACTCACTGTGCAGCAGAACAGAGAATCCCTGGAGTTTCCAAAAGTGGGTAAAGTGTAACTTTTCACCAGCCTTCACAGGGAAAGTGAAAGAGACAGTCTCTCTTTGGGTTTTCTTGCTCCTCCCCACCTTTCCCAACTCACTTCACAGCTTTTCTGCCACAATGTTCTTTTTATTTTCACACTGCAGGTCTATTGATAATTCAATAGGCCAGTGAAATCGACATAATCTATTGAATTATCACTAGACCAAAGATGCCTCCCACCCCACAAAAAAAGACAGGAGTGGGAAATTGCACAGAAAGGCAAGGAACCAATGGGCAGGCAAAATGGTGGATCAGATCACCATAGCTGGAGACACTTCACAGCAGACTTCCTTTTGAATGGAAAACCACAGGAAAACTCCACTCAAAGCACAAAACCACACCAAAATCAGTAAGTACATAAATGGCCATACAGTGCAATCCTAAGGAGAGTTACTCCAGTCTGAATCCATTCATATCTCTCCCCGCCCCCCAAAAAAGGGGCACTTATCAGGAGACAGTTGAAAGACTGGAACTCAAAAGGTTTCCTCAAACTGTCTCTTCAGTTTGCAAAAACAGGTTGCCCTGTATGAAGAAAAGAATCCATGATCATGCTGGATTATTTCCAGGCCCCCCAAATTCTTTTCTATCATCTTCTGGGGTCTGGCTTGGTGATTTGACAGAGTCCAAGTTTCAAGGCATCACCAGCAATGATTCCTTTCACTGTCTTCCCTTTGGCTGCCAGGATCTACTCAATGTTCCACTTCCTTCCATGGTCCAAGAACCATCCAAGGTGGTTGGCAATCTGGTGATGGCTCCAGCGGCCAGGGCTGGTGGCAATGGTGCTGCCATGGTGGTAGGCCTCCTGGGACAGCATTTGAGCCATCTGCCTCCCTCATACCTGGCAGCTATAGGCCAGGCTGTAGCACAGGGCAGCCACTGTGTCTCAGACCCAGAGGTGGGATCCAGGAGGTTCTCACCAGTTCCCGAGAGTGGGTTAATAATTATTTGTGTGTGCTGAGAGGGGGTTACTAATTGGGTCTGCTTTTCCATTAGAAATTCCATTAGGTCCAAAAATCATAAAGTCCTGTTGTTTCCTATGTGGCTGGTTAGCGAAGGTAGAAAACTGGATAATTCTCCCTGTTGGGATGTTTTAAAAACATGTTTTAGAAATATGGTAAAGTTCCTTGTTTAAGGAAAGTATCCTTCTTTTGATTTCTAGAAACAAAATTAAGTATTTGAAAGTATTAAGTATTTGACAGGCAGTCAATTAGAGAAGTAGTTGTTTCTGTTGGCAGTAGACAATAGGACTTGCTATAATGAGTTTAAATTATGGACAGAAAGATACCAGCTGGAAATTAGGAATTTTTTTTACAGTAAGAGTTTTTTACAGTAACAGATAAATTATTAATGCCCCACCCCCGGAATGCCCGGCCACGCCCCCATCATGCCCCGCTCATCCCCATTGGTGCTACGCCACTGTCTGAATCCCACCATCATGGGAACCTGTTACTAAAATTTTTGGATCCCACCACTGCTCAGACCCCAAGGTGGTGGCAGCAGTATGGCTTGCTATGGCAACTGCCCAAAGCCCTTCCATACCCAACGTGCTGCCACCACCCTGCCAGGAGCCCCTGCTGTCACAGGCATCTCTCAGCTTTCAGGCTGGGCAACCACTGCCTCTCCTGCTCTGGACAGGCAACAGGAGGAGGAGCCTCTGGGCAGGGCCTGGCCTGGCGGGGCCTTTGTACATGCCCTCTACATAGGTCTGTGCTGATAACCTTCTTTGTCTAGCTGAAAAACAGGTGCCTTCTACACTTCCCTTCACTGTACAAGCAATATACAACTAACCACCTTGACTCATGATCTTGTACATACAATGCCTTGAACCTTTTTTGTCCAAAAAACTGTCTAAGTGTGCTGCAAGATGTTGCATGACCCAGTGTAAAGGATTCAATGGTGTTGATGAGAGGGGCAGCCGCCTGGCCTTGACTACATTCCACAGCCCGGGCGATGGGCCAGCTTCTCCGGCGGAGACCTTATCTCTGCGAGGGAGATGAGACCTCCGTTCCCATGGGAATCCGGGAGGGGGGATGGGATGGACAGAGTTATAACCTGTGTTTCTGGCGGGAGATCTTATTCCTGCCACTGCGTGTACATGAGCTTTCTAAGATGTCTGAATAAACGGTCTTTACAACCAAAAGAGCCTTTTATTTCTGCTTCTATGGAATTCCTTACATTGTGGCAGGAACTCCTTAATTCATCTTATATTCCTAGTGCAGTGGGATCCTCTGGTGTCTCGGGCATGGAGAGGTTGGATGTTTCTGTGGAAGGTGCGGTAGCCTCCAAAGAGGGTCTCTCGACCTTTCCCCTTCTGGACATTCTGGAGGAAATCCGGCGGAGAACGGGTCTCGGGCTGGTGACTCCTTTTCCCGCCCTCGTATCAGCACGAAGCCTTTCCTTTTACCTCGTTGGAACGAGGGACGGAAGACGACCTTCATGGGGACTTACATGAGTCGCTTTGGGGCTTGCCTGTCTATGGATCGAAATCGCGCCTGTGGATCGGATATATCTTACCCGCTTTCGTGATGGGATTACAAACCTCAGATGCAATCTCTGTCACGGAGGAGACGCGGGCCTGACCACCTTTCATGCGGCAACCCAGGAGTCCATTGAATCGCATTCCTGACTCAGTGATTTTGGTGATGCTCCCAAAGACCCACCGCGGCATAGCACTGGGGCCCGTCCGAAGACTTCACCGGTGACACACTGGGACTATACCAGGGATTGGGGAGGGTATCCGGTATCGCTCTTCCGATCGGGACTTCTGGATCCCGGACCAGCTGCTGCAGACGGATCGTGAGATGCCCTGCGGAGCGCCACCGGTGGCACGATGTCTTCGCATGGCCCAGACGCACGAGGAGTCCGGAGAAAGTTCGCACTCCTCAGCCGGATCTGCCCTGTTCCTCTCCCATCAAAGAGAGCTGGGATGAGGAAGTGGGGCTCACCGACTGGGCAAGTAGATGCCCAAGAAGCATGGGCCCGTGGAACGCCAGCTATGGGAAGAGGAACGGGAACAGCTGCAGCAAGAAGCGGAAAACCTGCAGAGAGACCGATGGAGCAGCAGGCGCGAAAAGAAGTCCGGGAACTCGAATTGGACCGTAAGCTAAAGATGCGCCTCCAACTTTTGCAATATGCGCGAGAATCTATCAGTTCCATGATAAAGTCCTGAACACTCCAAACTGAACTTACAGCGCCAACGCTAAAGTGTTCAGGCCTTTATGGCGCATTACACAAAGTGAACTTACTGCAGCTGTTCCCTCCAACGGGACTAACTGGCCGTAAATTGGAATTCGAGAGAAAGCAGCTTTGCATGCGCCATCTGTGATGGCCCATTGACTCGCAAGGAGAGAGAGCTGGCTGCCTTGGAGAGGGAACTGAAGAAGCAGCAGACAGGACAACCCAAGTTGGAGTCTACGCCTGGTCACCGGGTACAGCCGGGCGCCAGAGGGGCTTTATCGCCAAGCTGGGTCCAGCCACCTTCCAAGGACCGCTCCCACCGGAACACCAGCCGCTTTAGCACCGGGCGCTGATAATCTCACTTCATCCCGGATTCCGGCCCCCCCTGCGAACCGCTGCCTCAACCCGGGCTTCAACTTGCGCGAACCGGGCCAGCCAAGTTTGGCGGCTTGCGCCAAGGGCCGTGGAGAGGGGTTACTACAGACCTCCAATACTCTGCCCGCTTTGATGTGTACGGGACCTGGCTTCCAAACTTCCTTACTTCATCTTTGCAATCCCTCGATGCCCACATGGAGGACTATGATTCGATTTATACCCTCGGTCTGAGCGCCGAAAATAATACGTGGACATCGGGCTCAGTCCTGGATGGGGCAGCAGCTGACTGGTTTGTGACTCTTTTGAACCTGCAAGATGAACGATACTCGCGACGGTACCCGCGATTCCTCCAAGCTCTTCCAAGGGCTCAGCTTCCAAGATCCGGTGCGAAAATGGCAAGCTATCCGCACCATCAAAAACTATTCAGCAAGGCAACCGCCGCTTGCAGAATTTGCCCGCGGACTTCGCGGTGGCGGCTGCTGCCTCGAATCCCTCCTGAGTGGGCCTGGAGCGCATGAAATGCTCACTTCTTTGATGATGCTGTCAACGGCAAGCTGCGTGAAACGCAGGTGTTTCTTTAATTCGGGTCCTCCTCGCATCTATTGCTCGATTGGATTGAATTGGGATCCCCAGGTGGCGTCTCGCTTTAGGAGTACGCCTGCTGGAGGCCGCCTTCACCGCTTTCCGAAGCCTACCGCTACTGTGTCCACTGGGCCAAGCTTCCAGCCGCCCCTAACACGAGATCTCATTACCTCCGGTTACCGCCGCCGACTGGGATTGTGTCTTTACTTCGCGGAGTAGTCCAGGTCATCTAGCCGCCAACTGCCCGAAAAAACAGAAGCCAAACCGCTTCCGCCGCTAAGCATCTTCTATCATCTGCCAAGCCACCACGCCAGGGGTCTCAGGGCCGCCCCCAACGGGCTTCAGCTCTTAAGGCAGTCATCGGGTTAGGCGTCACCCGGAGGAGGGAAGCAGCTGTTTGCCTTTTCTTTCAGCCCCCATGGACATGGGTTCGACTCCAGACGCTGCGTGAGTGAAGGCAGCGCCCACCATTACAATCCAAGCATTTCTGGCCAACTCCCGCTTAAGCATACTCGCAGATTATAGCCTCAGCCCTTGTGGATTCTGGCTGCTCCCATTGCTTAATGCGGCCCCAGGTGGCGGAGGAGCTAGGGTCTAGACCAAGTCCCCTGGCTAAGCCTTTCCATACCATTCACCCAAATGGACGGGCAGTCCTTCGAGCCAAGGACCGCCCAGTTCAAAACACAACCTGCTCCCTCCTCCACTGCGCACCATTGGGAGAAAATTAGCGTTTCTTATTCTGGCTTCAGTGGCCAAAACACTCCATAGTTCTGGGGCATGCCATGGTTGTTGGGCTTGCATGGAACCAAAATTCCTTTGGAAAGAAAGCGATCTTGGAATTCACTGACCCTTCCTGGGCAAGGGAACACATGAATTGGGGGGAAAACTCGACTTCTCCTGACACTCGCTTCATCAGCTTATTGCTCCCCGATTCTACCGGCATCCCCCCGGCCGCATTTCAAGATTTCTGGGCCGGTAGAGTATTTCAGGAGCAAGAATGCGATCAACAGTTGCCACCCCATAGAGACACTGACTGCAAAATCGTGAATACAGCCAGGGCTTAATCTGCCCAAAGGTAGAATCTAACGATAGAGTCCTCAATGAGGAGAGAAGGAACTTCGCGGTTTCTTAGACAAGAACCTCGCCAGCTGGGTTCATACGCGTAAGCGGCCACTCAAACACAATACACATGCTGCTCCTGTATTGTTTGTAAAAGAAAGATGGGTCTTTACTTACGCTCTGCACAGATTACCGAGGTCTCAATGCAGTCTCCTCTGTCCAATAAATACCCTTTTGCCTTTGGATCAATGACCTTTTAGGACGATTGGGCAAAGGGACGATCTTTACTAAGTTGGACTTTGAGAGAAGCTTACTACAGGGTCCGAATTGCTCAGGGCTATGAACACTTGACTGCATTTAACACAAAGTTTGGACAGTTTGAATACTTAATAATGCCATTCGGGTTAAGTGGGGCCCCCCCGGAGCTTTATATGGCCCTCTATCAACGCAAGGTTCTCCATGATTTATTGTGCCAGCGGAGTAGTGGTGTACTTAGATGACGCTTTTTTTAATTCTCCTATTCACAAAACCATGGAGGAGCATGAGTTACGGCTATTGGTTCGGGAAGTATTGAAACGCTTTGCTCAACAACTCCCTCTTTGCCAAACTTTTCCAAGGCGCTGCTTCCACCAAACCTCTATTGACTATTTTGGGTTATCGGATCTCGCCCGAGGGCCTAAAAATGGATCCTGCCAAGATTGGATGCCGTCCTCCAATGGTTCGCTCGTTCCCTACCAACCGTAAAAGAACTCCAATCTTTTCTAGGTTTTGCTAATTTCTATCGTGACTTTATACCCCAATTCGCTGAACTGACTCTCCCTCCTCACCAGACCTCTTACTAATTGGCACTAAGGGTAGCATCCACTGTCCGGGCCAAGCCCGGGCCCCTTTCCTGGTCCTGAAGAATGTCAGACAGCCTTCCAGCCTTTTAAAGTCTGCTTTTACCAATCAACCCATCCTCTAAAGCACCCTGACCCAGATGTCCCGCTTTAGGTTCACGATGCCTCGACAAAGCTTTGGGGCAGCCCTGTTGCAGAGAAATAGAAGATGATAGGCTGGTTCCGCGGTGCTTATTTATCAAAAGAAATTCTCCGCAGAACTCAACTGGACTGTAGGGGATAGAAGAAACTGCGGCCATTAAAGTAGCACTCTCCACTTGGCGCCATTCGGCTGGAGGGGGCTAAACACCCCTTTCAAGTTTGGCTCTGGATCACAAGAACTTTGGCCGCCCTCTCCACCCCCCCCTCAAGATGTCCGCTGGCGTTCGTTGGGCCGATTTCTTTTCTCGCTTTTTCTTTTCACGGGTCCATTTTTTCCTCGGAAAAACCAATAAACTGGCTGGATGCGCTCTCGCGTTTACCCGGGGAGGGGGGTGGAGCCAGCTTACGGCATATTCCGCACATCGTTCTCTCCCCCTCCCAACTAGGGCTGGCTGGTCACCCGATCTCAGACATCCACTTCTCCTTTCTCCGCCCCATTCCCAGCCTGGTTCTCCTTCTTTCCTAATGGAACTTGAGGAGTATGGGTTACGCTGAAATTCGCCGGAGGAAGGCGCACTCCCACCATGCGTTTGGAGACGCATGGCGTTTACGGCGCGGGGATTGTTGGTACGCGTCTCCCCCCCTCCGCAAGCAGGTTCTCGAGGCCTGCCATGATGCCCGCTCGGCTGGACATTTTGGCTTTCTAAAAACTCTGCATTTGGCCCGGGCCATTACCTTGTGGCGCTGGCGCGCAAGGACATTGAGACGCGATATTAAAGGTTGCTCTGTTTGTGCAGAAGCCAAGACCGTTCCGGGAAAGCCCCATGGTCTGTTGAAACCTCTCCCGGTGGCCTCCCGCCCCTGGGAAGTCATCTCCATGGATTTTATTAAGCAGATTTGCCAGAAAGTCATGGCAACACGGTTCTTGTGGGTGGTGGTGGACTTATTTTCTAAAACAAGCCCATTTTATTCCATGTGCTTTCCATCCCCTCCGCTCCTAAGTTGCGAAGGCCTGTTCATTCAGAAGATGTTTTACCGCCTGCACTCCTCACCAAGTATAAGTGGTCTCCGGACCGCGGCCCCCACCATTCACTTCAAAGTTCTGGAAAGCTTTTCTAGGGTTGTTAGGGGCCGCTTCGGGCGGGTTGCCGCTTCTACCACGCTTCAAAGTGACGGTGAGTCTGGAGAGAACGAACAGAACCCTAGAGCAGTATTTTTCTACGCTTTGTTACACCAACTACCGCCAAGACAATTGGTGCGAAAGCACTCGCTTTGCAGAGTACTTCTATAACAATGCGCGTTCATAGCAGTACAAAAAAGACCCCTTCAAATTCGTGTCCGGGTCGCCTCCTTTCCCCGCCAAGCTGTCGCTAAACTAATTCCTGCGGAAGCATTGGATCCTCCAGAGTTTCAACAATGGATTTCATCTCTGGGTCGAGGGTGGAAAACGGGTCCAGACTGGGCCTTACAACAGGCTAAAGACTCCTGCAAAAGCTGTAAGCGGATAAGCACCGCTCGGATTTCCTCTGCTGCAGGGCTTCGGGTGTATTTTGTTCACCAAAATCTCAGAGACGTGCATAGAATTTTCTAAACTAGGCTGTAAAAGATCTGCGCGGGACCTTTTCGGTGATTACTAAAAGTGATTAAGGATGTCACTGCCCGATTGGATTTGCCTAACTCTTCTTAGTAACATATCTATCCTGTCTTCCCATTCCAGTTTACTCAAGGAGGCTCCCGCTTCCGATGCCTGGCACCTAACTCCGCCGGAGAGACCCCCCCAATTCGACTATTATTGATGGCCACAAGCATTAACCACCATTGACGCTTTATCCTGGACTCCTCGCTTTTAATCGCAAACACTTACAATATTTAGTCTCTTGGGTGGGGTATTCCCTCTGGGTATAATCAATGGGTTTATTCCGGAAAAATATTGACGCTTCCCCGCCTCTTATTTCTGCTTTCCACCGCGCTTTCTCCGCGACAAACCTGGAGGGGAGGGGTCTTTTAAGGGAGGCAGAGTGTAAAGGATTCAATGGTGTTGATGAGAGGGGCAGTCAGCCTGGCCTTGACTACATCTCCACAGCCCGGCGATGGGCCAGCTTCTCCTCATGGAGACCTTATCTCTGGGCGAGGGAGATGAGACCTCCGTTCCCATGGGAATCCGGGAGGGGGGATGGGATGGACAGAGTTATAACCTGTGTTTCTGGCGGGAGATCTTATTCCTGCCACTGCGTGTACATGAGCTTTCTAAGATGTCTGAATAAACGGTCTTTTACACCAAAGAGCCTTTTATTTCTGCTTCTATGGAATTCCTTACACCCAGGGCATTACGCATGTGCTAATCTGTGTGAAACCCCCACATCATGATCACACTAGTTGCATGAAGCAGGGCAGTGGTGAGATCCAAAAATTTTAGTAACAGGTTCCCATGGTGGTGGGATTCAAACTGTGGCGTAGTGCCAATGAGGCTGGGCGGGGCATGGCGGGGGTGTGGCTGGGCATTCCGGGGGCGGGGCATTCCTGGGCAGGGCTGTGGCAAGGATGCAGCCACTGCGCCGGTCCTTGGGCGGGAAACGAATGCACGCAGGCGCAGGCTGCCATGCACGCTGGTGCACCTCCTGCTAGACTGCTTCAAGTTCTGAGAGGAGGGGCGTAACTAAGGCAAAAATCACGTGGCAAAATCACCAATTAGTAACCCCCACTCAGCACACACAAATAATTAGTAACCTACTCTCAGGAACCTGTGAGAACCTGCTGGATCCCACCTCTGAAGCAGGGGCTCAGGCTGTGCCAAAGTGAACAAATTTGATGACCCACTCATGCCTGTTCAACACAGTCAAACATGGTCAGTTCAACGCTCAACGTGGTTAACGGTGCAATTCATTGCATCCCTAAATGTATGAGTGGCCCTTTATATTCCACCACCCATTTGCTTATCAGTTGTGAAATCATATCTCCACATTCCAAATTGACGTGCTTCAGTGATCATAGCATCTCTGCATGAAATAGAGATAGAAACGGAAAGATGTGGTGTGGTTGTTGGTACAATGCAGGAAAATCATTGGCTAATGTAGTGCCTTGATGCATTTAGGTAATCATTTGCATGATTAATTACAGCTTTGAAGGTGCATTTAAATTCCACGAAGACAATTGGGTGTTGTTCTTAAAACAAGACTTAAATTTATGGCTGTTCATCTCAGTCGCTCTTTTTTCTCTGGAGTGGGAATGCTTGCCTGATTTGGGTTAATAAGGTACTTACCTGGGGAAGGGAAGAATTGAACCTGAAAACAGGAACTGTGAAATGGAGCCTCCTAATTTGTATCTTGGGAAAGGGGGAAAAAGTAATCTGGTACCTAAGCTATTAATGATCTCACAATTTTTACCATGCACAGAAAGTGGAAAGTAAAGATTGTATAAAGTGATTAGACTTTAGTAAACCAAGGCTATTGAAACAGCCTCGTCTCAACCTTTCCTGCAGCTTATAAAGTGGGTTATTCCAATTACCAGTGATGAAGTCTGCAATTGAATAAAACTCTGTACGATGTGGCAGCAAAGGTTGACCAACTTGCATATTTTAAAGGCTGCGCTGTATGACGGGCCACTCTTCTTGAGGGGCTGCCATTATTATTTTTATTTACTTAGAACATAATTATGCTGCCTCTCTAGGAACCTGACTGAGCTGGCTTGCAAAATAAAAAGAATAGCATCATAAAATAATGAAGTCATAGCATTGAATGAGGCCGTGCCGGCCATCTCTTCTGACACCACGCTCAATGCAGGATCAGCCTAAAGCACCACTGAGAAGTATTTGTCAAGCCACTTTGCAGACTGCCAATGAGGGGGAGCTTATCACCTCCCTAGGTTTCTGTTGCCCTTGCTGAATTATGTATTTTTGTCTGATATTCAGCCGGTACCTTTCTGCCTATAATTCAAACCCACTGTTGCAGGTAATCAAAAAGCATTAAAAAGACATTAATTAAAAAAGCCCCAGCCCAGCATGTAATTATAGACCCATAAAAACCAACCACAGACAAGGCTTTCACAGCTGGAATCAATTGGCTGGTGTGGGTTTTCCAGGCGGTGTGGCCATGGTCTGGTAGGCCACAGATAAATCACGGCTCTAGAATAAACTAGGCCATAATTGTGACAGAGGGCATAGCACATGGTGAGCTCCTGAGAGGTGAGCATGCGTGCCCCGTGGCCGGACGGGTGGCTGAGCCTTACCTAGCCTGTTCGCGAGTGACGCACGTTAAGGGGAGGAGCATAGATCCTCTGAAGATGCCAGCCACAGATGCAGGCAAAACGTCAGGAGAGAATGCTGCTAGAACATGGCCATACAGCCCGGAAACCACACAGCACCCCACTGTCCATAGGAAAGCTGCAAGAAGGCTACAGACAAACATGGGACAATGTCCAGTATCACCTGGTAACTAGCAACTCTATCTGGACCTGTTCAGAAATGGTCACTTTAAAAATTGCTCATTTTGAATCCATTGTTTTCAGCACAGTCAATGATGCCCAGGTCATGCCAAGTTTCATCCATCTTTATAATGGGAATTGTTTGGGAGCATCAGCCCTGGTTGACAACTCTGGATTTAGATATCCAAAGATGGGGACCAGGCTTTTCAGTTAGATCTATAGATAATTATAGGCTCAAATGGATTCATTCACACATTTCTAACCCTAAATAATCTAACTTCAAATGTAAGTCTGAATGAGGTTTGTTCTGTCTGCCTGGGGGTGATCTACTGCCAGGGACTCTAGGGTTTGACCCTGTTGCTCCCAGATCTATGTTGCGGCCTCATTTGGAACACTGTGTGCAGTTATGCCCATCGTATCTCAAAAAGAACATTGCACAATTCAAAAAATTACAGAAGGGGGCAACCAAGATGGTTAGGAGACAGGAGCACTTTCCCTATGAGGAAAGGCGGAAGAGTATGGGACTTCTCAGTTTAGACAGAGATGACAAAGAGGGAACATCACAGGGATCTGTAGAATTATATACAGGGTGGAGAGGGATGACAAAGAAAACTTTTCCTCTCTCTTCTCAAAATACTAGAGCTTGAGAGCACCCAACAAAGCTGATTGCAGTTGATTCAAGACTGATAAAGGGATGTTTCTCTTGACCCAAGTGATTAATGTGTGTAATTGACTGCCAGAGGATGTAGTGATGGCCACAGGAATAGCCAGCTTTAGAAAGGGATTAGACAGATTCATTGTGGGTAGGCCTATCAGTGGCTACTGACTATGTTGACGAAAAGGAATTTCCACATTCAGAGGCAGTCAGTTTCTGAATTTCAGCGCCAGGAAGCAACATCGAGGGAAGACCTCAGCCTCTTTGCCCAGCTGTTGGACCTCCAGAAGTATTGGTTGGCTACTGAGTAAGACAAAATGCTAGACTAGGTGGACCATAGTCTGATCAAGCAAGGCTCTTCTTACAGTCTAAATTAATAAAAGAATAGTGCTGGTAAAGCTCTTTGGAGTATCAAATCCAGCCCATGTTCTGCCATTGCACCACCACTGCCATTTGCATTAAGCAGAGGCAGAGCTACCAGGGGACCGGGGGTGCGCATTGCACTGGGCGTGTGCCTGCCTCCCCAGGAAAATTGCCCCCTGCACCTCGCAGCACCCCCTCCCCCTCATAATTACCTTCGTCAATCAGTGCAGGTTGGAGAAGCGGCCTGTTCCCTTCAGACTGAAAATGGCCTAAAGGGAACTACACTTCCCAGGAGACCTTGTGAGCCCCAGTCTCATGGCAAATGCAGTTCCCACAAGGCTGTTTTCAGCCTGAAGGGAACAGGCCGCTTCTCCAGCCTGCACTGATTGACAAAGGTAAGTGGGGGGGGCACTGCGGGGGGCGCCACAGGGGGGAGTGGCGGAAAACACAGAGTGTACACTGGGCGCACTCTGGCCCAGCTACGCCTCTGGTATTAAGCATTTATTTTTCTGAGAATAAAAAGATTTTATTTTACTGGGGACAGCTTGAAGTGTAAAACCTCAACTATTTTAGGGATTCCAAGCTTTCAGATCTGAATATGAAACAAAAGGAGCAGGCAAAGATCTGAAACAACTGAATCGTTCAAAGCAATCATGTTATACTCTACTCTGATCTATTTGCTGTTAACTGAAGGCACGCACAGCTCAGTCCCATCCTCTGCACAATGATTTACGTGTGAGCTGCTTTGCTTGTAAGAGGGGACTGCTATGAGCATTCTTGAATCTTTTGTACCCCTCTGCCTGTATTAATCTGGAGGTGTTCATCACTGTCTGGATGCTTTGTGACTTACCCGGCCATTAGAAAAGCCCCAGTGTGTGACACAAATGGATCAGCAGCAGTCCATTTTCCCCATTTTCTTGGCATACAATTAGCTCTCACATCACAGGAATGGAAAGAAATGCAATACTGTGGAGGCTCACAAATTGCAAAAGACCGGGGGAAAGAGTTTTCCATTCAGATAGCCTCCCATATTGGTATAAACCTCCCAATGATGGTCTTTATTGAAACCAAAAATAGGAAGGGTTTTGTCTATCTGCTTGGGGCAAGACTGCTACCATGAAGGGGTCAGGTGCCTGTTACCAGCTGTTGTCCAGCTACTGGAAGCTAAAGAGAATCTGCTTCTAAGAGATGGCTGCCCAGTCATGGAGAGACCAGTTCCATCAAAGAGAGAGAACCTACCATTTGTATTGTCGAATACGTCAGACTACACAGAGAAGCCATTGAAACCCAACAGCACATGGACAATTTCAACAGAAAGGAAGAAGCCATGAAAATGAACAGAACTTGGCTGCCAGTGTTGAAAAACACTAGAGTCAAGACAGTGACTAATCAGCTCCACACAAACACAGGATGCCTGTAGACAATAAACAAAGGGAACAAAGGCCAGGCTACTTCTATTCAGATGCCCTCACCTATTGACCTTGCTATCTTCATTGTTACTCACAGATGGGGTGGGTATATACTCACAGGTATATATACTCCACTTGCTTTCCTTTCCTACTATCAGATCCTCTGAAGATGCCAGCCACAGATGCAGGTGAAACGTCAGGAGAGAATGCTGTTAGAACACGGCCATATAGCCTGGAAACCACACAGAACCCCAATCTACCATATGGTCTACCAATCTACCATTCTCCTTCCTATGGGTCAGACAAGGGCTGTCAAACATATGACCCTGGGGTCTGAAATCACCCCTTTAAGAGGGTTTACCTGGCCTGAGCTGCAGATCTTCACCAAGGCACAGCCTGGTTATGTCTGACCTTTGTAACAAATGTTGACACCTCTGGGTTAGACTGTTCGTAGCCGGTAGTTTTGTCCTTTGGGCACTTGTGCTTTGTGGAACTGTGTGGGGTTTTTGTTTTAGATATAGATGGGGCTTTTTGATCCTATAAACCATATTGAGTTCACAATGAATGGACAAAAACTGGTTATAGTTCCAAATAACTGAATAAATTGTTCAGTTGGCATCACCCCACAAGCTTAATCTTAAATTCCTAGTGTATTAGTAGTCTGTTTTTGGATTTACATTATATATGAGATCAGAGGCATAGCAAGGGGGGAAAGCGCCCGGTGCACTGTTGCCTCCTCTGCCCCTGCCATGCCCCCTTCCACCCCTGCCCCACCCCATCTGCCTCCATCCCGCCCCTGGAATGCCCCCGCCACGCCACGCCCCCGCCATGCCCCCACAGGAGTGCATGCCCCAGTACGTCGTGCACCCCCTTCTCCCTTGGAGCTACACCTCTGTATGAGATACTGTTCAAACAAGATCTATATACCTTTTTTTAAAAAGACAGTTCTGTGACTTGGAAAATGGTGAAGAAATATTTTGAATTTCACTGAGAGTAGTATAGTGTCTCACAAGGATTATTAGAATCTGGGTCATGTCACTATAATCTAGCAGAAGCTGCACTTCGTAAATGTCTTACAGTTCCCAAAGTATGTTGTTGAAAAAGGGTCTTATGATTCTTTAATGGCTACCAGATTTCACATGACATAAACTTTTGTGGACTACGTTCCACTTCATTCCTCATCATCAGAGGTAGGCTATTAAAGCTACACCTCTGTCACTTCCAACCAGCAAAGCAGCATCATTTTTTGTTGAACTTTTTTATTATTAAGACTTTAAATACATAGAAACAAAAAGAGAAAAAAATCTACAAAAGACATACAGGGTGGAAGAAGGCTACTGATTTCATCTGCACTGTGTATAAACTCATTTACAAGATTACTACTTGCTCACTAGTTACAATTATAAAGTTAATTCCTAATTACTATTATTAATGAGCTTCACACTTTATTATATCTTTTTTTTCTTATTCTTCTATTCCTCAAATCCACAAATCATCAATTCTTTTTTCTTGTTTTAAGCAAAAGGTCTGTCAGGGATTTTCAATTTTCCAAGAATTTAAATAAGTTATTTTCTCTGATCAAAGGAGTAAGTTTAGCCATCTCTGCCAACTCTACCAATTTCACAAGCCATTCTTGTTATAGGTATAGATGAAGTTTTCCATTTTTGTGCGTATAATATTCTTGCTGCTGGTATCATATATAAACAGTTCCATGTTTTGAAAACTGTTTGCCCAAAAGTCCCAAATTTCAATGCAGTCAACAGGATCCATGTAACTCCACTTCAGACCATATCCAGAGTGTTCTGTCACATGCTTAAGTTGTTTGGTGTATCTACTATATACAGTATTATACACAAAAAAGCAATACAAATGACTAATTTGTAGATGCTATAGGTAATCCACAGATGGAACTGTTTTTATTTTAAATGTTATGGTATTGTCATTAGGCGAATTACTTGGTCATTCTCTGCTCACGTACCCCTTCTTCCAAATACACACCCTAGATCAACTTGGAAGAAAAATTCACTTGGTAACCAGGAAAGATTTATGAAAGTAAAAATGAGATCAAGTGAAGTCAAGGTCCTGACAAAAGTTACTGGGAAGTTAAGCCTCATGGCCAGGCCAGTGCAAGAAACCGTGCTAATACTGGGTTGGGATGTATGGGGAATTGGATTGTGATGGAATCAGGAGTGTCACAAGTCTGGAGAAAATAAACCTATTTGGTTCAAATGCTGTTTGAAGAATCCCAAACCATCTAGATATCCCAGACTAGGTTCCAAACTGGAGAGCTCTAGCGCTCCTTATCTATGCGGGATGTTACCAGCCAAGTACCCAAATAACACTGATAAATGGCCTGAATAACAGTATAAATACCAATGGTTACATGACATAAACCAGCAGAATGTTAATATAATACAAATAGTTTTTTAATTCCAATAAAACCTGACACATTTCAGCCACAAGGCCTTCCTAAATGGTTCCGCTTCATGAAGTACACACCATAAAGTAAAAGCATTAAAAATACAAAGTATACCATCACTGACAGAGGTCTGAAACACTCAAGAGTAGGGCCAGTTCATTAATCCAAACCTTTCCCTCTTGAAGGTTGGAATAAATTAGGATCATTGGAATAAATCAGGAGAACCAGCATGGTGTAGTGGTTAAGAGCAGTGGGCTCTGATCTGGAGAACCAGGTTTGATTTTCCACTCTTCCACATGAAGCCTGCTGGGTGACCTTGGCCTAGTCACAGGTCTCTCAGAACTCTTTCAGCCCCATCTACTTCACACGGTGTCTGTTTTGAGGAGAGGAAGGGAAGGAATTTGTAAGCCACTTGGAGACATCTGAGGGTTGAAACAAGTCGGGTATAAATCTGAACAACTCATCTTCTTTTTCCTTCATCATCATCATCCACAACCAGATTGCTGTTGTTAATGGTCCAAATATTTTTTATAAAGAAGATCAGAAAGAATCATGACCCTATGATGTGTATTTCTACAATCAGGAAGCAAACTATGATCCCTGTTACCCTGTTAACAGCCAAGCCAGCAGCATATAAGCCCAGGAAAGCTTCATTATTGCCTCTCAGTGAAGAGTTAGAATAGGACTTATTACGGTCCTCCCCTCCCCTCAGCCTTATGGCACAAATGTCTTCCATATTCTTATACAAATCACTTGCATTCTCACCTTGTCCTAAGTTAATAGCTATTTCCACAATAATTTTACCCAAGCTATTAAGTGACTATCAATATCAGTGACTATCAATATGAAATCAGGTATCCAGTATCCATGCACTGCATTGTAACCACCAGAGCAAGCATGACTTGATAGATAAAGGTCTACTGAACGTTATTCTTAATCATCAGTCACTAATCATGAATTACTTCACATCTGAAAGTCTTAAACTGACACAGAATCACAGAATCACAGAGTTCGAAGGGACCAAACAGGCTATCTAGTCCAACTTCCTGCTTAATTCAGGATCAGCCACAGTGGTGGCGAACCTTTGGCACTCCAGATGTTATGAACTACAATTCCCATCAGCCCCTGCCAGCATGGCCAATTGGTCATGCTGGCAGGGGCTGATGGGAATTGTAGTCCCTAACATCTGGAGTGCCAAAGGTTCGCCACCACGAGCCTAGAGTGTTCCTAACACTGCTTGAAGACTACCAGTGAGGGTCCTAGCAGGCCAATTCCACTGCTGAACTTACTGTAATCTTCTTCCTAATGTCCAGCCAGTGCCTTTCCTCCTATAAGTTATATTCATTATCTTCTGCTGTCAGCAGGAACAACTCTCTGCTCTCCACGAAGTGACATCTTTTCAGATATTTAAAAAGAGCAATCATGTACCTCCCCTCAAACCTCTTCTTTTTAAGATTGAACACTCCCAAGTCCCTCCGCCTTTCCTCAGAGGGTTCGGTCTCCAGGCCCCTGATCACCCTCATCTCTCTCCTCTGCACCAGCCCCATTCTGTCCAGGGATTAAAGTGACTTTATTCAGTCCAGAGCAGTAGCTGTGTTAGATGGTTGCAGCAAAAACAGGAGTTTTGTAGCACTTTAAAACAGGGGCAATCTGGGAATATCTAGTTGGTTTGGGATTCTTCAGCCTTTGCTTCACCTCAGTGGGTCTGTTTCTTCTGGACTTGTGATGTTCTTAATTGTATCACAAAAGTTCACATTACAAAAGGTAACCTTTTTTTCTGTGTCTTTAGCACCCCCCCCCCCTATGTATTTGATGTATGTTAATGAGTGAAGGAGTAGTGCATCGGAAGAACAGTAACAGAGGTAGAAGGAAACATAATTCCCCTCCCCCCCATTTGATGGCTTACTCTTGCAGACCAGGTAATAAGGAAAAGAATGGAGATATTACCTAGTATTTCCAAAGGAGCCACTAGTCAGCACTATGGAGCAAAGCCTGACCAAGCCCATCTTGAAGTTGTGGAGGGGGGGGGGGAGCAGTTGGAGCCTATCTGTCTGACATTTCCGCTTGGAGCTGGCTACCTCTGGGTTGTTGCACCTAGCTTTCCTGTGCAGTGGGCACTGAGAGAGAGAGAGAGAGAGAGAGAGAGAGAGAGAGAGAGAGAGAGAGAGAGAGAGAGAGAGAGAGAGAGAGAGAGAGAGAGAGATTTCAGACACGTTTATGTACAACAGAATATCCTGGTTTGCAACTCTTGCGTTCTGTACATTATTTTACAGTCTTGAAAGAGTTAAAAGCCTTGACTGTTCTATTCCCTTAATGATTGCATTGGTCTTTGGGTCAATACTTAAACACACACGCCACGCAAATCTATCTCGTGCAGTTATTCAAAGCATAGAAATATTTCCTTGGGGCAAGCGATCCTATTTCCTGATCCCCGCCTCCCGTTCAAAAGTTATGCCCGGGACGTGGGGAAGTAATCCCCCGAAGGGCTCTTGTCCGCGCGCAACTGGGAAAGCGACGGGCTGTGCACGGAGAGGGCTGGGCGTGCTTCTGTATGCTGTGACGCTGGGGGGGGGGGGAGAGTTGTGGCAAAGAGCGGGTGGGGTGGGGGGACTCCGGTTCCGCGAAAGATCCTGGCAAATGAGCTCAGCCAGAGCCTGGGAGCCAGTTCGGAGGACGAGCGCCTGCCCTCCCTAGCCGGGTGCGTCTGGTACATTACCGCAGGACACGGACGGCAAAGAGTCGTGATGGGAAGAAGCATGGCTACGTCAAACGTTTTGATTTTTTCCTGATCTCTCTCTCTCTCTGTTCCATCAATAATTCACCTTAGGGCTTCCCCCTCTCTTCTCCTCCTGGATGCGGAGGGGGGGCTGGACGGCAAAGGACGGGGCGCTGGGAAGCGCCGGTTTCGCCTGGGAAGTGTGTTGGGAGGGTGTTTTCCAAGCTCCCCCGAAAGGACCCCCGGCAACAGAGGAGAAGAACCAAGGGGGAGAGCGGACTTTTTCTTGGAACTGCTGGAAGCGCGCAGGGGAAGCGGATGCGCTGGTAGCGGTGTGTGTGTGAGATAGTGTGTGGTTTCTTTTTTTTTTGTACAAAAAAAAGGAGAAGATCCCCCCCCCCCCCTCGTCTCCCCGCTGCTGCCACGGCTGCTCTCGCTGGCTTTGTGGTGTTGTGCAAGTGTGGAAGGGAAGAGGCGTTGTTGGGGCGCGCTCCGAGCCAGGCTTCGCTGTCCGCCCCTCGGTGCTGAACATGGGCGCTTCAAGCAGGGCGCTGTCCATGGTGCCGACCGTCCTCTTGGCTTTGGCTCTGCCCGCTTTCCCCGTCCGGGCGCAGAACGACACGGAGCCCATCGTGCTGGAAGGGAAATGTTTGGTCGTTTGCGACTCCAACCCGGCCACTGATGCCAAAGGCTCGTCGTCGTCTCCTCTGGGGATCTCCGTGCGGGCGGCTAATTCTAAGGTCGCGTTCTCGGCTGTCAGGAGTACCAACCACGAACCTTCCGAGATGAGCAACAAGACCCGGATCATCTACTTCGATCAGGTAAAGAGAAAACCCGGCAAGAAAGAAATAGGGGTAGTTGTCACAAGAGGGGAGGATGGAGGGGGACCTTCTTGTCGTTTTTGCTGGCTATTTAAGTTTTGGAACCCAATTTCGACTTTGTTTTTTTCAGTCTTGCGTCTCTTGAGAATGGGACGAGGATAGAGGGGGTGGTAGGGAGGGGACGGCATTTCCTCGCTAAACTGAGAGGAGATCAGTATAGAGAGAAGAGGTGGTGAGTCGATCAACAGGTGGGAGTCGATCTGTGAACTCTTCATAATGCTCCATGGGAAAGGCTGGGCTGAAACTAACAAAGGGATGGGGGAAACTCAGGGGCGATCTGCTCCTTCTCTCCTTCTGCAGCCAATAGCTCTCTCCCCCACCCCTCTAATGAAGTTATAACCATTTCCCTGTACCGAGCCAGGATGCCTTTATACATTAAAAGTCCATTGGTTGAATTAATCATAAGGTTGGAATAGGGTTGTCTTGAACTGAAAATTTAACTACCTTTATGATTTATTGATTTGGATTTATATTCCAGTATGTACTAAGGGCTTCCACTGCATTATATTAGTATCTACAGTTAAACATCCACAGTCAGAAGTAGTTGTCACTTAAAGGCTCAAATTCCAATGATTTTTTAAAAAATATTCTCTGTACATGATAAGGGTAATAAATGAAGACCAGTCCAGTCCTTCACACAGCCAATTTTAAAGTAATTGGAAGTTGTCTAAAAGAAAGGCAAAATACAGAGGTCACACTGTTTCTCCCTGTACTCTGGAAGCCAGATAATGTGTATATTTTCTTGGAAGTGAATTAGACAGACTTCAGTGAGGCTTACTTCTAAGTATATTCCAGCCAACAGTTTTACAATTTGTATGATTTGAGGAAACTATATGGGGGAAGAATGCTTTTTTGTAAGGTTCTAAGAGTGGTGATATGAAGGCAGAGTCCAAAGATTCCTTGGAAAATTTCTGTTTGATTTGCGCCCAAGTCTTCCAGCGGCGCCAACCTTTGATCACTTTGTAAGGTGTCAGAATCTGTAAATGGAGTTTGGATGCATCTTGCAACCGACAGAATGTTTCTTCTGAGGCAACTGCGCTGTATACAGTCCTCTGGACTGGAAGCAGATGTTTGCAGTCAGAGTCAGGTAACCCTGCAAGAAATGCACAGGCAGTCTTTTGTAAGACTCACTGCACCTGACTTGAATCTCTGCAGAATCTAACACCATTGGAAAGGCTTGCCACACACCCTTTCCCTTTTCCCCCAGTTAACATTTAAAAAAAACAATTAAAAAAATCAACTACAGGACCAGTCTTGACTAAAGAGATATATTTATTCATTCTCTCTCCAGTGTAAAAAAGTCGGATGCCAGTTTGTCACTTCTCACACAAAACATAATTTATCCTGTGACCCACAGGAGTGTTATACTTTGAAACACTTCAAAATCCATTTACTTCTGAGGGAGAGCCAAATACGTTTATAAGTTTTAGCCTATTTATGATGTTTTAAAATTGTATTTATTATCTGCTGTACACCGCCCAGAGCCCCTCGGGGATGGGGCGGTCTAGAAGCCCAAAGTATAAATAAAATAAATAAATAAATATGTGCTCCCCCACTGAAAATAATGCAGTTTAAAGTGTCTTGATTTTGGCTGAATCAGACTCATACACAGAAGAGAAAAAGGGGAGGGGGAGTTGCAATTATGTTATATCAGCTGCACCTTGAAATGTTTGCCTCTTCTTGGGAGTTCTCTAATATTCCGCTATCAGCTATTTCTTGGCTCATCCTTGGCTCATTATGTACAATAGCAGGTGGAGGAGCATGCCTTGGCAAATATTAGCTCAGTGGTCTAATTAAGCCTCCAAAGTTTCTCTTCCTGAGCATATTCTCAGGAAGAATGATGGATCTTCAGCTTCTCCCATGACTACAAAAAAGGTCTCGGAATTCTGCACCGTACTCAGCTACAGTGTCATTAACCTTTTCAAGGGACCAGAAGACAGGTAGATATGTAAGAAGCTTAGAGACAGGCCAAGTATCAGACAGCTGCCTGTCTTGATGGAGAAGGAGGAGGAGGCAAGGCATAAGATTCTTTTTTGGACCTGGTCCAGGTGATGAGCTTTGAATTTTAAGCACCCCCCCCCATTTGTGTTACCTAAGTATTGTATAATTAATTACTCATCTTCCTGGCATGTTCTTGAGTTCCTGCTTGACTATGAGAAATGACCCACTCACCTAAACTCATATTTCATTTACACTCATTCCAATTCCATTATTGGAGAAAAAGCCAACATATGTTGCCCATTGTACTTTCTATATGTAAAGGTATTTATTATTCTTTTCCCTCCCCCCCCCCCTCCCAATTGCCATGGCAAGGGAAGTCGATCTACTCAGCTCCAAAAACAGGTTGATTGGGAAGAAAGTTGTATTAATTTTAAATCAAAGTTGATGACAAACTTACGACATGTGTGTCAAAGGTGACACAACATGACATTTTGGATGACATGCCAGCGTTCACCAACATCCAACAACTGTTCTCCCTATTTGAGTCATTCTTGTAATTATTTAACATTTCCTAATATGATACAGAGCACCACACGATTGGACTATATTTTTAAAATAATAAATGGATAGATAATTAATAGTTTCTCTTTTGTTTGGGGAGTTGAGGGTGGAGTTGGGGCTACGTATCAGCAGAGTCAAGTTAGGCATTTTCTGAATTTGTGACACGCCGAGCCCAAAAGGTGGGCCAACATTGTTCTATGCACACTGGTAGCAACTTGCAAAGCAAAGGCCTTCCTCACTCATTCTGAGAAAAACTCATATGAGCTAAATGAAGTGTATGTGTGCATCGTATAGTAGCAGCAGCAGCAGCAATAGTTGTTGTTATTATTTTAATTTTGTCTGATGTCACAGCTACCATTTCTTTAGCTGGTTGTTGGCCTTTCATTCATCAGCTTCCTTGCACAATCTACACTTCACATCGTCTGAGGATTTTGGGATTCTGGTCTTGATCATATTTGTCCCAATCACCTGCTCTTGAGTGGCTAAAATAAGTGATTATTATTTATTCCATATGCTTTGCATGTGGAAGTTCCCCTGAAATGCTTACAATATAAGCTGGAGTAGACAGCCAAGGGAATGAAAGAAGGAAATGTGAACAAGTTCATGTATGTATACTTAGACTTCATTTCATTTTGGGACGAAGTTTATAACCTAATTCTAAAAACAAACCCTTGTGAGACCAGTGAATTAGAGAGGTGTGACTGTGCTTGGGATGGCAATTTACAACATGAGCTTCTTGGGAAAAATGGATTTTGAAAAATGCTTTCTTATGGAAACCACCACTGCCTAAATATGTTTTAACTTGATGGATGGGATCATGTTCATTGCTTCTTTATTTAGTTTCCACATTAAGACACCGATAATAGAATCCTAAAAAAATGCTGCCAGGTTGTAGCTATTTTATTGCGACTCCTTAGGGTTTTCAAGACAAAAGACAATCAGAAGTGATTTGTCATTGCCTGCCTCTAGGTAGTGACCCTGAACTTCCATGGTGGTCTCCCATCCAAGTTCTAACCAGTGGTGACCCTGCTTAGCTTCTGAGATCTGATGAGATCAGGCTAGCCTGGGGCATCCAGGCCAAAGCAAGCAGAGCTGCACCCTTCTAAGCCCCTTGACTTCATTGGGCTAATGGTCTTGAATCCTATGCACCCTTGCTCATGAGTACACACAATTGAATACAATGGTCTTTACTTTCAATTAGACTGGTGAAGTAGTGAAACTTTCATTAAAAAAAAATTAGAGTGAATCTATTCATGCATTTTTACCACACTTTCTTCAGGATGATCAGGGCTATATGATTTCCCTGCCTTCATTTTTATCCTCCTAAGAAAACTATGAGACAGATAGGTTGCGAGAGTGAGTGGCCTTGAGGCCTATGGTACTGCACATCGATCCTCTGTGCATGCTGTCTATGTGCACGCTGGTCATGTCATGCCTTCACTTTATTTCTTTTCTTCTCTTTTTTTTGCAAAGTCCAGCTCTTTTTTGACACATGTGTTTACTTAGAAATAATGCTGATGATGTGCAGTTGAGTGGTAGAGAGAGATAACATTGTGGTTCCCTTATAAACATGTGAGATTGAAAAACCGAGGGCGAGGTTTGCACCATGAAATTGTCACAAAACCAAAGGCAGATATTTATTTAGCAGATAATAATAATAATAATTATTATTTCTTGTTACAATCTTTAACCAGAAAACAAAGAAATAGCACACTAGAGGAGCTGTACCCATAGGCAGAAAGAATAGCAACGTTATAGAATTAAAAACACTCTCCCCTCAAGAGAGAAAAAGACACTTGAAAGCAGCGCTTCCGTACGCTTCTTTGAGGACTTGTATGCTGCAGACTTTGTAAGCTCGTAGACAGAACTTTGCTACTTAGCTTGTGAGTTGAGGGTTCTCATCAGAAAGCAGCCAGTCAAACCTTAATTTCTCTGACTGGACTGAGAACGTTTTGAGAATTGAATGGCTAAGCGTTGATTGTGCTGTGCTCCCTTGAAGTGCATTTAGCTGATAACTGTTTATAGTGTAAGAGCAATATCCTGATGCCCATGAAGTCAGTGATCACACTTGCCTCAACTTTGAAAGGCCTGAATCATAATAACTATGAGTGAAATGTTCACAGGTGTTCCAGGTCCAACTTGATCCCGAAATTCTGAATGGTATCATTGATACAGATACTATTTAATCGTGACAAAACGAAACAACCTGGATTAAGTGATGGCTTTTTGAGTGGCAGTTGTGTGAGAATGTACTCCGAGAAAGACATAGACTGCCATATGTTAATATAATAGATAAATAGGTTGCTTGAAGAATTGGAAGTTATCTCTGAACAGAAGACTCAATTTTCAAAGCATTTGAATATTTTGACCTAATCTAAACAAGTCTGTGCTTGAACTTTGGACTAACCTGTCTGTGCTTGAACTTTGGCCTATAGAAGTAATGCCAAAATACCCTAGTGAGACTCCCCTGTCCTAATGACAAAGCAACTTGACTGTGTAGGTTCTTGACCACTAACTGTGAAAATAGGAACAAAAATCCTGGGGAGGCAGTGTGGCTTAGTGCATCGGCTTGGCATGCAAAAGGTCACAGGTTCAATCTCTGACATCCCCAGCTAAAAAGATCAGATGGTAGGTGATACAAAAGACCTTCACCTGAGATACTGGACAGCCTTGGCCAGTCTGATTACAATTTTGACTTTAATGGGCCAATGGCCTGATTCAGTGTGTTTATTTTTGTTCGCATGTGCTATGGAAATGAATAAAAGTCCCTTTAGCTCTCTCTCTCTCTGTAAAATACTGTCAAATGACAACTTATGGCAACCCAGTTGGGTTTTTGAAGCAAGAGATGTTCAAAGGTGGTTTGCCATTGCCTGCCTCCACATCACAACTCTGGTATTCCTTGGTGGTCTCCCATCCAAGTACTAACTAGGGTTGACCCTGCTTAGCTCCTGAGATCTGATGAGATCACGGCACTTATAGCTGTAGAAGAATGACATTTCAAGTCTGGTAGCACGTTAAAGACTCCCAAAAATGTTCAGGGCATATAAGCTTTCAAGAGTCAAAGTTCACTTCGTCACATACAAGTAAGAATGGAAATCCATCAACCTCTACAGCCTGGTCAGAAGGTGGAAAGAGTGTTACAAACCATGGCCAGTTGGTGCCAGGATGAAGAGACGCAACACAAAATGTAGCAGTAGTAAGAGTCCCAGCTCTGTATAGAGTGAACTGGATGAGAGGAGATTATGAGAAAGCAAATTACAGTTGTAATTTGTGAAAGCACATTGCAGTTGTATTTGCAAAATGTTCCTGAAACACAGGTCGTTGCTCCATGTAAATATGAACTCAGTGTAAAATGATATGTGATTCTGTGTCAGGGAGGAGGAAAGGTAGTGTGAGCGTACATTGTAAGTGGATGCAGAAAAGAATGTATAGAAATGTTCCACATAAGGATGATAGTAGATTGTATATTACTCCACCACAGGACAAAGCATGCCAGACCTGCTGTGTTGTAGAATGCTCCACCTGGGTCCTAGTGCCTACCTAGCCCTGTTCCCTCCATTCATTTGAAAGTAAAAATACATTTTTACATACCGGCAAATACTCTTGTATCAAAGTACCATGTTCAATAGGGCACAACACAATGGTTTTGAGAAAGGCAATGAGTAAAAATGAATAATTCTTATATTCATTTAGGACTATATTCTAATACGGAAGCATACAACTTTCTCAATTGTTACACCTCAACTGACTGAACGATCACCTTTCTGTGGAACAGAGTATAGATCTAAACCTGGGAGCGCAGACTAAGAGCCTCTAGAGTCTCTTGCTGCCTCTAGAGTCTCTTGCTGATATGTATCGTGTTTTGTATAGAGTCTCTTGTTTTGTATAGAAACGGGCTCCTCTTCCAATAAAAAAATTGAAAACCTCTGGTTTAAGAACATGGGAAGGATAACCTTCTAGCAAGAATCCCAACAGTATAGATTTCCAAGGTAACAGCCAGGGAAGTATCAACTCACAGGCCAAAGGATAAATGCGTGGTGTTCCTAGCCATGGACAAATTAACTCTCACTCGTTTACTTGGTTGAAAGGGGAATTTGACACATCCATGAAGGATAGACCTATCAGTGTGCATTAGCCATTATGTTGAAATGGAACCTCCATATACAGAAGCATTATATCTCTTCAATTACAAGGGATGAGATATTATCCTGGTTTTATGCTTCCTGGTTTTATGCTTCCAAGGTGTATCTGCTTGGTCACTGTGGGAGACAGCATGATGGACTAGCTAGACCTTTGGTATGATCCAGCATATGGGGCCAATTTTGAAAAATATCTCATTTAACATTGAGTAATCATGTACATTAATTAAATGTTACCCTTCACTGAACTGCACTTATCTGTTACCAGTTTCACCCAAGGTGGCAGGTAGACATTTGTTTTGTATTTTTTTGTATTTATGAAAAAACCAACATACGTATCAGCAAGAGACTCTAGAGGTTCTTAACCTGCGCTCCCAGGTTTAGATCTATACTCTGTTCCACAGAAAGATGATAGTTCAGTCAATTGAGGTGTAACGATTGAGAACGTTGTATGCTTCCACATTAGAATATAGTCCTAAATGAATATAAGAATTATTCATTTTTACTCATTGCCTTTGTCAAAACCATTGTTTTGTGCCTTATTGAACATGGTACTTTGATACAAGAGTGTTTATGTTAAAATGCATTTTTAGTTTCAAAAAGCGGGGGGCAACAAGGCTAGGTAAGCACTAAGATCCAGGTGGAGCATTCTGAAACAAAGTAGGTCCGGCATGCTTTGCTCTGTGGTGGAGTAATATACAATCCAGTGGTGGGATCCAAAAATTTTAATAACAGGTTTCGATGGTGGTGGGATTCAAACAGTGGCGCCACCGCACACACGCACCTTCAGTCCCTATTGGGCAGGGAGGTTGCTTTAGTAACCCCTTCTCGGCACTCAGAAAAAAATGAGTAACCACTTCTAGCGAAGTGGTGAGAACTAATTGGATCCCACCTCTGATACAATCTACTATCATCCTTATGTGAAACAGAGTATATTGATGTATAAGCAGAAATGTAAACAGCATACTTTTGCTTGTGCAAGATCTAGTACAACATATTTCACACACAAAAATTCAGTTCAGGATATGCTATGTTTATCTTAGTGGAAAAGGTAAATGTGAGGTTTTTCGCACTTCCATTTGTGCAAGGACCATAGAGTATGCAGAAGTCTTCTAGTTGATCCATGCCACGGTCCTCTAAGTGGCAATCATTTATCTTAATCCAGAATTCCATGCATGGTCCAGCATGTTCATGATGCACCTGCCAGTTCATGATGTACGAACTTCAGTGTGTGGAGATTTCATGTGTATCTCCCTTTCTCCGCCCATATTGACTCTCTCCAGAAAGCAAATGGAAAACCTCTTTGAGGTCAGAGAACTTGGAGTAAGCATCAGAACTCCTGCGCCCTCACAAAACCACTGATTCTGGGACATCATAGGGAAATCAGTGCCAACTCAGGCAGCTTCCATTGTAGGAACATATATTTGATAAGGCATGTACCTATGACTGTCTGCCAGCAGACGTACGATATCACCCAATGTGTTACTTGCTATGAATATCAATATTTGCAGACACAAAAACACTCATATAGGATTTTTTAAAAAGACATGAAAAGAGTGTGAGAATCAATGCACCGATGCTTCATAGTAGGTATATGTACAGGCCTGTGCCTGACTACAGATTCAGCATTTATCATAACATGGGATAGATACAGTAGAAAGAAGAAGCTGTTTCGTCCTTCCTCATAATAGAAGAAGAAGAGTGTGGATTTATATTCAATTTTTCTCAACCACAAGAAGTCTCAAAGCAGCTTACAAACTTCTTTCCCTTCTTCTACACACAACAGGTGGGTGGGTGGGGCTGAGGCCCTTTCCACACAGGCCAATAAACCCGGGTGAGAGGCAGGTTGCACGAACCTGTCCTTGCCCTGGGTCGTTCGCATGACTGGCTGCCCCATGGACAGCCAGCCATGTGAAGGAGTGCACGCCTTCGCATGGAGGTGTGTGCCGTTTTGGTCCCTGCTTCCCTGCGAAGCACAGCTGCCTTAACATAAAAGAATCGCCAAAAATATGAATGTCAAAAAACCTGCCCTGAGGCCAACAGTGCAAGGTTAGGGGCAAGTTAGACCCGTGTTAGGGGAGGAAACTGTGTGAAGTTCCTGCCCAACGCAGGTTTTATCCCGCCCTTCACCCGCGTTTATTGGCTTATGCAGAAAGGGCCTGAGAGAGTTCTGAGAGAACTGTGACAACCTCAAGGTCACCCATCACCAGGCTTCATGTGGAGGAGTGGGAAAACAAGCCCAGCTCACTAGAGTCTGTCGCTCATGCGGAGGAGTGGGGAAAACTAGATTAGAGTTTGCCATGCTTAACCACTACACCACACTGGAACTCAGGTGCACCCAATGAGGTTGATCGGCAATACATTTGGGACATATTTCTTTACTCCATGAGTAATCAAATTGTGAAATTCACTGCCAGCAGGGGAGTGATGATCATGAACACAATATGGGTTCACAAGGGAATCAGATTCATGAAGGAGAGTTCCATTAATGGCGAGTTGTTTTTGTGATTAAAGGGAGTCTCCACATTTAGATGAAGTAAACCTTTGAAATTCAGTACTAGGAGTCAACACTAGGGAAGACTTTGGCTTCTGCACCCTGGATGATGGGCCTCCAGGGAAAATGGTTGGCTATTGTGTGAAATATGATGCTGGACTAGATGGACCGCTGGTCTGATCCAGAACAGTCCGTCTGATCCAGCAGGGCTCTTCTTATAGTCTTAGGACCATCAGAAGTGTATCCATGTACTCCTGAGATCAAGAAATCTCTGCAGCTAGGGAATGATTAACATAGGGATGCCAGCCTCCAGGTAGGACCTGGGGTTCTTCTCGGCCATTTCTGCACCGCCAATTACAGCATTGTGCCGTCGGTATTATTGGCAATGCTGCAGCAATGGTGCGTTTGCATAGGCGGGCGCTCCATGGACAGGTAGTTGAACCGTGGTGCTTTGCACAGCTGCACTTTGCAAGCAGCGTCCTTTTTCCCCAGAGTAGACGTCATGGGCGTTTGGCACCAGGATTGGCCAGTGCCGGCCGCCATTATGCGGGGCGGGCTCTATGGACCGATTCCTGGCAGGCACTACGTATGATGCTGGCTGCAGAGCGCTGTTTTTGAAAAGACTCACTTGTTGAGTGATTTTCAACTATACCACTGTGGGGCCACTGGAGTGTTGCTGCATCACTGCAGTGTCATTTCTGAAATGGTGGCCATACGAACTCCCCGCCCATAACGCTGTTTTCACCATCGCTTTACTGGGTTTTTTTGGCCAGTGCGGAAATGGCCTTAGAATGACCCCTCATCTCCAGACTACAGAGATCAGTTTCCCTGGAGAAAATGGATCAGTTAGAGGGTGGAATCAATGACGTTGTACCCACTGAGTTTCTTGGCCTCCCTAGGCTCCATCTCCACACCTCCAAGAGCTTTCTAACCTGGATCTTGCAACTAACTCTCCATCCCTTCCAGCAGCCACAAGGGACACAGCAACCCTAATTTGAGATCACTGTTTTGAGACATTTCAAGGCCCAGTTTTAAATATATGCACTGGGCACTAGCTAGCGTATCTCCTCGCTGAAATGTCAGCCATATTGCATCACATCCCTGTAATACTGTTGTAACCTCATACCTTTGTACTGTCGATGAGCTCCCAATGCAGCTGTTGGAGTTCAATATACTTCCTTGGCATTCTGCTGGCTGCTTGGGTGGCTCTTACATCCTCAGAGAACTTGAATCGTGGTGATGGAAATGCATACAAAATACACAGGCCTCTATAGGACTCCACACAGTTTTAAAACAATCAGGAGGGTTATTACCTAGGAGCACTTGCTAAGCATTTGAAACTTGATCCCAGGATGCCTACTCAGACATAAGTCCAACTGGCACTCTCTCCAAAGTAAATCTGCATAGAATTTCAGTGTTGGAAAGCAATTTCTGGGAAGTTATGTCTTGCTGAAAATAAATCTTCTCTGTGTAAGCAAATAATAATAATTTTATGTGCAATATATTAGCATAAACAAATACCGAAATGAAATAAGGAGCCAGCTCAGATTTAGCCGAGAATAGCCGTGGCAATGAATCTTGCATCTCCTGCAAATTAATTATATTCTTTTCCAGCACACTGAGTGCTTACAGTAATTCTTGTTTTTGTTTTAATTTGCAGATCCTAGTAAATGTGGGGAATTTCTTTACGTTGGAGTCTGTCTTCGTAGCACCAAGAAAAGGAATTTACAGTTTTAATTTTCATGTAATTAAAGTCTATCAGAGCCAAACAATCCAGGTATGTCGATTCAAAAACCCACGGCAATGTTGCTATTTTGTTGCTTCTTTTTTCACAGTCTTATAACAAGAAGTGGATGATGTCTAAAACAGATTTTTAAAAAAATATAGAAACACTTTAGGCGAAATGGTTTGGGATCTTTAGGAATCTTGTTAAGTATATTAAGAATTATCTTAATAAGAAAGCGCAGAGTCTATTTTTGAAATAACTGTTTAATAGCATTTCTAAAGGCCATGCAAACAAAAAAGAAATCTTGCTTTCTAGTTTCGTGCAGCCTTCTGTGAATCTCTCTGACAACTGTTAGAAGTTTGTAATAAGTGCTTAGGAACATGATCCAGCCATAGTTATGTGCTTCTGAAGTTCTGCTGACTCCAATAGGAATGATTTGGACTCATGTTTAACCCACTGAAATCAGTGGGTTTAAGAGAATATCTGGCCGTTTCCGCACGGCCTTTTAATGGCGCCCTGAGGACGGCAAAAACGCCACCCCCAGGGAGCCATTCGCACAGGCGGCACTGCTGCAATGCAGCAGCACCGACCTGACTTCGCTCCCCCTCCCCCAGGGCGGCGTCAGGCCGCCCTAAAAAACAACCCTTTAAAGGGTTGTTTTTGCCGCAACAGCGTGTTCCCGGCGGCGCAGTGCGAACCGCATGGAGCCGCCTCTGCCCCCTTCTCTGTGCCACTCACCTTGTCCCGTCGCCGGCCTGCTGGCCCCTCCCACCCCAGGTCGGAGGGCAGCTCCGGCCCTGGAGGTCGGAGGGCCAGCAGGCATGACGGGACAAGGTGAGTGGCACAGAGAATGGCAAGGTATCTCCATGCGAGCCGCTTCATCCGGCCGGCCTTTTCCTGAGGCTGCCCGCGACTGGCGTCTGCGCATCAGCCGCCTCCACGCCGGCAGAATTCTTGCCGGCGTGGAGGTGCCTGGGGGGCCGTGCGGAAATGGCCTAACTTTGACTATGTATGATGGAGGCCAGAGGGTCATAGATGTTGTCCTTACTTGATTTTAGCAGGACAGGAAAGGATCCAGGGCACATCCTTTATGGTAATTTGGTCACAATAGTCCATAAACAAACCTGATGATATATTATACATTTCTTCTGATTGACCTATGTTACAGACAAACTCTCGAGAGACGTCATAGTGCAGTGGTTAAGAATGGCAGACTCTAATCTCAAGAATTAGATTTGATCTGCCAGTCCTCCATGAGTGGTAGATTCTAATCTGAAGAACTGGGTTCAATTCCACACTCCACATGAAGTCTGCTGGCTGGCCTTGGGCTAGTCGCTGTTATCTCAGAACTCTCTCAGACCCACCTACCTCACTTGGTGCCTGTTGAGGGGGAGAAAAGGTCATTGTAAGTCACTTTGAGACTCTCTTCAGTGGAGAAAAGGGGCATAGAAAAACCAATTCTTCTTCTATCTGCAATATTTTATTAGCAAAATATATGGCAAAACTATCTCAACACATTTTTGTTCCTGAGTCAATTATGGTTCAGATTTAGGAGTCAGCAGATGCTGAGATGCCTTAAACAACTGGGATGGTTGTGAACTAGCAGATCCTAGGATAGCAGAAAAGTAGTCGTTCTTTGCTGGTGCTACTGTTGCTTCATAGGACACCAGTGGACTCTATAGCACGTTCAGTCAGTTTTCTTCCAGTGCTATTCCAAATGTCTCTTGCAGCTTCATGATAAACTAGGGAGCCTGTTTCCATCCAAAGGGATTCAAAGTACAGGAAAAGAGGTTCCACCTAAACATAAGGAAGAACTTCCTGTGGGTAAGGGCTGTTTGACAGTGGGATATGGAGTGTGGTGGAGTCTTCTTCTTTGGAGGTTCTTAAACAGAGACTGGATGGCCATCTGTCAGGGGTGCTTTGAATGTGTATTCTTGCATGGCAGGGGATTGGACTTGATGGCCCTTGTGGTCTCTTTTAACTCTTTGATTCCATGTGAAGGAGGTCAACAAGAGGCAACCTTGTTGATGTTGTTATTTCCCTCTACCAACAAAATTCATAGCTGAATGGCTATCATGAAGGGCAGAAGAAAAGCCCTAGAGATCAGGTGGAGGCCCAAGGGGACTTACAGGAGACAAACACTAGTTCTAGATTTTCTTTTTTTCTAAGCAGAAAAATGATGACTAAGCAATCTGTGGGATGACAGAGTATTTGTTAAGATGTTGAGATCAATTGAGAGTCAGCTGAAGAAGGGAAAAATCCAGAGAGAGGGGTTAAAATCTGCCTGCTCAACTACCTAAGAGCTTATAATATTCTGGAAGAGGAGAATTGAGTTGGGAACAGATTTTTAAAAAAAGGTGTTTAAACCAATCAGGTCCTCTCACATCACCAACTTGTAACGACAGCAACAGATAACTGGTCTGTAAGGTCTAGATGACCTGGGCTCTTCAAGTTCTGCACTATTGTGATGTATCAGACTGCTGGAATAACACCTAGGATACTCATGTTCAAATGCTCACTCTGCTATGTTACTCACAGGGTGATCTTTGGGAAGTTGCTGACTCTCAGCCCAACCCATCTCACAGGGTTATTATAAGAATAAAATGGAGCTTGATATATAAATATGCATGCCACCCTGCACTTCTTTGAGGAAGAAAATGATTTTTTTAAAAAAAACCCCTTGATATTGCATACCTTAGCCTTCTTATGTGGACCTATCTTGTGTGTGTGTGTGTGTGTGTGTGTGTGTGAAGTGTTGTCATGTGGCAGATGGCTTATAGTGACCCAGTAGGGTTTTCAAGGGAACTGACCACAGAGGTGGTTTGCCATTGCCTTCCTCTGCATAGTGACCCTAGTCTTCTTTGGTGGTCTTCCTTCCAAACAAAGGCAGAGCGAGGGGAAACTGTGCCCAGGGCATGCGCTTGCCCTGTTCCCCTGCAGCGTGCAGCCCACCCCTGCCCCACCCCAGAATGCCCCCGCCCTGATGGCCCGGCCACATCTCCGCTTCTGCTCCACCCAGGGTGTCCCACTCCCTGTCCTCTGGGCGCTACACCACTGCATCCAAGTACTAACTTAGGCTGACCCTGCTTAGCTTTTGAGATCTGATGAGATCAGCCTCATTTGGGCTATCCAAGTCAGGACAGGCCAGTATTACCAGGCCTCTTATAATACAACATCCATTATAGCCTAAGCCTCTTATAATACAACATCCATTATAAGACATTTCTTGTCTTACAATGGATGTTGTATTATAAGAGGCTTAGGCTATAATGGATGTTGTATTACAAGGGGCCTGGTAATACTGGCCTGTCCTGACTTGAAGACATTTCTTGTCTTCATATTCACATGATAAAAACAGTCTTGTGAGGACAACCACACATTGTAAGACTGTTAGATTCACATTGAGCAACACCTTAGAGACCAGCAAGATAATCAGGATATAACCTTTCAAAAGTCAAAGCTTGGTCTGGTATGAGTAGGAATGGGGATCTGAGTCTTTATTTCCAGTCAGAGGCCCCTTCCGCACATGCAAAACAATGCATTTTCAAACCACTTTCACAACTGTTTGCAAGTGGATCTTGCTATTCCGCACAGCTTCAAAGAGCACTGAAAGCAGTTTGAAAGTGCATTATTCTGCATGTGCGGAATGAGCCAGAGAGTGGGGAAGGTACTGTGAAGAATGTAAAGGGTGCAGAGGGACAACGCATATTGTGAATAAGCTCAAGTTTAGCGAAATTTCCCCTTGAAAACAATGCTCTGGACCCTTTCCCATCTTGGATGCTAAAATCAAGTAAGGAAAGACTCTGTGCTACTAAGGATCTAAGAGTGGCAGTCTTCAGACAAAGACAAGCATCTACTACTCATGTCCCTGACCGTTCTGAATATTGTTATAGTGGTAAAGCCTCTTGTTTTAGTTTGGATGGGGAAAATGAGGTAGATGTCATGCACTTGCAATGAATATTGTTGGCACAGCTTAGATATGAGCACAACAGTGTGATCTGTATTTCCCTGTAGTTCAGCCCCACACTACTCTACTAAAGTCATATGATGGGACTTCGGCATTCTCCTTAGCCATATTGAGACATTACCAGGTTGACAGAGAGCGGATTCTCTAAGGAATGCCACCTTTCCTCTAAGGAATGCCACCTTTCCATAGCTTGAAATTGGGCTGTGCCATAGAATTCCTTTCCTTCTAGTGGCTTGGGATGTATAAGTAATGAAAAGCAGCCTTCAAGGATGCAAGCATGACTGTGTGTCACCGAAGAGATATTAACACCCTCCCGTTTGCCTTCTCAAAGCCATCCTGATACCAACAACTATATTTGATTCTTCTTCAATTTATAGCCCATCTTCCTCACTGAGATTCAAGGCAGACGAGAGCATTTTTTAAAAGTGCAATCATAGACTGTAAGCCATACAATGAACAGTGCAATCAGACTGGGTTTACAGAATGAGAGGACAGAGCAAACAGCAGACCTCTTAGGCAAGGCATCATGTAATCACAAAGGGAAAAGACAATGGAAGAGAAGCAAGATGATAGCTAAAATAATCACTGAGTAGACCGTGATCCTATTTCATTATAAAGGCACCCTTCTGGCCTGTTTTATTTGATGATAGACTTAATCCCTTTATTAAAATGCCCTCAATATGTATGGGTGTGAAGGCTGGGCAATGAAGAAAGCTGACAGGAAGAAAGTAGAATCCTTTGAAATTTAGTGTTGGAAAAGTGCTATGGATACTGTAGATTACCCCTCCCCAAATGAACAAACAAACATACAAATGAAAATAAGTGGGTTCCAGATCAAATCAAGCCTGAGCTGCCCCTAGTCCTAGTGGTTAAACTGACTAAACTGGTGCTGTTATATATTAGTGACATAATGAAAAGACCAGAGTCCCTGGAAAAGGCTAAAATGAAGGGGAAGGTTGAAGGCCGCAGGAAAAGACCCAACATGCGATGGATTGACTCGATAAAGGAGGCAATGGGCCTCAAACTACAAGACCTGAGCAAGGCTGTTAAAACTGGATGTTTTGGAGGACATTGATTCATAGGCTGTTTCCACACAGCCAGAGGCAGCGGCTTCCCACCGGCTTTGATGAAGCCAGTGGAGCTTCGAGACCATTCGCATGGTCCCATGCGGGCAGTCCCGACAACGCTGCTGCCCGCAGGGGTGGCTCCACACAGAGCCGCCCAGGGTGTCTACGAGGGACTTACCTTGCATTCCTCTGCAGCTCCGGGCAGCTGGGAAGACATGCCCATGCTGCCCTCTGACCCTTGGGGGTCACAGGGCAGCATGGGTGTGTCATTCCAGCTGCCAGCGTGAGAGTCATTCTAACCGCCTCAGACAGCTGTTCCGAAAGGTGCTCCTGGTCCACCTTGTGGAATGGCCTGCCTGAGGAGGTCAGGAAGGCTCCTGCGCTTCGAGGGTTTCACCTGGAGGTTTCCCACCCATACCACAAAAGACATGGAGTTCCATTCGCTTATAGTGATGAAGCAGCCTTGTACTGCATTGGACCATTTATTTGTCTATTCAGATAATTCTGCAGCTCGCCAGGGTGTCAGGCAAAAGCCTTCCATAGCACCTGTTACTTTATTCTCTCAAGCAGATATGTCAGGGATCAAGCGTGGAACCTTCTGCATGCAAAACAGATGCTCTGCTACTGAGCGACAGTCCTCTTTGCTTCTCTGAGGAGAAAAGCAGGTTGGGCAGGGCAGTTTTTGATGTGGAAAAAAAGAAAAAGATCATGAGAAAAGGGAAGAACAGTTTCTCTTCATCCATTTTCTTCTGCTCAGACTGTTTTTTTTAATGAAGTGGAGGAAGAAGATAGTTTGGAAGAAGAGTTTAGATTTATACCCCACCTTTGCCTCCTGTAAGGAGACTCAAGATGGCTTATAAGCAGTGGTGGGATTCAAATAATTTAACAACCGGTTCCAGTGGTGGGATTCAAATGATATAACAACTGGTTGTTTAAAAGCACCATTTTAACAACCGGTTCTGCCGAAGTGGTGCAAACCTGCTGAATCCCACCACTGCTTACAAGCCCTTCCTCTCCCCACAACAGACACCTTGTGAGGTAGGTGGGGCTAAGAGTGTTCTGAAAAACCATGACTAGCCCAAGCTAGCCCAGCAGGAATGTAGGGGTGAGGAAACACATCTGGTTCACCAGATAAGCCTCTGCCACTCAGGTGGAGGAGTGGGGAATAAAACCCGGTTCTCCAGATTAGAATCCACCTGCTCTTAACCATTACACCACGCTGGACAGTCACATGGAACTCTGTGTAATATCTCACAAATGCAGAGAGGTCCGTTAAACGTAGGCAGAAAAGTGGGTCTCTTCTTCCTCCAAATGAGCGTTTGCTGAGGGGAGAAATCTGCATTTAAAATTCATCATAGGAAAAACTTAAAGATGACCAGTGTCCCCACAACCGCTGTTGCAGGGAAAAGTGCTCTTCTTGGCCCCAATGGTAGGGAATTCATGTAGAAAGCTTTGCAAGATGAATTGAGAAGGGAGCTGTCTCATGCAGCAACCCAAGTAGCACAAACTAGCCTTGGAAACTGAGCAGGGTCAGCCATTGTTAGTACTTGGATGAGAGACCATCAAGGAAGACAAGGGCTGCTATGCAGAGACAGGCCATGGCAAACCACCTTATAATGTCTCTTGCCTTCAAAATCCCATAAGGGGCAATCATAGGTCAATTGCAGCTTGACACCACTTTATTATTGTTGTGTCACGCACTTCAATAGCTCGATCTGCAAATAACGGCAAATGTTCAAGTCACGGTCATTTTTACACTTGAAAGGTGATTTTACACAACTGAAGAAATTTCTACTCAGCATGCTCTAATGGATCACCATGGATTTATTTCCCCCTCCTTCCCCCCACAACCCAACACAGATCTTTGATGAGTTTTAAATTTTGTTTTCCAAAACCCTCGGGAAATAGCTCTTTTTCTGCAGATTCTTTCTCATATGACTGATCTCTTCTTTCACCTGCGGTTGCTTTTCCCAATAAAAAGGAGTCTTGTTTCACAGACCTGAGGCTGTTTCGTCCTCCCCACCCCCAAGAGTGAATGAAGGACTGGCTGTTTTTTTTAAGGTCATCTTGTGCTGCGAAAAAAAGGTTGGCATTCTGTCAATAGATGCTGCTATAATGCCGTTAGGTGTGCAGAGTTCATTATGGAGATGCCACGTGATGGAATGCAAAATGATACAGTTCTGAGACACCGGGGAAAAGAAGTACCTGGTTTGATGTATCATCTGCCCTCTGACTTCTGGTTTCAAGTTCAATCAATGCTTCTTTATTTAGAGGATCTCAGCAGCAGGGGTTATGTGAGGCCATTCTCAACTTTAGAGAATACAGAGCAGTTGCCAATCAGGGCAGGAAACGGGGGGCTATGTTGACCAGTGGTTCAGCTCATGATAAGATAGTATCATATGTTGATAAGTAGGCATAAAATGATCTTTCCTGTTGTTTAAGGAGAATGGTCATAGCTGAGCAATAGTTCTTTTATTTGTTTGCTTGTTTTTGCAGTCAAGTCACAGTTGACTTTGGGTGATCCCATAGGGTTTTTAAGGTAAGACATATTTCGAGATAGTTTGCCCTTTTTCCCATCTGTGTAGTAACCCTGGATTTCCTTGGTGGTCTCCCATTCAAATAATAAGCAGGCCCAATCCTGTTCAGATCTGACAAGACCAGGCTAGCCTAGGCTATGTATATCAGGGCTTATGGACCATATACTTGAGCTTATGAACTCTGGCCATGCCTATCATACTATTTCTCCATGGCTCATTCCGCACATGCAGAATAATGCACTTTCAAACCGCTTTCAGTGCTCTTTGAACCTTTGCGGAATAGCAAAATCCACTTGCGAACAGTTGTGAAAGCGGTTTGAAAACGCATTATTTTGCGTGTGCGGAAGGGGCCCAAGAAACACAGAATGCCATACATGGTTCTTCCGTCCTCCATTTTTTCTTCACAGCAACCCTTGAGAAAGAATGCCCAGCCCAAAGTCACAAAATGAGCTTCAGGGCAGAATAAGGGTTTCAACTCAGACTCCCAGGTAATAGTCCTCCTCTCTCTCTCTCTCTCTCTCTCTCTCTCTCTCTCTCTCTCTCTCCCTCTCTCTCTCTCTCTCTCTCTCTCTCTCTCTCATTTGAAAGTTGAGCCGTGCTGAATTTTTCAAAGTTTTCTGAAGTTTGGTGTGATGTCACTAATGTACCCAATCAGATTTGGCTTGGTAATGATGTCACTGCAGACAAGCTGAATTATCCAGAATGAAGGCTTGGCTAATGTGCTTAGTTTGCCCTCAAGGGATTGTTACAAAGCCAACTCTGATGGGCTATATGAATCACATTGTTTCTAGGAAACAGAAGGCTTTCTTTTTTTTAAAAAAAACCCTCATTATGCCGAAACAGCAACTGAGGGTAGCTGTAAGCAGACTAAAATAAGTATCAGAGAAGGCAATTTTGCAGCATGGGATTGCCAAAGGAAGTAAGGTGACATGTGGACTAGGATATATGAAATCCCCCTCCAGTTGATTCACTAGGAAAGGCGCTCATGTCCCAAGAGAAGAAAATGTCTGCGCAATGTGCCACCATCTGCTGGTTTCAGTTTAGTGCTGTGTCAACCTTCTTCTTTGATTCTTAACAGTCGGGGGCTTCATTTTTAATCCACTGGAGTTCTCATATTTTATAAGCAGCAGTAGGGATAAGCATGTGGTAAATTCAAATACTTCCCCCTGCTGAAAAAAATACCTTATCAGTATACAGGGGGAGGGTTTTCACCCCCCACAACAGGTGTCAATAAGAGGAGCAAAAAAAATAGGATCCTCCCAAATGCCAATTTTAGGACCCATTCAGTCTGATTGCCAAGAAAGAAAGAAAGAAAGAAAGAAAGAAAGAAAGAAAGAAAGAAAGAAAGAAAGAAAGAAAGAAAGAAAGAAAGAAAGAAAGAAAACAAACCCCTCTCTTCTCTCCCTCATTTATCTGCAGCCTGGCCTGGTCCAGTGTTGAACTGTGCCTGCTGCCTCCAAAAAGGCAGAGCCCACAGTTCATTGCTAGACACCGCCAGATCAAGTCTACAGTTTAATGCAATCAGGCTGATCAGGTCCCAGTTTAAACTGCAGACTTTTGAGGCAGAGCCCACAGCTTAAAAATGGGACCTGGTCCGGCCAAGCATGCATTAGAAGCGGCCTCTGCCTGGTGGCTCCAGTGTTCAACTCTGTGCCTGTCTCTGGACTCCACACGGCTCTCAGAGGCAGATGGCAGCATGGGTTCAGCTCTGATCAGCCTGCTGCCTCTCAGATCCACACAGAGTGTAGAGGCAGGTGTATTTTTCAGGTTCCAGTTTTGTTTTCAGTTTAAAAACCCCAAAATGTTCAACCCCTCCCTCCCAAAAAGCTGGTATATAGAATTGGCTTTTTTAAAAAAAAATCTGGATCTAATAAACCTGAACCCACACCCACACACACACACACACCCCACACACACGTTTGCCAACTTCTAAGTAGCAGGATTGCTACTTGATTGACTCCTACCAGAGTCTAAAGGGAGGAAATGCCTCGGGTTGAATCTGAAGTTACATCAGTGTAGAAACTTGATGGAAGTGATTTTTTGTCCCTTCCACTTCCACAATTATTACATTGCATGGAACATTGCATGGATGAAGGAAAAATTAGGGTGATAGCAGTTTCCCCTTCCCCTACTACTTCCCCTTCCCCTACTACTGGGGAAGAAGGAAGCCAAGAAAAATGGTTTCCACATACTGCTGGTACACTAACATAAATCTGGAGCCCATCCCTTCCATGCAAGGTTTTTTGTTTTATGTATTGTCGAAGGCTTTCACGGCCGGAATCACTTGGGTGCTGTGTGGTTTCCGGGCTGTATGGCCGTGTTCTAGCAGCATTCTCTCCTGACGTTTCACCTGCATCTGTGGCTGGCATCTTCAGAGGATCCTCTGAAGATGCCAGCCAAACAGCGTCGGGAAAAGCTAAACCCATACAACTGGCTCCACAACAACCCAATTGTTTTGTTTTGACTTGACAGGTAGATGTAATATTTCTGGAAATTTTGAAGCCATGTGAGGGAAAAACTGTTTTCCAGGGGGGGGGGGTGTGTGCGCGTGCGTGCATGCGTGTGCTTGTGTGCGTGCGCATGCGTGTAGACTGAAAAAAGAGAGTTTTGTGGAAAAGAAAAATATATACAATACTTACCATCCTATCAAAACTGAACTAATTTTTACTACTAATTTTACTAACAAAAATGCATCATTTATAACTTATATAAAATTGCAATATGTGACATCTTTATGGAATTTTAAAGTTATAAACGCCTTCGTTTGTTACATGCAAAACTGTAAATATCCCCAATATCTGAGAGAAAGCTGTAAGCTGATGCATCCCATGGCATTTTAGCACATGTTACCAGAGTGACCCATGCAGGATTGGGAGAACTCTGTTTTTATGACAATGGTGTCTCTACCGATCCTGTCAACCCTTGGGGTGCCTACCACTGCTGTGCCAAATGGGGAACCCATTCTTTGCATTGGCTAGTGTATCCACAAGGACACAGTACAACCTTATCTGGACTTGCCTTCCCCTTGCAAAATACCTGTCAAACACCCTTCCTGAAGGAATTAAGAAAGCACAATAACCCTGCTTTGGAGAGCATTCCCAACTCTAGTCTTGGACTATATACCCCTGCAGAGGCAAAGGACTTGTTAAAGTGTTTGCCTCAAGTATTCCTGCCAAGTGTTGTATTAACCCAAGAACTTCTTCCAATGACTAATCTCTCTTACAACCACCTCATTTACATTGATATTCTTATAGAAACTGTATTTTCATCAGTTTCCTCCTATCTTCAGGCATTCCCAAGCTCGGCTCATCAAGATAATGCCTAAACCATTAACTTAACGACTTAACCATTAAGTTTGATGTCTGTCTCTGGAAAGGCAGCAATCCTCTTTGTCCTGGGAAAATACAGGTCACTCTGCATAACATTGAAGGTCTCTTTTTCCCTTTAAGAAGCCCCCTCTCCCAGCAACCAGTGCCCAGTACTTCTGAGCCTGCCTTGGAGTTCAGTTGTTGCTGTGTGCCACCTGCTTTCTACCCTGCTTCCTTGGAGCCCAATGCAAGTCACTGGACTCTGCTTCACAGACCCAAAGCCACTGCAGGATCTGGTACAGTATCACCTGTAAGATTTCCCCCAATTCCTCTGCTATCCCCTCAACATTGCTTATATCCTAGGACCGTGTGTGTGTTCTGCTGATTTGACTATTATGTGCTTGTGTACCCCATTATCCCTAAATGAATTTGTTAAATTTCATTTTGCTCTCCTGAGGAATTTCTTGCAAAAGCTGATCTGAGTATACATAGGTAGCAAAGACCCTGAGCTTGCCCAACCTTTTGCTAAGCCAAGAATCTGCTCTAGCTAATTCCCCACTCTAAAAGGGACAGACCCCCACTGTTTCAAGTAACAATGTACTTTAATTTTCCCTACCTGGTTAGAGACAACTCAGTTCTCCCTGAAACTTTGAAAGCTTTTCTCTGAGACTTTAGTGTAGTTTCTGTCCTACCTCTTTCTGCAAGTTAGGGTAATGAGCTACTTTTTATCTGTGAGGTATGTGCATCACAGTGGGTTGAGGAAGAGGTCAAAAGTTCCATCCCAAATCAGGTCCAGAAGATCACAGAAGGAAATAAACAGTTGAAAAGTGAAAGATGTATATGATCTGAAGAAAATCCACCAGTTGGAAATGAGAGCCCTGCGGGCTCCCTTCATGAAGATGAGATATGCCTCGAGGTACAGAAATGGATCTTGGATTTAAAAAGCATTTCATTCATTCTGAAGAGGAAATATCAGATGAGCTTTTTCAGTATTTCCCCAAATTTCTAGTGTTTCCATTAGAAAAGCAAAAAAACAAACGGTCTTGGGCGTAAAAATGGGGAAAAAAACCCTTTAAAATTTCTTTCTACCCCCACTCTGGGCTTTTGTATCTCTAGTGACAAGTCTGAAAATCAGAATTTCAGTGTAAATCAGACAGGGATACTAAGGAGAGTAAAGTGGACTACTCTAGAGTAATTTTGAATGTTTTCCCCATACAAAATATGCCCAACAATTAGAAAACTATCATATAAGATGGGCAGCACAATCTGGTGAGGGGGGTGTCCCCCTCTACATGGGTACAGACTTTCACCAGTGTAAACGTCCTCTCTGGGGCACATATGCCAGTGGAGGGACAAAACTGTGGGTGCCCAGCTACTGCGGCACCCTGCGATGCTTGGCTGTGATACCTGACTTTGCACGTGTGCTGCCCACTGCTCCCAGCTACCTTAGTCATCCTCCAAGTCCCTTTTGGCCCCCATTCACCATCAGAGCAGCCGGCGGAGAAGCACCACAAGTGGGCAGAATGGCGCGGCAGCAGCACTGTCCCTGTTCGTCTCAGTTCTGGATTGAGCTGTCAAGGTTTTAGCCCCTACCCCTTGCTTTCTGTTCTCGCTTTATTAGGTGGAAGTTAAATCTGAGAAGTAATTTAAAAAAATTCTTCAGCAGTTCTTTCGAACTCATTCTGTTAAATGTTCAGGTCAGGTCTGTCCCTGGATTTACTGTGTAGTATCATCTGTGTTTCATTGTAGGTCATTACCTTATTTCCTTGTTTATTCTTATGATTTCCTCCTTCCAAACACAGAAATGCAAGTGCATGTGCAAACTGTAACATCTTTTAGTAACATCATTATTCACTCAACCCAATCACCATGCGACCACAGACAGCTATTAAGAAACCACCACAAAGATGTCCATCAGCAGACATCCAGAGTTTTTCATTTAGTGTTATTTCAGTTAATAATGTTTTGTTTCAGGACCTGCTATTTCCAGTTCATAGGACAATGATTTCAATTTCGATTCTATTAGATCATTTTTAGTTTTGAATCTCCAGCTACCTTTTGGATGTTTTCACCATTAGACTGAAATGGCATTTTACTAAGTAATCTGTTGTTCTCGCTATAAATTGGGTCACTTCCCAGGTCACCCATGAGCAAGTTATATATCCTAGGTCCCTTGTTGTGAACTTGATCCTAGCCTCAGCTTCCTGATTTTCATTTGTTAGTTCCACATTAAAAAAATCCATCTTCCTTTTTTGAGGGAAAGATTTATACTCCGAGTTGCAAAGAAGGAGTAGGAGGGGAGTTACTAAAAGGAGAGGTCAGAAGGTTCACATTCCCAGGATAACATGTGTGACATTATTTTGCAGAACATAGTTTCTGATTGCCTTGGGAATGGAACAAAGTCCACCTATACCTCAGAACAGTGCTTGGTTATTTATTTTTATTTATTAATTAGATTTTTATACCGCCCCATCCCCAAGGGGCTCTGGGCGGTGTACAACATAAAATCTTGATACAATTATAAATATCATTTCTAAAACCTTTAAAAACAGCAATAAAAATAATAGTAGAGGTGTCCGCTAAAACCCCATTTTCAAAATCCTCCCTAAAAGGGAGAGATGGCGAGTCCCATGGGATGAAAAGGGCCTGGATGTAAGGGCCAAAGTGGGGGGGGGGCACCTTCAGCGGCTGGTCTCTCCAAAGGCCCGGCGGAACAACTCCGTCTTACAGGCCCTGCGGAACTCGCTAAGATACCGCAGGGCCTGGACAGCTGGAGGAAGAGTGTTCCACCAGGCCGGGGCCAGAGCCGTAAAGGCCCTGGCCCGTGTGGAGGCCAGCCGCATCATTGAGGGGCCAGGGACCACCAGTAGATTGGCCTCAGCTGAACGGAGAGGCCGTGTAGGGACCTATGAGGTGATACGGTCTTGAAGGATGAGGATAATAACTGGGAATTATATATTTAAATACATACACAAGTACAAAGGAGTGAAAATTGAGAGCTTTTTCATTTAGATTTTTAGAAATCTCCTGAAACTGAAAGTATTAAACTTTTCAAGCTTCAATACAGTTCATGTGAGCTCATTCTTACAACATCAGTGATTTAAAGAATTCACATCACTTTAGTACATTTTCAACTGGCATTTCCTCCAGTTAGCTCATGACTCACTGTCTCACTTGAGAGCCAGTGTGGTGTAGTGGTTAAGAGCAGGTGGACTCTGATCTGGAGAACTGGGCTTGATTCCTCACTTTTCTCCGTGAGCAGCGAACTCTTATCTGGTGAACCAGATTTGCTTCCCACTCCTAAATTCCTGCTTGGTGACCTTGGACTAGTCACAGTTTGTTCAGAACTCTCTCAGAACTCTCTCACCCCACAAGGTGTCTGTTTTAGGGAGAGGAAAAGAAAGGCATTTATAAGCTGCCTTGAGTCTCCTTACAGGACAGAAAGTATAAATCCAAGCTCCTCTTCTTCTGCTTGCTCACTTGCTCACTCATTTCATTTGTACCCCAGTTTTCCCCCTCCCCAAATCTGCATCCCAAACAGCTTCTGTTATTCTTCCCTCTTTTGTCTTATCCTTGCAGCAACCCTGTGGGATATGTTAGGATGAGAGACAGTGAATGGCCCAGGGTCACTCAGTAGGCTTCATGACAGAATAGGGATTTGAATCCAGAGCTCGTAAATCCTAGTAACAGCTCTGTAACTACCACACTAATAGAAGAACTGAAACTACCCAGTTCTTTAGCAGAGAAAAAACAATGCGGCAGAGTTATAAAAAGGAGTTATCCTTTAATAAAGTTATAAGTATAACAAGTCAGGCTACAAAATATCTATACAAAAAAAAGGAAGACAAAATAGTCATGTGCTAAAAAGCACTGGCAAGCAGAGAAGCTTACACAATAAGCAAACAAGGGAAAAAAATACAACAGCACAGCAGCATAAGGAGGAGAGTAAAAGAAGTAAGAAGAAGAGTGGAGGAAAAAGGAAGGAGGGGTCAGGAGCATGGAAAAACTGCACTGCGTCTACCCGTATTGCCCCACTAGGTCCCTCCACTCCTCGGAGGAGAACCTATTGGAGGTTACTGGCCCGAGAGACACCTGGCTGGCCTCTATGAGGGCCAGGGCTTTTACGGCCCTGGCTCCGACCTGGTGGAACAGATTCCCTAAAGAGATCAGGACCCTGAAGTTTTGGCAGGTCTGTAAAATGGACCTGTTCCACTAGGTGTTTGGCCAGCCAGGTTGAAATTGTATATCCCATTTCCATCTAGGCCTCTTGTGGGCATGGAGGCGGGGGGTGGGGGAAGGGTTTTGCGCCATTCACTGTACAAATGCTCATATTTTATAATATTTTTGAGGACAGTTTTATCTTGATTGGTTTTAATAGTTGTATATTATATCATTCAATTATTGTATACTTTTGTTGTCCAAGGAGCCGCGTGGCATAGTGGTTAAGTGCTTGCACTGCCACTCACACGGTCAGGAGTTCGAGCCCCCTGTGGGTCAGATATCCTGGCAGCTGGCTCATGGTCAACTCAGCCATCCATCCATTTCTTGGTCGGTAAATGAGTACCTAGCACATAGCTAGGGGGTAAAGAATAACCGGGGAAAGCAATGGTAAACTACCCCACAAAAGAGGCTTGCCTATGAAATCACTGCTTGCAGTGGTACCCCGGGGTCAGACACGACTGAAGGGGAAACTTTACCTTTTTTTTTTGTCCACCGCTCTGAGCCCTCCAGAGGAGGGTTTATAAGTCTAATGTATTAATGATGATGATGATGAGGAGGAGGAGGAGGAGGAGGAGGAGGAGGACGATGTGAGGCTTGAATTGTAATGAAGGCCAACAACCAGCTAACGATCTGGCAGCTGTGAAATCTACAATAATAATCACCCTCGACCAACTAATTAACTGCCTAGCTGCCCTGCATCAACAAACAGTAACCAAATGGTGCAACTGTCTTGCTCCTGCAATTACTTACAAGAGATGCCAAATATTCTAACACACACCACACTGTTCTACAATTTCTCAGCATTCAGCATCCCCATTGTTGTCATTTGTGTTCTCCCTACTGCCCCCATCTGGTCAGTTTCCAGTTTCAGATGCACTTAATGTAGTATGGATAGGCCTCAGCACAATCCTGTCTGGAGTGACTTCATTTTAAGGTCATTCAAGTCAGTGGCTTGAGTCACTGCTCGTAGGATTGCACTGTTAGTTTCACTCTGTTTAGTCCAGTGGTTCTCAACCTGGGGGTCGGGACCCCTTTGGGGGTCGAACGACCCTTTCACAGGGGTTGCCTAAGACTCTCTGCATCAGTGTTCTCCATCTGTAAAATGGATAAATGTTAGGGTTGGGGGTCACCACAACATGAGGAACTGTATTGAAGAGTCGCGGCATTAGGAAGGTTGAGAACCACTGGTTTAGCCATTTGCTTCTCTGATTCCTTCTTGGCTTAGCTCCCTATAGCTTTGACATTTGGCTTGCCAGAGTTTTGTGCTTTTCATTTGCATCACCAGGTAAGACTTCTACTTTTCTCACTAAGTAGTTACAGCTTTCTTTTCTGAGTAACCACACTGGTGTCTTTTTGGAACCTTTTGTGACATTTCTAATACGAGACATAGGTTTTGTTTGAGCTACTATTCTGCCTTTTTAAATAACTTCCAAGCTCCTAAAAGGAGTTTTGAACTCCACTTCTTTCTAATTTTTTTCATACTGGGCAGCAGGGGGCTCCTCTTTAGAAATAAAATATAACTCTGTTGGACTTTCTGGGCAACTTTCCATTTACATAATACATTAGACTTGGTGGTAGGGCTCTCTTTGCTGATTCTAAGCTGCTCAGCAATGCTTGCATCTTGTTCAGGATCTTCCGGACTGTATAGGATTAAGATGAGAATCACCTCCTTTGTTACTCTTTCCATGACTCAGTGTCCTGAAAGGATACACATTTATTCTTCTGAAAGATGTTGGGAGCTGTCCAACACTGAGTAAAATGCTTCTAAGCTTATTCATGGACCCAAATGTTCATTTATCCAGGCAAGTAAAAAGCAACTGAAGTCATCAGCTATTAGAGGATTTCCTACTTTGCTTGATTTTTCCCCTGTATCTCAAGATCTCAGCTAGGTTTTTTGGGGGGTGTTAATGCTACATCTTCAGCATTATGTGAGTTTTAGGCATGGAGTTTCTTCTTTTTAGTCTTCAATAGGGGTTGCATCAGTCCAAAGTCTTCAATAGGGGTTGCATCAGTCCAAAGCAAACTCCATAAACTAAAACCATGTCAGTAACTTTTATCAGGACCATTCAAAATAGCAATTTTTGTAGGTTTGTGAGTTCTCCAGAACTCTTTATCACAATGGAGCAGTGTGGATTTGATTGAAATCAAATTGATTGAAATCACAATTTCAATCACTATTCCATCAGACGAGATTGAAATATGGCCCAATGGAAAGCTGGCTGTCCTTGATCAGGGACAGAGCCTTTTCAATCCTCACCCCAGCTTGGTGGGACATTCTCTTAAGTAAGACCCAGGCCTTGAAGAACCCATCATGGTTCAGACAGAACTGTTCTGCCAGGTCTATGGTGAAAGGCAGTATTCCATCACAGCTGGGCTCCCTTTCTCTCCTTCCTCCATTTCCTTTTTTCTTGCCTCTTCTTCTCTCCCTTCCCCTTCCCCTTCCCCCCTCTTTTTCTTTAATTCAATCCCCTTAGTTTAGTGGGAGATTAATTTTATGGCGCCTCTGTAATGTATTATTGCAATTTTCATTTGAACCACTAGGCTTTGCAATTCTTTGTTGCAGTGTTTGCATTTTGCACACATGCTTGCCTTACTCATAGCTCAATCCACAGGGGTAGGGTGGGGGGACAGTAGTGGAGGCAGCGTGAGTGGACACTGATGTGAAATACCCTAAATACCCTAGAAATTCGGTAAAATTCGGATTCAGATTTATTTGGGCATAAAATTATCTGTATGCCCGAATAAGATAAATAACATATTCGGATAAACCGGAATATTCGGGTATATCCAAAAAATTCGGGTCCGTTTGATTTTTTTTGTATTTTGGGGTGTCTTTTCACATTTTGCCCGGCAGGGGGTGCATTTTTAAAGCTAGCGGCACCAAAATTTCAGGATATTGTCCGGAGACTGTCTTGATGATATCATCCAAGTTTGGTGAAGTTTAGTTTAGGGGGGCAAAGTTATGAACCCCCTAAGGGGGTGTCTTATCCCCCATTGTTTCCAATGGGAGCTAACAGGAGATGGGGGCTACCCCTTTGAAATAAAATAAATAAAATAAAATAAATAAAAATAAATAATACAGGTGAAGGGGACAGATAAAAAGATAGGTTAGTTGGTGGGTAGGAAGGACAGAAGGAAACAGGCAAAGATGAAGTTATGGGGAATGCCAGGAAGAAAGAAAAATGGGGAATATGAAGGAAAGTGAAGTTTCATTGTGTGTTCCTGCTGTATTGCTAGCCTGGCAAAACCTTGTTTGCCAGAGCCACATATCTGGGACCTGACCAGCAGCTAGCACTGCACAGCTTGGCCAGAATTTTCCAGAGACAGGCTGCTAGGTAGAGGGAAGAATGGAAACCTGAAGATGGAAACCTTAAGATGGTGGTGGGAGGAAAGGGGAAAAGGAGGCAGGAAAAGAGCAGAGTCTAAGGGGGCTTTCAGGGAGGGAAAAGAGGAAATAGTGAAAGAGTGTGGCTACATCATATTTTCAGACATAAAAAGGTTCATACTCTACAAATACTGTTGGCATTATGTTAGGGTTCTTTTCCCCTATACTTTTTATGACTGAGAGTTTTGGAACTACTTAGTCTTCTAGTCCTCAATAAGGGCAGTGCTTGGATAAAATGCTGGAATTAACTACACAGTGGTGAACATACCATCAATTTGCAGTCAACATAGTAGAGTTTGCAAAGCAGGAGATGAACAGATGTGGTTTGCCATTGTCTGCTTCTGAGTAGCAACCCTGAATTTCTTTGGGTGTCTGCCATCCAAATACTGACCTTGCTTATTTTTTAAGTTCAGACAAGGTCAGGTTAGCCTGGAAACATCCAGGCCAGGGCACCAACTCTGTAGGCTTGATGAGAGCAAGTAGGAAACAAGCTTTTTTCAGTAGCATGCATGATTTTTTTTGTTTGCTTGTTGTTTTTCCTTTTCTCTAGCCCTCTCAATAACAAAGTTCTGGAGATCTGGAGCCTACGAAAGTGAAGTCTGTGGGATCAGATAAAGGAAAGGTTGATACATGAGTTGGAAAGAGAGAGGAGGAAAGGCAGAGGATATGGGGGTGCCAGGAGGAGAAAAAGAAGAAACAAAGTATGGAAGAGAATTCAGGGGAAAATGAAATGACCTAAACAAACCCTGGTTGCTATATCTAAAAAAGTTTAGGATTTTTTCCCATGACGTTTTCTTCTTTCTTGACTGACTTAGATGTTTACCTGAATTTGCCAAGTGTAGACAACTGAGGAAGCCAATGGCAAACCACCCCATCAACCTAGGCTGCCTAGTAAACATCATGATGTGAGGTCATCCCAGGGGTCAGTAATGACCCAGTCTCATTGCTTGCACAGGGCATTAGCTTTACCTTTTAGATCTTTGTGCATGCAATAGAATGCTTGTAGCCTTGAGCAAGCACCAGGCAGATAAATTTGGTAACGTTGGAGCAAAAGGGAGCAGGACAAAATGGGTGCTTTGAGAATATTTTTGCAGCTGCAAACGAGCGTTGCCTTGCCATCCTTTCAGGCAATGCTTTCTAAAGTGTTATGGGCATTGTGGGAAGGAGAGAAAATTGTGTCAGGTGCCCAGGCAACAGGGCCAAAGCACTCTTGCTTCATGCTCTCAAATGAGAGGAGTAGGGAATGAAACACTTAAAAATACAAAAAAACCCCACAAACGGCCGGGCGGAGCTTTGGATATGTAATGGGGGGGGGGGTTGAAACCCAGGAACCCCCACCCTTACCTAGGTCCTTGTCTGCCAGCCATGTGGTAGAATGGGGAATTGGATTAGAGTCCAACCCTGTTAACCAGGATACCACGCTGGTCCTCCAAAAGAAATGCTATAAGTTAAATTGGAGGATGAGTGAAGTCGAATTGAGGGCAGAGCCAATCCATCCACAATGAAAACAGCTGAATTGGGAGACAGCCTCTTATCACAAGTACAAGCCCAATGTAGACCTATCATCACTAATATATTTTGCATTGTCTCTTCCTCCCACATGCAAACTAGTTAATTATATATTAGTGCTATTTTTGAAGGGATGTTGAAAAGTCGGTTTGCAGTCTGCAGGCTATATGTGGCTTCTAATGGTCCTTTGCATGGAATTAATTAAAGTCAGATGGGTCACTGGTCACTTGAGCTTCCTCAGTGTTTTTATTCTTGCAGGTGAACTTGATGCTAAATGGGAAACCAGTCATTTCTGCATTTGCTGGGGACAAAGATGTCACGCGTGAAGCTGCGACAAACGGAGTTCTACTGTATCTAGACAAGGAAGATAAGGTTTACCTGAAACTGGAGAAAGGTAATCTGGTTGGTGGATGGCAGTATTCAACATTTTCCGGCTTCCTGGTCTTCCCCCTGTAAGATCAATTTCCCTGTGACATTCATCCAGGTGTGGATCGCTCATTGCTTCTGTTCTTTGAAGATCATCTCCTCATCTTTGGGATTGATGTTTTCTTTCTCGTTTTCTCATGGGTGAATATGGATTCAATTTACGGCATTTGGCCTCTCGGAACTGCTCTGAGGTTTCACTGAAAATTTTACGTGTTTGAATACGGTGCATTTGGATCAAGACTGGAAGCAGACAATAAATATCTATGCTTAATGTTACAGAATACAGCAGCCCGCAAGATTTATTCCGAGCCCCTTTCCTGGTCCTACTGGATTTGTGGGGGAAGTGGATAATTATGGTGTTCTTTCTCCCCACCCCCATTATATTTTTTAAAAGACTGGCAACCAGGTCTATGATTTCGGAATCTTTGAGTTCAGTCTTCAATCAAGATTAATACATAACTGCCAAAGAACTGTTCATTGATATACGAGTTATGCCTTTGTTCCTCTTGCGCTCTAAAAAAAAAATTAACATAAATCCATTCCGTTCAGTTGGGAAAAAGAATAGATAATGGTTATTGATAAGCAATTGACTTCACTGCTTCTCTTTGTATAATGGTCTGGATGGTTCACTTAGATGTTTTCCTTCAAATAATCTGCAAGAAGACCACCCTACTGAAAGTGAATAAGTCACAGTTGGATGCTATTTGCACATGGAGGGGATTTATATTCTACTGAAAGTATTTTCTGGTAACGAGAAGAGATTATCCTGCTTTAAAAAAAATAAATTGCTTACCCGGGTTAAATGGGATCATTTTGGCAAACCTCCGCAAAACAGTCTTGCTCTGTAGGAAATTTTACACTTGCTCTTCACCTTTAATTAACATGATTGATAATAACCGCTTTATTAAAAACCAAAGGGAACCATCCCTTAGGCACAGCAAATTCATTAGTCGGAGGCGGAAGCGCTCCCTCTTTTTAATTATGTCCGTTTCTCAAGCCTTCTGTTATGTTTGAGGTGTCATCTGGTTTTGCCTTAACTGCACAAATGTATATAATGATGATAGATATTGTGGGCACAGTCCAGCCAAAGTGAAGCATTTAATGCCCAAACGGAGGGCAGCAGGAGGGATTTCAACTCATGTTTAATTCTTCTGTTGGAGTCAAAGGGACTTTAGGACGTGCTTTGACTTAGGCTGGGGGGGGGGGGGTACCTCATCTGTTTAGCAAATATTCAGTCCAAATAGCCGGTACCTGAATTTGGTGCAATATCTTTTCTGTCTCTTTGTAAAGGCCATATGAATCCATAAATTTATTTATTATGTTGCTGTTACATAATAAAAATTAATATATGTTAGTGTAATTTTTTTTTGTAACCTTTGGGCTTCTGGAAAAAAACATTTTATGATTTTCATTTGAGGTCAGCAGTGTGTTTATTGCAAGGTTGCGAAACTACGACAGGAGGCAGGATGAATTTGCTATAGTCTTATGTTTAAGTATCTTCAAGAAACTAGCATGCAATCAACAAGATTACTAATAATTTACTCTTTTTTGAACGTTTGCTGACTGCTTTATAGCTTTTAATGGTATATGTGCCATGTTGCTCCCATTTTACAAATTAGAAAACTGAAGTAGAAATGTGGGGACTTGGCCTGGACTTGTACAAACAAGAAGTAAAAATGGCAGCAGGATCCTATGTGGAGTCACACCCTTCTAAGGCTCCTTCCGCACAACACAGGAAGAGCAGGTTGCACTCAGGATAAAGAAACCCCTCTCTCCTGTTTAGCCGTTCACATGCCTCCGTGCAGGCAGTGAATGGAGCCCATGAAAGCAACGTGGGTTGCTGTCGCACCTTTGCACAGAGGCACGATTGGTTTTTCCTACTTACCTCCCTCTCCTGCGCAGCCACATGGGCAGGCAGGCATGGACCTCCAAAGCCATGTTGACATCCCTGTGCCCAGTGGTGGGATCAAAAATTTTTAATAACAGGTTCCGATGGTGGTGGGATTCAAACAGTGGCGGCACCACACACACACAGCTCCAGGCCCTATTGGGCAGGGAGGTTGCTTTAGTAACCCCTTCTCGACACTCAGAAAAAATTAGTGACCACTTCTAGAGAAGTGGTGAGAACTGGTTGGATCCCACCTCTGCCTGTGCCCCTGTGTGGCTATGCAAATGAGAGATGGGACTTTTAAAAAAGGGAAGCACACCCAAGTAAAGCACTTCCTGGGCAGCTGTTTGCTTGTGAGCGGCTGCAACCCATATTAAAACTAAAGAATTGCAGATAGTATGATTCTCAAATAACCCATTTCAGGGGGGTTAACATGGGGCAGCCTTGCTTTAGGGGTCGGAGCCATGTGAAGTCCCCCTCCCAATGTTTTTTTCCCATCCCTAGTCCTGGTTTATTGGCCCATGTGGAAGGGGCCTAAGCAGGATTCGAATAATTTAACAACCGGTTCCAGTGGTGGGATTCAAATAATTTAACAACTGGTTGTTTACAAGCACCATTTTAACAACCGGTTCTGTCGAAGTGGTGAGAACCTGCTGAGTCCCACCACTGGGCCTAAGTCTGTTGACTGGGCAAAGAAAGATGTTGCTTACAACTGCAATGTTGAACTCATACATAGTACATAATGGACAGCCAACCTGTGGCATGGCACAGTGGACATGAGCACAGGCATTTGTGGACATGAGCACAACAGACCCGGGCCACTAGATAAGAAATTGTTGTATAACAAAAATACAAATTAAGAACATCACCTCATAGTAGAAGGCCCACAATAGCCTGCTTTATGCTCCTGAAATTACAATGACAAAAGGAATCCTACAAAGGAATCCTACATCACACTCTTAAGACTGTAGCAGTAGCAGCAGAAGGCCCTTGCTTTCACATCCGGCATGTGAGCTCCCAAAGGCACCTGGTGGGCCGCTGCGAGTAGCAGAGTGCTGGACTAGATGGACACTGGTCTGATCCAGCAGGCTCTTTCTTATATTCTTATGTTCTGAAGATCTAAGATCAAATATCTCATTAAATTGTTTTATATCAGACTTGGGCAGAATTCCTCAGAGAAGAAAAAAATAAAATTATTCTAAGGTTTGATGTAAAAATTAAAATATATTAATATTTTCTTCTCTGAGGAATTTGGCCTGATTGGAATACTGCATGATATCTCTTTGAATGACAATGACTTTATGTTGAAGGCCTGGGTACCAATTTTATACCGTTCTTAAATAAGCCTTTACCTTTGAAACTGCATTCATTAATTTATGCTACATTTGTAACTGGCTATCTTGCTGTTCTTTCTCTTGTTTGTTTTTGTTTAGAGATATTTGATCTTAGTCATCTAAATCTTTTATTTGTATTTAGAGTCGGGTAGTGAATACATTGTACCATCTCTTTTGACCATTGAGAAAAGCCAGTGGGCCAAAACGAGTCTGATTTTAGTTCATAAAGTGTGATATAGGATTCCATTGTGTTTTGCCACTGAGGGTTTTATGCACAGAAAGCAGGCTGTTGTGAGTCTTCTCCTATGTGATCTTTTTTGAATTTGTATTTTTGTTATACAACAGTTTCTTATCTAGTGGCCCTAGTGAGTCCCTGACCTTTTGCTCCTTGGTTTAGGGTAAAGTTTGTTATTTTCCCCTTTTCTGGTTTGTGCATGAACAGCACAGCACAGGGGTTTAGAGATGGCACAGAGCAAATCCTAAAGCCTTGTGGGATGTTTGACTGTATTCTGTTCAGCCCAAGTAGGCAATCGCTCAGTCTGTAGGTTGAAAAATACAAAGGAGCACTATCCCCATATGTATGACACTCAGCACAGTTCAATACTTTGATGGGGCACTTGACCACTACTGCTGCCAATCAAACTATAGAACCTTGATCAAACTAGAGGTTTGTTTGTTTGTTTACTCAATTTTTTTCCACCACCCTTCCCTGAAAGATCCAGGGCAGTTTACAAGGAAAACCAATAGATAAAACAGCAGTAGACAATTAAAAACCTCAATACAAAAATATTATTTGAATCTAAAATATATCAGAGAGGTCTCTCATGGGATCTCACATTCACTAACACCTGGGTCCCATAGTAATCAATTTAGTATGCATGCGACCCCCATCAATGGGGAAAAACTGAAAAGGAAATCCTAAATGGGACAATCTGATGGTTTTGCATATGAGATATGCATATGCATAAATGCACCTGAGAGCAGATATCCACAAGAATCTCCCCAGAAAAACAAGAAGGTGGTGGTGCAAATTAGTATGTCAGTTATACAAACACATGAAGCTGTCTTGGAATGAAGCTTGGTTCAACAAAGTCAGTATTGTCTATTTAGACTGGCAGGGTCTAAATATTGTCTATTTAGACTGGCAGGGTCTCAGGGCGAGGTCTTTTATATCACGTGTTACCTAATCTTTTTAACTGGAGATGCTGGGGATTGAACCCAGGACCTTCTGCATGCCAACCAGATGCTCTGCTACTGAACCACACAGCCTCAGCCTGAATCAGGGATGCCTAAATGGGGTTTTGTGTGGGAAGGCTGGTTGGTGGGGATTCTACATGTGGCTGCGGCCTGCTGTTTCTAACTCCAGCTGAATTGACTGACTAGGCATTCTTCTAGGCATTATGAATTAAATTACTCAGCGCCTCTTAAAAAAACCCATTGGTTCTTTCTGCGTAGAGACACTTGGAGGGCTGGGCCTAACGTTTTTCAGGGTCACTCCTCCCCAGAGAATCACACAAAGACTAGAGATGGTAATAGTGTGCAGGGGGACAGGACAGCTTCATAAAACGGAATTGATTAGGGTGACATTTATGGAGTGATCAGCTGGCTTTGGAAGTGGCCTCACCAAATTATATTCATTTCAAATGCATGCTTTCCCTCTCTCCTGGACCTTCTGCTGAATGATTAATTTGGGGTGAAAGCTGACAGTGTGCAGTGCTGACTTGCTAGTTGCGGTGCTAGTGCTTGGTCCCTTTAACCTTCTTTGTACTTAAAAAAAACAATAATAGGCACAAGGAGAAACAAATTCAATTACATCTGCCACTTTAAAAAAAATCCTAAAATGGACAGTGGAAAGGCAAGATTAATGGCTGAATTTACATTCAGGTCACTAGTATCAATGGGCTAGACTTGAAGGCATCCTTACATGAGTAGGAAGCGCTTTGTCTTGTGAAAGAGGGTATCCAGTTTTCAGAAGTTTCCCATTTCAGATGCAACCCCTTGTTCCCTGTCCAAAATTTCCCAAAGGCCTCCAGCCCTCAGGAATAAATCTTTGGGTGGCATGAGAAAAACAGTACACTATAAAATAGGAGTCAGGTGGCATCTTAAAGCCGAATACAATGTATTCCATGTTTTGGGAGTATGGTTGCCAGTTCTGGATTGGGAAGTTCCTATAGATTTGAGGAGGAGGAAGGGAAGGACCCCAGCATAGTATAATACCATAAATACCACCCCTCAAAGCAGCCATTTTCCCCAGAAGAACCACTCACTGGCGATCTTGTAATTTCTGGAGATCTTCAGGCCCCATTTGGCAAATCTATATGAGAATCAGAGTCAACATCGCTAGTCATTAAGGGATGAAATGATGTCTGTTTTATGCTGGAATGGATTCTGATAATCTAATTTTCCTGCTAGAGGTTAAGAACATAAGAACTTAAGAACGAGCCTGCTGGATCAGACCAGAGTCCATCTAGTCCAGCACTCTGCTGCTCGCAGTGGCCCACCAGGTGCCTTGGGGAGCTCACATGCAGGATGTGAAAGCAATGGCCTGCTGCTGCTGCTGCTCCCGAGCACCTGGTCTGCTAAGGCTTTCTATCTGGAGACTATTGTAGTAGAATGTACGAAGCAGGAAATATTCCTCCTACAAGTGTAGCGATGCTTGTGCTTCTTAGGATCCAATTCTGTGTCAGTAGGCCACCTTGAGATGCTTGGGAAGAAACTGGGTATATAAATAACCTGAATGAAGTAGTGTCAGTTTTGAGACTGGGATCCTGAGATGCTTGGGAAGAAATTGGGTATACAAATAACCTGAATTAATGAATGTCAGTTTTAAGACTGGAAAGATATCAAGCTCGCACCCAGTACTAGGGATGCCAGCTTCCAGGTAGCACCTGGGGATCCTTTGGAAATAAAGTTCATCTCCAGACTACTGGAGAAAATGGATGCTTTCGGGGTGGACTCTGTGACATTGTACCCCACTGAGGTCTCATTCCTCCCCAGGCTCCATCCCCAAATGTCTAAGAATTGACCAGCCTGAATCTGCAATACTGTCCTTCCCACCCCTGCTGGTGGCCCAGAAGAGGGGAGGGGACCTGGGAACCTTTAAGCAGAACCCAGAAGAAGATCTGCACAATGTTTCCTGTATTTTCAACATCTTACACCTTCACTTCAACTGGATGAAATATTTTCCGAACTGATTTCAACTCGTTTTCAAAAAACCAAACATTTACAGGCTGACCAAGGCACGAACCGGTTCATATTCACTTGGCCCTATTCTTGCATCATCTGAAAAAGAGGATATTCAAATTTATTTGCAGAGCTGGGGAGTAAAAAGTTCACCGTTCATTTCCAGCCAAATTCTTCGACTAGATGGGTAAGATACTGAGTTGGTTTGAAATGATTTACATCTTGCAAAAATGAAATATACTGATGCATTTGTAATTACATCTCATCAGACTTTATCACCGAGTTCTAAAAGGATATATGTTAATTAAAACAGGATGGCAATGCATAATTGAATGAAGTATGGTAATTTTTGATGGCTGTAAGAACAGCTTTATGTAACATCACAACCCAAAAGGAAAAAAAGGGAAAAAATAAAGGGTATAAAACAGATGAAAAGCATTTTGCAGAGGGGGAATGTAAAGGAACTTCTCAAAACTGGGTGCAAAAATCCATATTTATATTTTCCAGAATGGTAGTGTTTCTCTAGAGGTAAGCTGATGAAATATGGGGATCATTGGTAGTATTAATTCCAAATGTGAGTATAATATGTCCCACGCCGGTCTCTGCGTTCTGCGGAGGCCAATCTGCTGGTGATCCCCGCCCCCTCTATGATGCGGCTGGCCTCCACCAGGGCCAGGGCTTTTACGGCCCTGGCCCCTGCCTGGTGGAATGCTCTCCCTCCAGCTGTCCGGGCCCTGCGGGACCTCAATGAGTTCCGCAGGGCCTGTAAGACTGAGCTTTTCCACCGGGCCTTTGGGGAGACCAGCCGCTGATGTGGGTGCCCGAAACAAACATGCTGAGAAAACCAGCCGCTGATGTGGGTGCCCGAAACAAACATGCTGAGAAACATCCTAGACCCACTGTCCCTCTCTTAAGAGGAGGTTTTAAATAGTCGGATGCCATCTATTTTTAAAAAAATTTAAATAAGGTTTGATATGGAATGCTGCATTTTAAATCTTAATTTATTTTTATCTTGTTTTATTGTTTGTTGGTTAGTGTTGTACACCGCCCTGAGCCCTCCGGGGGAGGGCGGTATAAAAATGCAACAATAAATAAATAAATAAATAAATAAATAAATAAATAAATAAATAAATAAATAAATAATCCAGTTCCTCAACCAGAGAAGTTCAGCATCACACAGATCATGCAGCAAGCGTGGATGTCTGAATTCAGGCATCACCTGATTTTCACTATGGCTCATTCCGCAGATGCAGAATAATGCACTTTCAAACAGTTTTCAGTGCTCTTTGAAGCTGTGTGAAATAGCAAAATCCACTTGCAAACAGTTGTGAAAATGGTTTGAAAATGCATTATTTTGCGTATGTGGAAGGGGCCCATGTTTCCTTTAGGGTTGCAGCCGATGGCTTCCATTTTTGGTTTTAAGACTGTTAATAGCATTTCAGTAGGACAGAAATGTTTCTCCAAAGTTCTGTAATGGATCAAATAGGCACCATGTTATTGAATTTATTCTATGTTACTGTTTCTTCAAGTTTTTGCTCCTCCATTAACATTTCCCCCTGTTTGGCTGCTTCTTCCTTGTGCTTCCTGGATCATTCATAAGGGTGATCTTAACCAGTCAGTGAGCACAGAGTGAATGGTTCAACATCAACATACCTCAGTCAAATATATCTATATTATGCTGTCATTGAAAATGAGGGCACACTATTTCCTGGACTAGTCACAGGAGATGTTCAGCCAATCAGGGATCACGGAGCCAACTTGTAGACTCCACAATAATACTAGACAACCATTCAAGAAGATTACACGATGATGAAGGAATGTGAAGTACTGAACAAATCAGGGCTACAGAACTATGGCTGATTCCGCATGGGCCAAAAACAGCAGTGTGAAAACAGTGTGAAAATGGTGCAAAAGGGTTTAAAACGGTGTAAAAGGGTTTATTCTGTTTTCACATCGTTTTCACACTGCTGTTTTTGGCCCATGTGGAATCAGCCTATATGTGTGACCATTTCTCAGAGTACAAAAAATCACTACAAATAGAGTAGTATTATTTGTGGAGGAAAATTATTTTTCCAGCATTATTTGATGAGGGAGGGTGATTTTGCATCATCTTCTCAGAGGATTTTTTTAACAGTATGGGTTCACCTACAATCTTATCTGACATTCAAGCCTGACTCACAAATTCTCTAAAACATTAGAGTTCTCACAGTAACTAAGATCATGCATGTTTCGTATTGATCTTCCCAACTTCTGATGGCTCCCTGTCTTGCAGCTGCAATTCTGTATAAAGTTCAAACATTTGGTTTGAAGATAACTTTGAAACAGAAAACGTAGCGCAAGTAAATATGATTCCCAGTAGAGGTGAAACAGAATTTGTGCTTCGACTGACACCACAATACCATCTTCCTACAAGCTTGCCCAGGCACTGCAAGGTCTTCTGAGGAATCATTTTGTCTCAGACACTAGGCTAAGATGTTATTTCTCTATTATCCCTTAAGCACTATGAGAAAAAGAGGCATGAAGCACAATGATACAATCAGATGCTGTTATATAAGTTAGAAGAGAATAAAGGGACAACTGTCCCAAACAGCCTGTTTAACAATACCTGTGATCTATGGCATTTGATGAAAGCTATCTCTTATCTTCACACTTTGGGAGAAGGAAAAGCCAGCTGCATTGTTTTTCTTTGCAGTGTATTTCTTCCTCTCTATGCGGTTCAGATGAGCTGTAAAAGGGGGGAAAATGGACTCGATAAATGGGCCGAAGTAAATTTTCAGAAAACATTTTGTACTGAAAGTGTATGAAGTGCTTGTTCCCCTCCCCTCCCCTGCATGCCACCCCTCCCTCCCCCTCCCTCCGCTAGGGGTGGGTGGGCCATGTCCAGATGCTGGGACCCCTCCCCTGCCTTGCATGCCACCTTTCACTCACTCTCCTTCCTTTGCATGCCACCCATCCCTCCCCTCCCCTCCCTCCGCTAGGGTGGGTGGGCCATGTCCAGATGCCGAGGCCGCTCCCCTCCCTTGCATGCCACCCCTCCTTCCCCTCCCCTTTCCTCGCTAGGGTGGGCGGGCCATGTCCAGATGCCTGGCCTCCTCCCCTCCCCTCCCTTGCATGCCATGATGGGGGAACAGAGCTTTTAGAGCTTGATACACACTGGTATGGCCTCCTGGCACCTTTTGGGGCAGTGAAAACAGGAGAGTTTGGGGCCAGAGGTTGGCAGCGGAGGAGGTGGGAGGTGGACCAGAAGTCTGCTTCTTCCCTAGGCATGTCAGTCTCCAAGTGGCACCTGGGAATCCACTGGGATTGCAGCTCATCTCCAGAATACAGACATCAGTTTCTCTCAAGAAAGTAGATGCTTTGTAGGGTAAACATTGTGCCCCACTGAGGTCCTGTCTTCCCCAGACTCCATATCCAAACCTTCAGGAGCTTCCCAACCTGGATCTGGCAACCCTACATCACATCCCCCACCAGTGGCCAGGGAGACCTGACAGCTCTACATGGTGAGTGCATGAATTAATGACCTCCAAAATGTCCTATCATTAACAGCCTTGCTCATGTATTGCAAACCAAAGGCTTCCTTGCTTGAACCAATCTTGAGCCAATCCATCTCATATTGTGTGTTCTTACTTTCAGAATGCCTTCAGATTTTCCTAGCATTATCGTATTTTCCAGTGATTCTTGCCTTCTCAGAATATGACCACAGTAGGAGACCCCCTAATCTAGGATAGCAGTCTGGGCACTGTGGGAAGTTCCATTGGATGTCCCATTGGTTGAATCCACCAGGGCTCTTCTTATGTTCTCAATATATGCCACTTGAAATTTATTTACTTATTTACTTATTTACTTACTTACTTACTTACTTATTTACTTATTTATTAAATTTGTATACTGCCCTCCCCCGAGGGGCTCAGAGTAGTGTCCAACAGTCATATATCTAACATTAAAACAGCTAAAACAATCAATCCCCACTAATTAAAGAACCATATTTGCATAATTTATTTAGATTTCAGATGGCATCAGAAGTTAACATAACATCAGATGGCATCAGATGTTAATGTAACAGTTATTAATTTTACAGCATTTCTAGCTGGTTGGCTATTACAGGTGTGATAGAGTTAGCAAGGAGCTCTTGCAGTGCATCACTAAGATTTTGGTATTCAGAGACACCTTCCACCTTTGCACAGATGAAATTGCCTAATTCTGAATCAGAAAACTGTTCTTTCAAAGACACTACTGTCATTTTTGACCTCAGCATTTTTTCAGGATCTCAGGCAGAAGTCCTTTGTATCCAGGTACAAGTCCAGGTATCTCTTGGCAATCAGTGGGGAGGAAGTGTTTGTGGCGTGTTACCAGCTGCAAATTAATACCCAGGCCTCATTGCTGTCAGCATATTGATATCACTTCCAGAAGTGGCATCTTTGTGTTGCTGACATGGGAGATACTCTGGTATTTGTGCAAGAATTCTATGGTAGAAGCTGTTTTTACCATAGAGTTTTGGCCAAATATCACAGTGTCTCCCATGTCGTTGGTAGCATGAGGATATTACTTCCATCAACCTGTGACATCAACCTGCTAACAACAACGAGGCCTAGGCTTTAATTTGTGGCTGGTAACACCACCATTGACCAGCTGAATGGTACCAAGGAGAGGGGGCCCAAAGCAGGGGGGCCCTCAGCCCCAGTGGGGGCAGGAAATTATATTTTCACTTTGCTACTGTTTTATCTTTTTTTCACATGAGATGCCAGGGAGTGACCCTGGAGCCCAAGAGTGGGCTGGAAAGTAAAAATGACCCTGGGACAAGTCCTGTGGATCTGTTCCTGCTGTGCTCCAAGCCAGCAGTACAGAGACATTCAGCTCATTGGGACCAACAATGGACATCGCTCACCTACTGGTCATCATCCCCCAGATTGGAACCAGTGCAGGAGGAGACAGCAATGAACTGCATAAACTGCCATTGCCAAAAAAAGGGGTTGAACCAAGCAACATCCAAGGTTGAGGCACCATTGCAAGGGTTTGTCTCTGCTTGCTCCTGGCCACCAGTTACCTCCTAGGACTGGCCCAGCAGGAAATTCTCCTGTAAGATAAACAGCCATTCTGTCTGGTGGGGCCTTCTGTATGCAAACCTGATGCTCTGTCACTGAATCATGGATCCATCCCATGGAGGGGGGTTGCTACTGCATGGTGACCCTGTGTCAAAGTTGTCTTTTCATTCCTGCTCCCCTTATTTGCGGCCAGATGTGCAGATACTTTCTTAGATGAATAACCACAGGATACGCTCTGGATTGAATTGGGCCACAGCCCTTTATTGAATGCTGAAGCTGAGCAAACAAGAGGAGTGCATCTTAACAGCTGGACAGCATCACAACTGACCCGGCACCAACCCCAATCCCTATTGGGGTGAACCGCTAGGTCCCAGGCTGCCGAGCGTTCACCCCTTGCGGCCCCCTCCCTGCTGGGTCATTGGGCTCCCCTGCAGAGGCCTTCCCAGCATGCTCCTGGAGCCCGATCCATTTCAAGCCCTGTTCAGAGGCCCCAAACCGCAGGGAGGTCCGTCATGTGATTTCGTCCTCCCTACAAGGATGTGCTCCTCTGCCCAAGCCACTAGGGCTGTGACATAAGTGGCAGCACATCTGACAACCCCATCCCAAAAGGGGAGGGAGAGTGGGTCAGTTTGCCAAAAGAGGCAGAGGCCACAGTGTGCTGCTTTTATATAGGGAGCGTGCTCCACCCATCGCCCTGTGCGTGATGCACGACATTGCCGGGTGGAAAAGCTCCGCCATACGGCCGCCCAGGGCTACGCATACTCCGTGCACGGAGCTCACCTTGTGCCCTGCCCCCTGTCACAATTATGGGCCTTGCTGATTCAAGTGCCATCATTTGTTGACACTGAAGAATGTAAAGCAGATATTCAAGGGAATCTTGTTTTTTTATTGATGTGGTAACTATACCCACATCCTGCCCTCGTTGAACCCAGTCATTTAGATTAAAGTCTGGTTTATCTGCATTCATAACCTTCCTTTGGTTATGTTTCTTTTTGGCAGAGGAGTTCATAGAGTTTAATTTTTCCCTCTTTGAAAGTGACAATTTACAAATATCTGGTGGAGTGTTATGTTTCCTGATTATACTTGATCATACCTGATCATACTGATCATACTTAGGACTGAGGACTGCAATGGTATCTCACTAGCTGGCCACCCTTCCCCCTACTGTTCGTCCTTTCCCCCTCCTTTCCCCCTTCTTTTCAATGTATGGTGTGAATGCTGATTTTATGGGGAACATAGTTTAAATTTTTGATTGTTTTATTCCCCATAGTAGAGATTTATGGTGCCCAGATGTATTATTTTATTATTATTTATTGAACTTGATAAACCGCCCACCCCCAAAGGGCTCTGTAGATGAGAATGGTTTATTGATTTTATTGTTTATTAATCAACGTTGTAACCCACCCTGAACCCATTTAAAATGAATAAAATAAATAAGAAAGAAAGAAAATGGGGAGTTAGCTGAGAGAGGGAGGGAGGGAGGGAGGGAGAAAGAATGAGTTTGTTTCTGAGGTTTTTTGAACAAAAATATTGACTGTACAAACACTGCTTAGATTCCACCCATTTATATGTTAATATCCCAAAATTACGCCTGAAATAATGGCCATTGCTTTGTCTAGGACACTTCTTCATCTGTTTTTTTTTTCAACAGCTAGCTATTTAAAAATAAACCTGTAAGAAACTGCAGTCAAGGTGTTACACACTATCTACACCTGTATGTATCAATGCACAAAGTAAGCAATTGTCCTGATAATAAGTTTTTGGACAACAGTGTTTTCTGTAAACAGCAAAGCAAAATTTCTTCCATGGTGGGAGCATTCAATTGAACAGCACGAGAGCTGCAAAAGGTGGGAAATGCACCTGCACTTTTCTGTGTAGTTAAACACAAGGCAGTTAAATGGATTCTGGCATGTTTCCCACTTCACTGTGAATGTCAGCACAGAACAATCAACCACTCGTTACAGACTACTTTCCCCTCCGTGCCTATTCTTCAAGCATAATCTTCCATCTGCCCTTCCAGAATCTGCTACTCAGTCAAATTATGTTGATTTCAAAGGAGAAGGGACAGCAGCCACAGTTAGAAGATTGTTGTGATCCATTCTTTTCCACCAGGTGACTAAATAGATTTTCATGGTCTGTTTCCCAGCTTCAGGACCGTCTAACTAATAATTAGGTGCCATCAAGCTGACACTGAAAAAAAAAGCAATAGAGCAACTCCAACTTCCAGTAAAATTAACAGAAATACAGAATCTGAGTTACTGCTTACAGCATCTTTGTCCGTACCATGTTTTGAATGTGTGCTTCAGCCGACTTTATTATTTTGAACTGGTATGGAACTTGTAGGAGGTTGCCAGCTTTGGGTTGGGAAATTACTGGAGATTTTAGAGGTGGAGCCAAGGGAGGATGAGGGATGGGAAGGGATGGGACTTCAGTGAGGTATAATACCATAGAGTCAGCCTTCCAAAGCATCTATTTTCTGTGTATTGTCGAAGGCTTTCACGGCCGGAATCACTGGGGTGCTGTGTGGTTTCCGGGTGTGGATCCCATTCAACACATGCAAGTCTAGCTTGCTAATTGCACCCTTTACTTGTTAACAGACAATGGTTCTTTCCCCTACCCTGGACACTCCAACAGGTATATATACTCCACTTGCTTTCCTACTATCAGATCCTCTGAAGATGCCAGCCACAGATGCAGGCGAAACGTCAGGAGAGAATGCTGCTAGAACACGGCCACACAGCTTGGAAACCACACAGCACCCCATCTATTTTCTCCTGGGGAACTGACCTCTGTAACCTGGAGACCAGGTGCAATTCTGAGAGATCTCCAGCCACCACATAGAGACCAGCAACCCTATTTGATGCACAGTAAAATTTCCCATGCCATCATTGCAAATGGCCACTAAATGGCCAGGGTGACCAGGAATCTTGCCTTCACCAGCTACCTGCCAGATACAAGTTGTTTATCAAGGTTCCTACATAGGCTTGTGGTTTATCAAGGTTCCTACATAGTACTTGTACCAGGTAAGACAGCTCCAGGGAATCCCCGTCCACATTTCTATGCTCAAGTTGTTGCACCACTACTTCACCTATCCTAAGGGCTGGCTTGATGGGACTTCATTTTCTCATCCTGACTTCCACAGCTCCTATGAGATTAAGAATGCAGTGGTGTTAACACTGGAGTGGGAACCAGATGTTTGAAGATGTGGAGATACTTAGAACCAGTAGTGGTTATAGAAGCATACAAATCCCAGCTCAGCCATGAAGTTTATCAGTGGTTCTCAGTCATTCTCATGGTCTCAGCCTAATTTAGATAAGAAAATAGTTGTGAACAGAAGAGAGCAGATCAATTTCATCTGCCCAGAGAAGAACTGTTTAGATGTACGCCCTGCTTTTCTCAACATGTAAGGAGTCTCAAAGCGACTTACAAACTCCTTCCTTTTCCCACAACAGACACCTTGTGAAGTGGGTGAGGCTGAGAGAGTTCTGAGAGAACTATGACTGGCCCAAGGTCACCCAACAGGCTTCATATATAGGTGTGGGGAAACAAATCCAATTCACCAGGCTAGAGTCCACTGTTCATGTGGAGAAGTGGGGAATCAATCCAGTTCTCCAGATTAATGTCCTCTTTTAACTACTACGCCACATTGGCTCTAAGAGCTCCTTGGAGGAAGAGTGAGAGGATCAGTTGAGATGATATTCTAGAATGAAGCTGCAAGAGCAGGACCATAAAAAAAGATCCTATAAAAGGGTTCCATTGGAATGAAGAAAGGAGGTCCATTTAGATCAGGTAAGGCAATCTGCAAAATAGGTTTGATCAAAAACAGGGTCAGAATGGAGGAGACTGAAGAAGAATGGAGCAGGGATTTAGGACAGTGATGAAGGAAGGGAGGACGTAGATGGCAAGGAAGGAAAGCGTATTCAATGTACCACTCATTGCCTGCTCTTGGGGAAAGCTGCTCTTGGTAACTGCCTGCATAATACCACTTTACAGTTACTTTCTTCCAATTATTGTTACACCCTTGCTTCTTTTATCTGGGGCTTTAATGAGGCATGTTGTATTTGGTACAGAATGATGACATCACTTTAGTTGGGCTGAGATTCTCCTCCCCCTCTCCATTTTAGTGGCAAGTCACAGTTGACTTACGACACCTCAGCAGGAATTTCTAGGCAAGAGACACACGGGATAGTTTCCATTGCTTTTCTCTGCATAGTGACCCTGGTATCCTTTGGTGGTCTCTCATCCGATTATTAACCTGGGCTGACTCTGCTTAGCTTCTGAGATTTCATGGGATCAGGCTAGCCTAGGCCATCCAGATCAAAGCCCAAACCTCCCTGCCGAGTGTGAAAAGCTAAAGAGAAAGCAACTGTGCTTCCTAAATCACCCATTGGCTCTTTTTTTGTTACTGTCTGCCAGGTGGCTCCAGCAGAAATATAGAGTCAGCAATCCCTACCGTCTAGCAACATGGGCTAAGGACCTATGTCATAACAATTCCCCACTTTGAAAAATCTAATCAATTTGTACAGTGGATATTTATAGCAAGTGAGGGAAAGAGCCCCATTCTCCAAATCCTGTTAAAAAACAGTCTGAAGAATGGCTCATAACGTGCAGGGCATTTATTTTGCGAGACCCGAAGAAATGGCCGTTAACTTTTAGAAAGCTGCAGCTACAAACGAAGAAAATGAGTTTTGATTAATGGGCTTTTTACAGCACGGGAAGGCGAGGGGGCAGTTATCACTGTGAAAGGAAAATAAACTCCATGTTGTCATCGTGGCTTTGGCCCTCGTTTCTCTCAGATAACCCACTGAAACAGATGCCTTTAAAATAATCATAATCATAATAAAAGCTTCCCGAGAATATCACTCTCAGATCATCTGTCTTACTTGTCTCGAATACAATACGGCTTTCAGAAGAGAGTCGGAGCTTACTTGCTTGTAAACAATGATTCATCAAGGTTGAACTGGCTGTCACCACCCTGTGTTTATACCAACTGTTTTACTGAATGATATGGAAAATGCATTTCTCTTCAGGTCACTGTGAGATTGTTGTGGCCATTTAATTATGTCTGGCTGACAGTCAGAGGCAAAGACTGAAAAATCAAACTTGGGGGTGATGTTGAACTCAAAATATTGATTCCTCAGGTTATGGTGAACAATCCAGCATGTAGATCTATTATAAGATTCAGGGCCTGTCTATCAACCAAATGTACAATGGCTTGACATTGGTTATGTGAGTTTCTCAGCACCATTGCATGATCATTTAGCTGCACATAGAATCCAACAAACATCCCTTTCCCATCTATGGTTGGGAGCCTGCCGTAGTGGTTAAGAGCAGTGGACTCCAATCCGGAGAAGTGGATTTGATTCCCCACTCCTCTACCTGAGCGGCAGAGTCTTATCTGATTTGTACATTCCACCTGGATGACCTTGGGGTAGTCACAGTTCTTCAGAACGCTCTCAGCTACACCCATTTGAGGTAATAGTAGGATTAGATTCTTTTATGAGTAGGTCGAAGTTGGTCTATGTGCAGCCCAGACAAAAACACATGAAAAGAGAGAGGCTATATCTGTCTCCAGCCTGGGGATTTTGTCACAGTTGCTGATCTACCTGTTCATCCTATCCGAATAAGATAGGGACAGCTGGTTACCTTTTTTTTCACCTACCCCACATTGTTTAGATAATAACTTGGGCTAATAATAATAAGGCATTGAACAAGGAAGGATTAGACCCTCAGGCCCTTTCTGCATGGGCCAATAACAACGCGGCAGCGCCGACCTGGCTCCCTTCCCCCTCCCCCAGGGCAGGCCCTGGAGGTCGGAGGGCAGTGTGGGCTGGTCTACGGAGGCCAGCAGGGCGACGACGGCGACGAGGTGAGTGGGAGAGGGACGGGGAAGAGGCGGATCGGCTGGGCGACGGCGCTCCGCACCGCCGCCGTCCCAGCCGCCTCTGGGACCGTCCATGTGGACGGTCCCAGCATCGTTGGGTCGGCGTTCATTATGCCGACCCAAGCCCTTCCGCCTCTGTGCGGAAAGGGCCTCAGTATGATAGTGCAGCTTGCTAGCACCTAGATTAATTTGCACGTACACCAAGCCTTCATGGACTTCTCAGCTGGTGGGGTGGATTGGTGAAGGGGACTCCCCTTTGTGCTAAGCTGCATCAGCCAAACCCCTTAGTTGACTGAAAAGAACATTGGGGTTATACTTCTTAGCACTTCTTAGTTTTCTTTGAAGGCTAAGGTAAACAAAGCTGGTGACTGCATTTGGAACAAAGGTGGAGTTGATCAGAATTCTGGTCAAAGCAGGTAACCAGTTAGAAGTAACCCATATTAGGAATTTGGGCTATATTAATGTCCCAGGTAACCGTAGGTAAATTTAGTTGAACCCACATTTTGGTGTCTCATGCCTTTATTCTGGGATGAAGGGATGGACTACACTGGGATGATGAACACATGAATCCAGGAAGTTGCATTATACGGTCGACCAAGATCATTATTGTCTATTTAGACTGGCAGCAGCTCTCCAGGGTTCCAGGTGGTGAAAGGTCTTTCACATCATCTACTGCCTCATCCTTTTAGCTGAAGAGGCTGGCGATTGAACCGGAGACCTTATGCATGCAAAGCAGATGCTCTACCACCACATCTTCTCCCCTCCATGAATAATGTAGATTCATTTGTCTAGAGGTGGGAATTTGCTCTGGCACAAGTGATCTTCTCCTGACCTTCTTTTAGACAAGTTCTGTGCACCACAGGGAAGTCTTGACACTAGAAGACTAGGTAATCGGTATCCACTCCACCAAGTCCTTGTAATGTGAAACCGCTATCTTCACTCAGACTCTCGAAATACACGTATTTATTGGGCAACATTTGTTCATTCATCCATCAGATGAAGCCAACAGCACAAGAGATCTTTCAACGGTTGCAGGAGTCTTTTTTCTGCAGCCTTCAGATCAATGCCATCAGACACGGAGAGTTTAAGAAGTGCATTATCATGGTCCAGGTAACTTGACTGGGTGATTGGCAAAGACTGAATGGGGAAAGGAGGAGGAAGCACTAACTTCCCATTCTCCCAAAGGGCTCATTATGTAACCTACCGACAGGCCTGTCTGCAAAAATAGAGGAGGGAAAACAAGGTTATATTGAGACATTTGGAGGGATAGTTCAGCATGGGTGCTATGTCCAAGTGAAGCACGATCATTAATTAACGCAAATATTTGCACATTTCACCTCTGAAATCTTTTTAGTTCAAGGATTTTTTTTCCATACTGGTAAATGGAATGAATTCGGTTTTTCAATTGAATTTTTTTTAACAAATATGATTTTGCTCAGCTCCAGAGGCTACAAAGTTTTCAGCTAAAATGATGTTGTGTTGGTTGATCCCCCTTTTAACAGTTATCAGACATGCAGAAACTGGTGGAAGCAACTGTTACCCATGAAATAAAAGAATGAATGTATTAGCACTTTCACAACTGCAACCTCAACTTTGGATTTAGAACGGTAAATCGAGTACTACAGAAGCCTGGATTGGAGCAGCATTGGCCAAAATTAGGCACTTCTTAGAGGCACAAGGCCAATTTTATTGGGTATAAAGGGAGGTAGAGAATGGAAACAAATGAGGCAAATTTAAAATTCAGTTCAAATAAAGCAGTTCTCATTGTGAACAGTGTATGCATGTGTAAAGAACCATCAAGTCACTGCTGATCCAACAGGGTTTTCAAGGCAAGAGACTAACAGCGGTGGTTTGCTATTACCTTGCTGTGCATAGCTTCCCTGGTATTCCTTCATAGTCTCCCATCCAAGTGCTAATTGGGGCCCACTCTGCTTAGCTTTTGAAATTTGACAAGATCAGGTTACCCTGGGCCATCCAGGTCAGGATATTATGAACTGTAATTGTATTCAAAAGTGTCCTTCCAACAGTTAAAACAACAGAGTCAGACCAAGAAGAAGAAGAAGAAGAGTTTGGATTTATATCCCCCCTTTCTCTCCTGCAGGAGACTCAAAGGGGCTTACAATCTCCTTGCCCTTCCCCCCTCACAACAAACACCCTGTGAGGTAGGTGGGGCTGAGAGAGCTCTGAGAAGCTGTGACTAGCCCAAGGTCACCCAGCTGGCATGTGTGGGAGTGCACAGGCTAATCTGAATTCCCCAGATAAGCCTCCACAGCTCAGGCGGCAGAGCTGGGAATCCAACCCCGTTCCTCCAGATTAGATACACGAGCTCTTTACCTCCTACGCCACTGCTGCTCCTCCAAGAGAAAGAGAGAGGCCCCTTCTGCACATGCAGAATAATGCACTTTCAATCCACTTTGCAGCTGCGCGGAATAGCAAAATCCACTTGCAAACAACTGTGAAAGTGGATTGAAAGTGCATTATTCTGCATGTGTGGAAGGGGCCTGAGAGAGCATTCTAAGGAACTGGACTGAGGGCTGATAAGGAAAAGAATGACAGGGAGGTATGAGTAAGAAATTATATGGACAGCAGGGGGATGTTGGAAGGTAGAATGGAGGGGAGTGGCTTCAGCAAGGGGACAGAGGAAATAAAATGTTTCTCCTGAGGAGTTTCACAATGCTTTTTAGCCCAAAACATTTTATTTCCAGCCTGAAAACATTTCAAATGCATCCTCAATTTTAGCGATTTTTTTCTGAAAACATTTTCAAAATGTTTTGAGTCTCTGCAGTCCTTGGACTTCCTCCTTGGCTGCATTTTCTGAGCTCATGCCATAGTCTTGCCTGTTTATTTTTGTGATGTTATAAAAGGGGAAGAATTTAACTCAGTGGGAACAACTGTGGAGGCTATGCAAGTTTTTGACAGGAATTATTCTATGTTTTTCTAATTAACTAAGCAAAACAGCTTGATTGTCCTGTCTGATGGTTCAGATTTTTTTAAAAAAATCTGTATATTAGTAGTGAAGTCTGGCCACCACCTTTAGATATCAAAATCTGCAGATCAGGGCCATACTGATACTAAACAGATTTTCCTACAAACTTTGGGGACCCTCTTGGTTTGCAGAGAAACCTGAAAACTTAAACAACATAATTGTAGGGTTTAAATTTGCTCACAAATAAAAGAGTATTACCTGCACATGTGAAGACAATACATATACTTAGAATCATAGAATTATAAAGTTACAAGAGACCATAAGGGCCATCAAGTCCAACCCCCTGCTCAGCAGGAATACACAATCAAAGCACTCCTGACAGATGGCCATCCAGCCTCTGTTTAAAAACCTCCCAAGATGGAGACTCCACCACCCTCAGAGGCAGTGTATTCCACTGTTGAACAGCCCTTACCATCAGGAAGTTCTTTCTAATGCTTAGGTGGAATCTCTTTTCCTGTACTTTGAATCCATTACTCCTTGTCCCACTTTCTGGCAACAGTGATATTGGGGTGGGGGGGTGGGGGGTGGAGCTAAAGTGACCAATACAACAACTGCAGAAATATGGGAGAACTCTAGATGGGCCTGGCAGTGGAGGTAGAGAGTTGCACTGTGGGGAGCCCGGCAGGGATTGTGACAACATTGCGTGTGTGTGTGAGAGAGAGGGGGGGAGGGGGAGCCACCATGGCACCAGCAACTGGATTTGTGGTGAAACTGGGAGCTGTGTTGAGCCAGCAAGAATTGTCAGCAATGATACGGAGGTGGAAGTTGTGGTGGCCCTGGGGACAACAGTGGCAACTGGAAGAGCGGGGAGAAGAAACTGTGGCTGGCCTGACAGAAAGATATATCAGGCCCACTGCCACTGTCAGTGATGGTAGAGGGTGAGAGTTGCCAGGAGCTGTGGTGACTATTGGGACAGCAGGGGTGAAGCAGGGGGGGGGAGTTGCATTGAGTCTGGTGGCAAAGGGAAGAAGGTTCATCATGCCCATTGCCCATGGTGTGGCTGGGGAAAACGCTGGTCACAGCAAGTGTGGTAAGTTAAGAGAGGGGAAAAGGAATCCTTCTTGCAAGTATCACCACTTTTACGTATATACTTGCTAAATATGAGGTGATGTTTGTAAATAGCTCACAAGCATTGGCCATCTCATTTGGCCGGGTTTTGGATGGTCTCATTGCCTCACAAAACAAGCCTTTAGGCAGAGTTGTTGAATAGTTTCCTGGTTAACTTGTTATGAGTTGCCCATTTATTGAGTTTGATATCTTTGAAGGTTTAATTAAAGTCCTTGGTCTGCTAAGATGGTACCTTTCTGCTATACCTGTGCTTTCTCAGTACTAGAGTATAAGGTCATGGGAGGCTGAACTTGGTAAGTTTGGAGATACTTACTGAACTTGGTAAGTTTTGAAGGAACAAGGGGGCTTCTGCTTTGTACCACAGAAAACTGACCTTGGACAATTTTGTTTGTCCTGTGCTATCCTGAAGTTCTCAGTAGTAGCTCTTCCATTCTCAATGCACTCCACCTTGCTTTGTGTTTTTCTTTGGCTACCTGGATTTTGGAGAAACTTTAATTCTATAGAATAACATCCAAAAGCTGCATAGACTGACAAGGAAAATGTATTGTTGAAGGGTTTCATGGCTGGATTCAACTGGTTGCTGTGGGTTTTCCAGACTGTGTGGTCTACCAGACCAGCCCAGAAAACCCACAACAACCAACTGACAAGGAGAAGTTCAGAAGGGTAAATTCCATGATGTTGTTCCCTTTGTGCTTCTCTCCACGCTCCGTAAAGGCTCCCTTCTCCTGCAACACTCATGTACTAGCAATTGTCCAGGATCTTTGTTCTTCAGGGAGCCCTCACACAAGCAGAAGAGGAAGCGAACGCTGCAGCAGAGGAATGCCTCCATAGTGGCCAGAGAGAGATGCTCAGGGGACAATGTCCAGGCAATATTGTATATCTTTCTCATGCCCCTTCAGGGTCAAAAGACGCATTACCTTGATATGTGTTGGGACATGGGTACCCTACCCAACTCTGCCTGTGATCCTAAACCAGGGGTCCCCAAACTACGGCCCGGGGGCCAAATGTGGCCCCCTGAAGGCATTTATCCGGCCCGCCAGGCATGGTGGCGATGGCTCCATTCATGTGCAGTGGGGGCTCGAGGGAGAGGAGGAACCGGCCCCAACGGCTGTTGATTGCAATTACATGATGGCACCCCCAAATCTCCATGAATTTTCTGACCCAGAGTTGGAAACCTTACACGTGGCAACTCCTGCTCCGCCCTTCCCTCTTGGCTACTCCATGTGTTGCTCTCAGGCTTTCTGTTCCGCCTCACTCCCATTGGCATCAGCCAGACTGGTGAATCGCTCGCTGGCTGCTAGGGAGGAAGAACCCAGGAAGATACCTAATCCTGGGTTAGATGGAATGCTTCATTGGGAAAGTTCTGCTTTTTTTAACAGGGGAAGGTATTCCACAGCCTCCCCAACAATATTTGGAGCCCGCCCTGTACTTGACATACTTTGGTCACTGTTCTAAAAATAGACCATGACAGAAAGGCTGAAAGGTGAAATCAAACATTTTACAATCATTTGTGCATAGGAATTTGTTCATAGTTTTTTTTAGTCGGGCCCTCCAACAGTCTGAGGGACAGTGAACTGGCCCCCTGTTTAAAAAGTTTGGGGACCCCTGTCCTAAACGATTTAAGATGGGCCATATACCACAGCATCACCTGTACCACACAAGAAACAGCTTCTTCATTATAACAATTGCATGATTAAAAGAACTGGGGTGGGAGGGTTTTTATAGCTTCTGCTCAGAGAGGTCTACCAGTATATGATCCTCAAAATCTGTCAGATGTCAAAACAGGGTCTCGTCTGAGAGAAAGAACTTGGTGTCACACCTTCCATGGAACTACAATTATGTAAAACAGCCAGGAGAAAAGTAATAAGAATAATTCTTCACCTGATCATCAAAAGTAAATGTGTGAAAGTCTCTGCTAGGGTAAATACTCCTTTAGAGCCAACAACCCTGGAAAGAGTGGCTTGCCCACTTTGTTTAGAAGCAGGGCTGCGGCTGTTTTCGAGTGGTCTGTAAGTAAATGGATACTCGGTCTCATTTAATTGGAAATCTTACAGGGAAGAATGGAGACCTGGCTGACTTCCAGCTTATAGGGGTTACTTCCAATTGAAACCGTCTCCCCCTAATGTACTGTTAGAGGTAAATGGCAACAAGATGCCTGAAATAGAAGAACAATCTAATCTTGGCCAGTGTCAAGGACTGCCAAATGCTTTCTTTGCATAGTAAATCTTGCATTAATGTTGTACCCACACCTGAGGAATGAAAACAGGCAAAGACTGGGCTTGCTTTAAGATGCCATAGTTGGGTTAAAGAAGACTGGGTTAAACTGAAAACCAATGAAGTAAAGGGAAAGAAAACCCAATCTGTAAAACAAGTTAGGAACAACAAGGTTGAGAGAGAGAGAGAGAGAGAGAGAGAGAGGCTCATTCCGCACATGCAGAATAATGCACTTTCAAACTGCTTTCAGTGCTCTTTGAAGCTCTGCGGAATGGCAAAATCCACTTGCAAACAGTTGTGAAAGTGGTTTGAAAACGCATTATTTTGCGTGTGTGGAAGGGGCCAGAGAGAGAGAGAGAGAGAGAGAGAGAGAGAGAGAGAGAGAGAGAGAGAGAGAGCATATGCTTATTACACAGTGCTCGATAACTAAAATTAAAAACAAGTCACACTGAAACCCAAATTAAGTGTATACTCAATAAGCGCACTTCCAGTGTATAACACTGAAACAGTCAAGAATGGTTACAATGCCACAAAATGCCACCTGATGTGTTTCAACCCCAAAAGGGGATTCTTCACAGGTCAGTAAAATACACATACAAACAAGTATCTTTCATAAATTAATACACTAAAATTTCTTATTCAGGCCAGAAAGTATGTATATGCATCTATGGTGAATAGTAGTTCTAAATAAAGGTACAATTAGATGTTATACAGACCATCTTTTCTTCTCTGTGGTATCTATTGATCACTAAACTTTCCTGAACTGAAGTAACATTCTGGTATGTGTGTGTTTCCATGTGCACCAAACAGTCAACTATAAGTCCACAACCTCATCTATTCAATGTAAATTACAGATTTAGTCTGTGAAAAAGATGAAGACTTTATTTACGGTCAGTGACCAAATATATTTGGTCTGTGATGTATCTGACTCTCAGTTTTTCAGGTTTCTCTTAGGCCTAGTGCAGGTTTTCTTTCAATCAGGAGACTAATACCTTTAACGACCACCTCATTTGCATTGCCATTGTTCTTTAGCTGTAATTTCATCAGCTACCTTCCCCCTTGCAGGCACTCCCAATCATGGAATATCAAGTTGATGCCTCAATCCATTAGATGAACAACCCAACCATTAAGGTTGATATCTGTCTCTTGTCTTTCCTTGGAAAGGCTGGATTTCGCTTCGTCCTGGGAAATTAAGGATCACTTTGCATAACCCTCTGGGTTACTTTGTCCCTTTTCCCTCACCTAGCAGCCCTTGTTCAATATCTCTGGACACCTCTCGGTCTGTGATATTGTTCTACAATGGGATGTTCTTTTACAGCTAAGCGCCAGAAGCCCACTGGGTGCCTACTCATCTGGAGTTTTGGTGCCTGATGAAGACCTGGGCTGATTCCCCCTACTGAGATGGGAGGTGGCTTCGATGTGTCCTGTATACTCTGCCACTTTTGGGGGAGTTGGGGTGGGAGTTTTAGAATTGTTTTATGGGTTTTATCATGCTTTTTATTATAACTCACTTTGGGAATATTGTAAACGGTAGGGAATAAATTGGAATCATCACCATCATCATCTCTGAAAAAAGACACTGAATCACTGCAATTAGGACAAATGTGATCAAGACCAGAATCAAAAAAATCGTTAGATGATGCGAAGTACAGATTGTGCAAAGAAACCAACAAAACTGTAGATCATGTACTCAGCTGCTTCAAAAAGAATGCCCAGACTGAGTACAAACAGAGGCACAACTCAGTGGCCAAAATGATCCACTGGAATTTATGCAAGAATTGCAACATGAGGACAGCTAAAAACTGGTGGGAACACTGTCCAAATAAAGTCATGGAAAATGAGAAGGTCAAGATCTTGTGGGACTTTTGAACCCAAACACACAAAGTATTGGTGTAACCTCAGCTTGTGAGTTCTGTGGGACAGTACTTGGAATGAGTTGCAACAACAATTTTTAAACAACAATATGGTTTACTTCTCTTTACAATTAACATTAAACATCAACATTTAACGTTACAATTCAAGGTCCTGTTCAGGTTGCATTTCAAGTCCTTCTATTTACAGTCTACTGATATTGCCAAGTCCAATTTCTTCTTGCAAGTTGGCTGGCTCCTGAAGACTCCAAGGGCTTGATGAACAGGTTGCAACATGATGAAGGTTTCCAGGAGAACTCTCACCCATTACAACCACAAAAGAAACCCTGAAACAATAAACTCCAACATTTACAACACAGCAAAACAACAACTACCTTCCCAGTAGCTCCCAACAATATTGAAATTACCTTAACAAGGTGTTAAGGGCTTATAGAAATCAAGGTCCGAGTCTGGTAGCCTTGCTTCTTCTGCAAAAGAGCTCTTGCAGCCTCTCTGCTGCACCGAGTCTCCACCCCCTTACTGGGTCAACCCATTCTGGGCCAACCCATTCTGGGCATAGGGGTTACATTGGCACATAACACATCGGACATCACAGTGATCGAAGACAAGAAAGTGAACGTCAACATAGCAGTACCTGGTGACAGTAGGGTCATTGAAAAAGAACATAAGAAGGTCACTAAATACCACAATTTGAAAATTGAGATACAGCAACTGTGGCACAAACCACCCGAGGCCATCCCAGTGGTAATCGGCATCCTGGGCGTCATTCCAAAAACACTAGGGCAGCACTTGAAATATCTTCAAGTCAACAAAACTAACATCTGTCAGATTCAGAATGCAGCCCAGCTGGGATCTGCATGAATACTACACCTTCCTAGGCCTCTGAGTGAGGCTCAAATTGTAATGAAAAGCCAACAACCAGCAAAAGAACTGGCAGCTGTGACATTAAAATCATCATCATCATAATGGAAGAGAAACAAGAGGTCAACCATAACTTCTTGTAAAATCCTCGTGAACACAAACGTGAGGTGATAATTATGGGTCCTTCTTCTCAAAGAAGAAGATTGGGGGTTCATTTTAGGAGAGTTGTCAACACCATGGTAGGAAATCCTTGGACATTTGGGGGCAAAGCCTGGGAAGGGAATGGTTTCATGAATGGAATTACCTCAGTAGGCTATAATGCCATAGAGCCCACCCTCCAAACCAGCCATTTTCTCCTGGGGAACCGCTCTACAGTCTGGAGATCTCCAGGCCCCACTTAAAGGCTGGCAACCCTACATTTTGGAGGGGGAGGCAAAATTGTGCTCCATATGCAGACATTCATGCCACTGCAAAATCATCTATTTATTTATTTATTTATTTATTTATTCATTCATTCATTCATTCATTCATTCATTCATTCATTCATTCATTCCACTTTTATACCGCCCTCCCCCAAAGGGCTCAGGGCGGTTTACAACATAAATACAGGCAAGTGGATAAACAGGATAAAATGCTAAAAATTAATACCAGTTAAAATGCAGCGCTCCAAATTCATAAATATTTAAAACAGATGGCGGAATTCATTTAGGTCCCGCAGGGCCCGGACAGCTGGAGGAAGAGCATTCCACCAGGCAGGGGCCAGGGCCGTAAAAGCCCTGGCCCTAGTGGAGGCCAGCCACATCATAGAGGGGGCGGGGACCTCCAGTAAATTGGCCTCTGCCAAGCGCAGAGACCGACGTGGGACATATGGGGACATCTAGTCTGAATGTTAACCGGTTCACCAGCAAAGAATTTGGTGGGCATTCATAACTATTGTCTGGGATTGTCGATATTTCAATGTCATTGTTGAGAAGGGCAAATTTTAGATATTCTTAATGCTCATAACCCCCCTGTGTCTGAATTATCAGGACATTTTCCAGCATCCAAGTCCAACTTATTAGACTTTTCAGGTGATTCTTGGCTGAGTTTGTCCCCTTTTTTTTGTTTCTTGGTTTCCAAATTCATGACCACCTGGCTTAAAAGAGACTTTTAATCCCCAGGAATTGGACATCTGCCACAAACAGGATCGTTTTTTTCAGATAGCCTTTTTACCCTGTGTATGCATGCGTACACGGCGCACTCACAGACACAGACCTTCTTCTGGACAAATCTCAGCTAGCAAATTTACTTTTCATGATGCCCCCAAAGGTGCTTGCAAAATCATACGTCAGCATCATTTTGGAGCTGCAGTGGATACCATTTATTGCTAATTCTTTAAATTCTTCTTATAAAGAAAACAAGTCAGAGACCTGCACAGCTACCCTCAGGAATCACCTTTCTTTCCCTCAGTTGGGTAATTCAATTGTGATTTGTAAACTGGTGCAGCTGTAGCAAAATCAAGCAAGAGGGGGTATGCAGTCGACTCTAATCTATCATGATGGAACTAAAAAAGTGCTTACTGCTATAGGTAGGGTAAATTCAGGCTGTTTTATTAAATAGATATAATATTTTACTCCAAGGCCCTGGAAAAGATGGGAGCTTTCAACACCTGAACGATTTCACAGGTTTGAAAGGAGAATGAAGATTGATTCAATTTAGGCATGAGCTTTACATTCAGACAAAACCCAGGCGAAATTGACTTGAAAAGATGAAGGATTATGTATATTTGCCAAGGTTTATCAGGTATTGGAAGTGAACAGAAAGAAATTTATACTCAGATTTTAATCCATGTGCAGCTTGATCTTCTTCGTGATTACCAATACAGCTAAACTGGGGGTTTACAAACCCAAACTGGCTAGCCCAGAGCTGTGGTATGGGATGGATCCAGACTAAATTTTCTAACACAAGAGGATGATTAATTTCTGTCAGTTCTTCCTTCTTGCTGTAAAGCCCTGATCTGCCTCTCATAGCATTTCCCTCCCTGAAAGAGCAACATTTCAAGCAGATCAACTGTATGCAGAGTGGGGTGGGGAGTCAGGAAAATTCACTTCTGGTTACAGCAAAATGGCACCTGGATCTAATCTCTGATTGATATTGCTTATGATAAATCTGTCAGTTTATCACCTTTCTCTCCAAGGATCTCAGGGCCAGTGTTCATGGTTCTTCCTTTCCACATTTGATCTTCACAACAGGCTAAGAGAGAGAACGTGATTTGTCCAAGGTCACCTTTGTGAATAAGTGAAGATGCGAGGCCTGGTCTCCCCAGTCTGACAGTGACCCTTTCCACACAGCGAAAATAAAATGTTTCCTCAAAGGATTTCCACACAGGATTTTTCCCAAAACATTTTGAAAATGATGTATTGCAGCCTCAAAACATTTTATATGGATCCTCTAAACTAACGATCTTTTTTCCTGAATGTATTCAAAACATTTCCTCCTGTATTGAATCCAGATGGAGAGACAGAATTAAATGATAAAGAAATTATGGCCACCTTGAGTAGTAGTAGTAGTAGTAGTAGTAGTAGTAGTAGTAGTAGTAGTAGTAGTAGTAGTAGTAATAGTCATCTTCGTCGTCGTCCTCGTCATCCTCGTCCTCCTCCTCGTCGTCCTCGTTCTCGTCCTCGTCGTCATCCTCCTCGTCGTCCTCGTCGTCGTCCTCCTCCTCCTCCTCCTCCTTCTTGATTGGCTCGGATTAGTACTTGGATGGGAGACCACCAAGGAACACCAGGTTCATTACACAAAAAATGGCAGTGGCAAACTCAAACCATGTCTGTTTGTTTCTATACTCTGTCTCTCCAAAAGAAAAAAATTGTAACTTTATTCACCACATGCAGGACAGTCTTTGCTTTAGAATGCTCCGTTTGGGTCCTAGTGCCTACCTAACAGAACTAGCCTTGAAAACTGTATCGAATCACCAAAGGTTGGCTGTGACTTCCACCACTACCAGGAGAGGCACAGTAGGCAGCTGTGATTCTGAGGCAATTCTCTTTCTCCTCAGTTAGCAAGGGTCAAGTGAGGGAAAGAGCAGCATCTTGGCTACTTTTCTTGGCTTTGGAAAGCCCCTGGACAGGTAGAGGACTTAATTCTACTTTGAAACTTCAAAGTCAATCCAGATGTTGGAATGCTGTCAGAAACTGGCTTATAATGCGCAGGATGGTTCAGTTTGCTAAAGATGTTTTGTCAAAATTCATACTAGCTTCAGGAAAACTCATATTCCCTTTAGCATTCCATCTGATGTTGTCTCAGTGAATTGAGGTTAGCAGCTGATATTTATCTTTGAAATAGTTAGGGAATATATTATTTATGTATTTATGCATCATGTTTTCGAGATGCTCATTTCCCCCCAGCAGATAAGGGAAACAAGTTTAGCCTTCTAAAAGCATCAGTAAATGAAACTGCATTATTTCAGTTTTGTGGTGATACTAGGGGAATTGTTTTTATAAGGCAAGGTGCAACTGATGCTCCAATAGGTTTCTAGTGTATCAAATCCAACTGCTCTTCCTGTAAAAAAAATCAAGTGCAATTCCATTTAAATCAGAGGAAAAGACTGGTTTCATTTAAATGCCCACTGGTGATATTTGATGGCTAAATACCATGGAGCACCTCTGACTTGTGCAAACTATGTAGTATGTGAATTTGCCCCAACACAGTAATTTGAATGTACAAAACTCCCTTATGCAGCAGTCATCCTTGCCCTCCATCTTCCACTTTGACTAGCAGCATCACAGATGCATGCTGGGATCATCCCTGTTTCCTGAGATCCTTTTCAATGGGAGGGCGCAGAGACTGTATTGGTGATCTTTAGCTTGCCTTGTTTTCATTGATGAGGCGATTCAAGTTCACGTAGGATTTCTAGACTCCTCTCTACAAGATAGTGGATGGTCCACACAAAAGAGTTGCCAACCTCCAGGTGGAACCTGGAGATCTGCCAGCATTGCAATCAGTCTCCATAGTATATTATCAGTTTTCCTAGAGAAAATGGCCAGTTCAGAAAGTGGACTCAATCCCATTACACATTTCTGAAGTCCCTCCCCAGACTCAGTATGTTGGCACATAAGTGACTTTAATCATCTAAAGAGCCAGTGTGGTACAGCAATTAAGACTGCTGAAGCAGTATCTGGGAGAGCTGGGTATGAATCCCTAATCATGCCATGAAAGCTCACTAAGTGACCTGGGTCTCACTTTGACCCACCCCACAGGGTTGTTGTGAGGATAAAATGGAGGAAATGAAACAGTTGTGATCTGTTTTGGGTCCCCATTGGGAAAAAAGGTGGAGTAGAAATGAACTATATAAATAAAATATTTGATCATGGAGTGAAGGCAGTATGCATGAACACCAAGAAGGGGGTTGGGGATACTCAGGCCGTCTTGAAAAGTGAGCAAATGTGTTGAGGCTAGAGTTATTCAGTAAAGAAGGGGTTAAAGAAGTAGACCTTCTGGAAGGACCTGAAGGTTCTTTCTTGAACACCCATTGCCCATTGTGGTGGGTTGTGTGTCCTCTCACTCTGCTCAGCTACGTGTGGAGACATCCTCTTGGGTGAGGAGTCTTCACCCAGCAAAAGAGGCTCCATCTGGAGCACAGCTTTTTGACTTTCAGTGCAGCTTAACACTGGAGCATAACGGTGAGATGTAAGCCACCATCTTCTCATGGTTTCACAGCTGGTTTTACTTTAGAGCTCTTCAACCGTGATGCTAGTCTAGATGGAACGATGGCCTGATCTAGTTCTTACATTTGGCTCAGGGTGTGTCCTTTTGTCCTCCATGGAGATGGGTGGGCAGTAGAGTTGCCAATGTCCAAGTTGGTCTCCAGACTGCATAATTTGTTTGTTTGTTTAAAACATTTATTCCCCTTCTCCTGGATAAAACGGCTGCTTTGGAAGATGAATTGTACAGTTCTTTACTTTATTGAGGTCCTTCCCCTCTCTAAAGCCCACACGCCCAGGCTCCACCGCCAAATTCCCAGGTGTTTCTGAACCCTGATCTGGTGCAGTGAATCTATAGACATGGAAATATGGCAGCAACTTGGCCTTTATGGAAGACAGAGCCCAATATGAATTCTTAAAAGGATGGAAAATGTAGTTGTTTCTATTCTGTATATTGAAGGAAAAAATATCCACGTGAAGCTTCTTGCTTAAGACCTCTAGAATAACAGGGAGGCCTTGAATAACTTGGAATATTTGTTCTGAGTATTGCTTTTATAACCATGCATCCTTAGATAATAGACATAGCTATAAATAAAAGAAACCAATTGATTCAGACTGCAATCCTACCCTTCGTTACTCATGCATAAGCCCTGTTGAAGTAGTTGGGATTTAACCATGCATAGCTGATGGCAGGGCTGTTCTCTGGATCTCTTCTCAGTCACAGTGTGAATAATTTGTGCAGATGCTTTAAGGCCAAGCATGCAATAGTCCACTGCACAGCAATATTGTTGGGATCAGCATATCGCTGAATAAAGTTGTATCTTCAAAGCCCATAAGGGTAAGGGCTTGCACAAATGTGCTTGCCGCAAGTAGGATAACAAGGTGGATCTTAGCATCACCTTCGTTACAGAATTTGAAAACATCAGAAGGAAAACAGGGTCACCTTTTGCAACATGCTACCGAAACCAGGGATAAGGGGGAGTAAAGACAAATGTTCGACCTGACAGCAAATTTATCTTCTCCAGTAAGAAGCCACTGGTTACACATTGGTACTAGTTATTGCCGTCAAAGGGAAATACATATAATTATAATTATTGCCTTCAAAGGAAAATACATATGAAAAATAGGGCAAGGGCTTTGTCAAGTCTTCAGAAAGCACAAAGTTTTGTTTTCCATGTAAAGGGTCATTGTATAATAGAGGTTCATTTCCATATTTGTGGAAGTGTTTTGGTCAGCATTTTGTTCCACTTTTTATTTTTTTCCTCCCGTTTGTATCTGATTTATTAAAAAAAGAAGATAGACGTTTAATACGGGGGGTGGGGGGTGGGTAGAGCGGCATCTGGGGATGGTATTTCCAACGAGACAATAGAGCGGCATCTGGGGATGGTATCTCCAACGAGACAACGAGACTTGGAAATCTTTGATTCCCATTGGGAACATCTTTGGGAGAAAACTATTATAATTCTCAATCCGATAGTTTTGCACATGTCACCAACCAATCAGTACATCACACTTAAGAATCAATGGATGTTTTCAGCCACAGCAGTAACTTCATGAATTCTTAATTCCACCCAGAAATATCTGCTAAAAGGAGTGATGAAAATGAAAATCATAGAATGTATTGCTAGTTTGCATGACAGATAATCACCTAGTAAAAATCATAAACAGCATTGCCATAAATCGTGAAGTTTTCAGAAGCCATCAAAACATGATGCTTCATAGCTTTTCAAATCAGAGCACAAAGGATGAGTCAGTAGTGACCAACCTACCTATTATACAAATGTGAATTAACTCAGCTAAAAGAAGAAAATTCCACTGCAAGCAGTGGGAGGATTTTAATATTAATTATCAAATTATCACAGTTCTATTCCTCTGCATCTTTCAGACGGTAGGAAGCTCACAACCCAAACTCTTTAGATGAAATATAACAAAGATGATAATTGCAAACGTATATGACACAGAAAGCATAAAACACCACACTGTCAAGTGAAGGGAATATGTGCATTCACAAAAGATTCCTGCAAAATACAGTTTGTTTCTTACATCTCTAAAAACCCAGGCTGGGTTACAGTGAAACAGAGCCTCGTGGGCAAAAGATTTCAAGAAAATGAGGCTAATCACCTCATTTATGTTTTATGGGATTCCCAAGAATTAGCAGAAGATTGTTCCACTGGCTAATTTTGACAGAAGCTTTGGGAAGAGGGTTCCACCACCTGGCCTGGCTTGACCTGACTCAGGGTTCCATATTCCTTGGGCAGTCAGGCCTGACCCCACCCATTCACCCACAAAGGATGGAGGAAGGGAGAAACTGCTTTCCCACCTCACTCCATACCATATGGGGCAGTCACATGCCTTGTTCCTTGCCTAACATGGGGATTAGTCAGTCCATGCACCTCCTCACCCTTCTCTATTCAAATGATCTTGATAAACTTAAAAACTGGATTGAGCTGGATAATTTGATTGCTGACGAACAGGTGGGTTTCAGAGGAGGCAGAAGATCACTGTATGATTCTCCAACACCTTGTTGAGAAATACTCATCTAAAAACTCTGTAATGTATCTCTTCATGCCGCCTTTATTGATTTAAAAGGGGCCCTTGATGCCATTTTTAGGATAAAACTCTGGAGCAAGCTGGAAATGTCAACTAAAGACCATAGGCATTTGCTTCTAATTTGTGCCTTTCATGAAAATACCATTCTAAAACTTAGGTGTAATTGGCAAGGGCACAAAAACTGTTTCTATCATAAGGAGTGTCAAGCAAGGCTGTATTATGGCCCCGTTATTTATTTACCATACCAATGACATGTTAAAACGTTCGAATGATCAGATTTTTCATCCACAATGCTGGATCTCTGTACTGCTGTACATTGATACTGCCATTGTTCTATCTAGCACCCCCGGTCGGGCTGAGAAGACCATTAATAGTGTTGGTCGAATATTGTAGGGAAGACCATTAAACAATTAATTATCAAAAAAAACCCCTAAAATAATGGCCTTTAGCAAGAAACCAAAGCATAGGGCATGGAACCGGGATGGTCATCATAAGAACATAAGAACTAGCCTGCTGGATCAGACCAGAGTCCATCTAATCCAGCACTCTGCTACTCGCAGTGGCCCACCAGGTGCCTTTGGGAGCTCACGTGCAGGATGTGAAACCAATGGGCTTCTGCTGCTGCTGCTCCTGAGCACCTGGTCTGCTAAGGCATTTGCAATCTGAGATCAAGGAGGATCAAGGAGGATCAAGATTGATCCATTCAAACAGGTGTCAAAATTTAAGTATTTAGAAGTGGTCTTTCAGGTCTCTGGTTTAAGGAAAGCCCACAATATTTATGTAGCCGTTGCTAGACAAAAGTCCACATTATATATTATTAAATGTTTGAGGACAAGGGGTGGACACTTTATTCCTACAGCCCTAAAACGTTTGCAGGTTAATTCCGTGGTCCAAATATTATACGGGCCATGTTAGGGCCATCTCCATCTTCTTTTACCCCCGCCCCCCCCCAGACAAAATTCTTAAGAGTTGACTTGCAAGTCCCCTCCCCCACTATGTGTCAAATGCCATGCTGTGGTTAGAGACAAGCATGATTAGAATGGAAGCTAGGGTATGCCTCGTCTTGATGAACTTTTGGCTAAAGTTATATTTCCTACCAAGGTTTAATCCCTTTAATTTTCATGGATGATTTCCAGTCTGCATGGCTGAAGGCTGTCAGCAGTAAGCTAGGAAGCCCGAGTGTTACTCTATCTGCTCTTCTGGGTATGAGTCATGATCAGGCAAAGCAGATAATAAAACAAAAGGTGTTGGATATAGAATGACATAGGGAGATTTCCATTCTTTCTGTCTCCTGCTAACAGTAGATATGTACTTACTGCTGCTCCTTAGCTAGCTCAACTGGAGCTTTATAACCACAGGAAGGCCTTTACTCTTGCAAGATATAATGCCTTACCTTTTGCTGTTTTGGATGGATGGTTTTAAAAAGTCCCCACAGCAGAAATGGTTTGTTTTTGCAATAGGAAAATGGTTTGTTTTTGCGATAGAGGCTGAAAACATGTTTTGCTCGCTGTCCTCTCTATCAAGATGCCTGTGTCAAGTTAATTACCCCATTGCTTAATAACAGCCAAGGTCGCTTAGCTCAGGCATATGTAAGACTGTTGGTGGAGGATGGGAATCCCAAAATTACAGCATTTGTAGCTAGGTTTTGTGCAATTGCTTGGAAAATTCGTCGAATGACTCTGAGGTAGGTAATTAGGATATATATATATCCTGTCTCATATATATATGCGTGTGTGTGTGTGTGTGTGTGTAGATTATATATATATGTAGATTATATATATGTAGATTATATATATGTAGATATGTGTAGATATAGATATATAATTTTAATGTATTAATTGTAAAAATTATATATGCCTTTTAGAGTATAAATTAATTGTACAAATGTATGTAATATATGTACGCCTTAACTGTTAATGAGTATCTGTCTGTCTGTCTGTCTGTCTGTCTGTCTGTCTGTCTGTCTGTCTGTCTGATATAGATATAAAAACGCTTTAGTTACAAATAAATTGAATTGTGCCTCCTGACCCAATTGGCAAGGGGCTAAGACAGGCACTTCATAGTGGCAGCAGCTGCTGCTCCCCCCACATGGGGCAAGGGCCATTCATGTCAGGCTGAGATGGCTGTAATAGAGGGGAGGCCCCCAGACCATTGACCCACTAGGACTTTTCCTGGTGGCCCTTATGGCCAACCCACCTTGGCGCAGGCTCAAATATTCCCTTTTCACAAAATCTGTCATTTCAAACAGGTGTTTTCCAGTATTTAGTGAATAAATTGTGTGCTGTCAAGCAGCAACCGACTCAAGGTGACCTCAGAACCACGGGGTTTTCAAGGCAAGAGACAACCAGAGACAACCTTGCCACTGTGTGCCTTTGCCCAGCAACTCGAGTCTTTGCACAGCAAGCAACTCCAATCTTCCAGTCAAGCACTAGCCCAGACTGGAATTCCAAGCTCTGATGAGATTGGGCAAGGTTGGGCTATCAGTCTGTTGAGATTTTCCAATATATATAGATATATAGATATACACACACACGTTAACACATTCATTAAATCTGGATGTCACTGTCATAAGTTTCATTTCATTCAGTGATGGTGCAAAAAATGTGTGTCCCCCACACCCAACTCCAAGGCATAGATTCATCACAACTTAAGTTTTGCAATCCAAAATTCAATATTGAGAACCTTTCAAAAACTAATAGCAATTTTAAAGTTGTTGTGGCAGTTTTTTTTAAAAAAAGTCTTTGTTTAGTATGGAGCTTTGTGTGCATGGGTGATTTTGCTGTCAAATCATAGCTAATATGGCAACCTCTCAGGTTCTTCAAGGCAAGAGACACCCAGAGATGGCTTGCCATTGCTTACTTCTGTGTGGGCTGAGGGAGTTCTGAGAAAACTGTGACTTTGTCCACAGTCAACCAGCAGGCTTCATGTGGAGGAATGGACAATTGAACTCGGGTGTCCAGACTACACCACGCTGCCTCTCATAAGCTTTTAGACTATGTAATTGAAACATACATTAAAGTAGTGGCCACATGGTTCAGATTGGTGGCCAACCTGCTGATTAGACCTCAATGGACTGGATGAAAGAAACGAGGCTTTTACCCTAGGTAAACATAGAGCTGCTTGTTCTAATTACAACAAAATGGATCTGAGATTCGTATCATCTGGAATGGCAGCAGCGCCAGTAACATGAGCATCGAGCAAAGAAGAACCAAGGAAATGCAATATAACAGCTTCTGTAGGTAATTCTGTTTTTATTCTTCTGCGGAATCTTAAGGGAATAGCTCATTAACAAGTACGTGCTCACCTGATGCTTTGGCAAGCTATTTCAACACCTGCCCGCCACACTCTAAGCACCTCTAATCTTGCCTGATTTTGTTCCATTCTTTTTATAAAATCTGGAGCAAAATAGAGACTATTGGATAGAAGCAAATTCACTTTTGCTTCACTGCGCAAATGGCACCATCCCGTTTGGAAAAGGGAGAGACCGAGGGAACGTCCATATTTAGAACAAGTGAACGTTTGGGACCCAGTGCTAGGAGGCAACATCAGAGGTCCTCTCACTAGAATTTTGTCCTTGAAATCAGTTGCAGTCTACTCAGTAAAAGGTACAACATCTGTATTGCAGAGCAAAACCTGAACGATCTAGAAAAATACTGATTCAAATATGTGCTCTAGTACAGGGGTAGGGAACCTGCGGCTCTCCAGATGTTCAGGAACTACAATTCCCATCAGCCTCTGTCAGCATGGCCAATTGGCCATGCTGGTAGGGGTTGATGGGAATTGTAGTTCCTGAACATCTGGAGAGCCGCAGGTTCCCTACCCCTGCTCTAGTAGAATCATGGAAGAAAAGAGAACAAGAAAGAAAAAAGTGAAGGGATGGAAGAAAAGCGAGGAAAGGGGGGAATGACCTATTGTCTGTACTTTTAAGTTTGGTTCAGGGAATCCAATTTTATAAGCCCCCCAAAAAGGTAACCCCATCACCCATTGTTTACAATGGTTTCTAAAGGGAGATGGGGGTTACAATTTCTATAATTCATAAAATTGGTCCCCTGAACCAAATTTTACCAAACCTGGGTTGTATCATCAGGAGGGTATCTCTGGATGCCACCTGGCAAGTTTGGTGCTCCTACCTGGAAAAATGTGCCCCCTACACAACACCCCAGAAATCCTCAAAGAGGTACCCCCCCAATTGCTTCCTGAACCAAACTTCACCAAATTGGTGTGTTCTTATCAGGAGAATTTTCCAAAACCACCCTGCAAGTTTGGTGCCTCTACATTGAAAAATGCATCTCCTACAGACACTCCTAGAGGATCCCCATTGGCTACAATGGAGCCAAGTTAAGATGAAAGAATCTGGCAAGCTTCAGCAACTATCTATGATGGGAAAATTTCTTACCATAGACTTGCATGTGTCATAGATGTAGATGTTGTTGTGGTTCAAATTGCATTGTGCTGGACAATTTATTTGGGATTCTGGTAGGGGTCTTACTCTGGGTTGGGACACCCAACTCTGGGAGTTCCCCCACCTCCCAATGTTTCAAATGGAGGGGGGGGGGATGGCATTTTTCCTCCAGGAGAACAGCAGAGGCACTCCCTCCCTTACCAGTGCCTTCCACAGCAACACCCCCACACCTAACAACAAAGCCACTCTAGAAAAAAATGCAACACATGACACAACTAATCACACTACAACACCAAAACACTGACACAGTTCAGCCACACAACCATAGCAGAACAAGAGAGGGGGCACATCCTACCAGATGAAGCAACACTCTACAACATCAGAACACAGACACAGTCTAGCTATGCCACTACACCAGAACAAGACAATATGGCATGCATGCAAACCCTTGAGCAATAACAGGAGTATAAACATTACATACTTGTATTGTCGAAGGCTTTCATGGCTGGAATCACTGGGGTGCTGTGTGGTTTCTGGGCCATATGGCCATGTTCTAGCAGCATTCTCTCCTGATGTTTTGTCTGCATCTGTGGCTGGCATCTTCAGAGGAAACCACACAGCACCCCAGTTACATACTTGCTTCAGTGAAACCTTTCAGATTTGTTGCTGCATCCAGATCTAGCACTGCTCTTTGGAAGGGAGAAGGTGAGAAGGAGGAGGTTTCGCTGGGCAGCCTGCACCCTGATCCTCCTTTCTCAGCAGGTACACACACCATTACAGCCTCACAGGTAGCACCTTAGGTAGTGTGGCTGCCTTTCATCACTGGCCCCTTTCCCCCAAGAGTGCTGATGGGATGTCAGACTCAGGGTCCAGGCATCTAAAAATTAAAGGGAAATAAAGAGAGAGAACACAATTACAAATGCTTATATCAGATTTTCCACTTAATACATGAATTCCTACTTCTATTTCAGGGAAGGGAGATTTAAAAGTTTGAAGAAGAAGAGTTTGGATTTATATCCCTTCTTTCTCTCCTATAGGAGACTCAAAGGGGCTTACAATTTCCTTGCCCTTCCCCCCTCACAACAAACACCCTGTGAGGTGGGTGGGGCTGAGATAGCTCTGAGAAGCTGTGACTAGCCCAAGGTCACCCAGCTGGCATGTGTGGGAGTGCACAGGCTAATCTGAATTCCCCAGATAAGCCTCCACAACTCAAGCGGCAGAGCTGGGAAT